>NC_085871.1:36738658-37031158 GCF_034702125.1 Engraulis encrasicolus
CATATATAGTACATGCCATGGGCAAAAGTGATCTTCCAAAACAAGTTTTTCAATTTTGTTTGCAGTCTTCAGTTTTGCAGGCTGCAATTTGTAGGGGGGTGGGGGGGTTGTCCCCTCTGGTTTGGATATCTCCACTTCTTCTACATTATTTAATTCTCGATGTAATATAACAGCATTGGTGTTGATTAAAATCTGAAAAGTATCCCCCTTCTGGTTTTTCGACAAATCGCACCCTGCAAATTCCCAACGTTTCCATAACGTCACCATAGTTGTAAATCCTATTTGCTGTGTTGTTCTTGCTTTTTCAGACCAATGGCCACAGCTCTGTGGGAGGAGATCTGGCCTATCAGGAGCGTCTCAGTCGGCTCGAGAGCGATAAGGAATGCCTAGTCCTCCAGGTGGGTGGCCTAAATGGTTAGGCAGTTCAGCTGGTCTTGAGATTAGAGGGTTGAGGGTTTGAAACCCACCCTTACCAGATAAAAGAAAGACTATCTCCCTATTTTGTCAGGGATTTCAAACTCAAAGTTCAGTGGGGTCAATTCTGAATTCCACTTCCATGTTTGATGTATGTTAGTGTTTGTGACATTTATGAATTATGTGTGCACACACAAACACAATTTCCATCCTTTTTTACATAAACAGTTTGGCCGGCCTTCCCAATTTTTGATTTTGACCCACTTTGAATTTGAGTTTGACACCCCTGCCCTAGGCCAACAGTCACAGCTCTGAGTGTGGGGAGTACTGGTGTACCACCAGGACCGCCTCAGTCGGCTCAAGAGAGATAAGGAATGTCTAGTTGTCCAGGTGGGTGGCCTTAATGGTTGAGGGGCAGTCATGGGTAAGCAGTAAGGGTGTCAGTCTTGTAGGCCAAAGGTTGCCGGTTCGACTCCCGTCCTCTCAGACTGGTGGGGGGAATATTTAACCAGTGCTCTTCCCCATCCTCCCCCATGACTGAGGTCCCCTCCTCAGCATGGTTCTGTACCACCGCACCGTTCACTTGGGGAACCATTTGGGGCTGCCCCCTTGCAGTTCAATAAATGCAATGTTGTTGTGTGGAATGCTGGGTCACAGTGACAATGGGAGTTTCCCAGTGTGTTATACACAGGTTTCCCGTTTACAAACACTCCCGCTGTGAGGAGGACCAAGATGCTAAGCAGCCAACCACTTGAGCACATTTTTTTTGAGCGACAGCAGTGTCCAACAACAATCAGAGGTTGAAGAGTGTACAGCCAGGGGTGCACAGACAGGGATTGTTTACAAACAGGAAAGCCATGTATTGTCGTCAACCATACTGATTCCCTTCCTCAGGTGAGCGTTCTGACGGATCAGGTGGAGGTGCAGGGGGAGAAAATAAGGGACTTGGAGATGTGTCTGGAGGAACACAGAGAGAAGCTCAATGCAACAGAAGACATGCTCCAGCAGGTAGGTAGCGGGCCTGTAGAGCGAGTTGCACGAGAGTCTGGCTAACTACTCACTACTGATAGTGAAGAGGTTCATGGTAGCATACCCCACATACCGGTATCAATGCCTGCAGCTTTTCTGTTTTGTTAAATTAGAGTAACTTAAAGCTGATTGGAGTTGATTAATCTGCTTCATTGAGATGAGCTACCGTAGCCAAATCAATATAGTGACACACCGTAACTAACCCTACTCAGTCCTAACTGCCCTAACTGTCATCTGTAAACTGTAAACTGTAATCAAACAAGTCACCCAGTTAATCAGACAGGGACACAGGCCTTCACAGGCTAAGGATCCCAGAGGTAGTAGTCCATTCTAAATGTAGAAACTTTTTGTTTCATTAAAGATGAACAAATATTTTATGGATATTTGGATTGGAATTTCTTAATTTTGTCATTTTTCATAAAGAGACAGAACTGATAAGTTTAATTTCACATGTTCTTTATTTAGTGGTGAGGTCTGTCTGTTTTTTCTCTGGTTTATGGTCCATGTAAGGGAGATGTATATATTTCACGATTCACATTTGTCTTGATGGTGGCGTGGATGCACATGGCAGGAGCTGGTAGGCCGATCCACCCTGGAGACGCAGAAACTGGAGTTGATGACTGAAGTGTCTAGCCTGAAACTGAAATTGACCGCCGTGGAGAGAGACCGCAGAGAAACCGAGGTAATGTTGTGCTTCGATTAAAAGTTACACAATTCGAGTATCCATCTCCCCTGAGCAGGGAAGTCGACGACAGTGGGGGACAAATGGGTCAGTTTTCCCGGGACCAGGGTAAGGGTGGGCCCAGAGTTAGGTCCTCATAACATTGTGTGTATTGGGTTGGGGCCCAATTGTTGTTTGTTCTGGGCCTGGCTAAGATCTTCTGCGCCGCTGTCCATGGGCACTGCAATATCACCCTGGATGATTTAGAAGCACACATATTATTAGTGCAACATTAAGACAGGCAAATGCTACTGGAAAGGATAAGTGGCACATTTGCATTTCTGAGACTTGCTTATCCAGAAACCGTAAACCCCAAATTCCTTGCTAAACGTTTTTTTTTTTCTGAGCGAACAAAATCCATGAGCTCCCAAAAGCTATTTCCTGGAACGAAACGTAGTAGTCCTTTTGGTCATTGTATGCTCTGAGCAGGGACTGTCTTTCAATGCATCATGGTTTCTACACAAACACGCGCGCGCGCGCACACACACACACACACACACACACACACACACACACACACACACACACACACACACACACACACACACACACACACACACACACACACACACACACACACACACAGGGCCGTTGACAGCTTTGGCCAGGCCCGGGACAAAGTCATCTGAAAGGGCCCCTCGACACAATACATGCAATATAATGGGGACCCAATTCTGGGACCCAATTCTCTTTGCCCCCCCTGTCGGCTTCCTTGCACACACATACACACTTTCCCACAACTCCCCCCTCTCTCCTTCATTCCTTATCCAGAAACACTCTTTCTCTCTCTCTCTCTCTCTCTCTCTCTCTCTCTCTCTCTCTCTCTCTCTCTCTCTCTCTCTCTCTCTCTCTCTCTCTCTCTCTCTCTCTCTCTCTCTCTCTCTCTCTCTCTCTCTCTCTCTCTCTCTCTCTCTCTTTCTCTCTCTCTCTGTTTTTTCTTCTCCCTCTCTCGTGTGGAAATGTAAGGCAATACTCCCTTTAGAGCCGGTATTTTAAAGCCTGTAAATTCATTTAGGAGAGTTTAACATATAAGCGGCCTCAAAAATGCCAAGGAAGACCTTAAGAACTTAAAGCATCCAATTAAAAACCAGAAATGCTCTCAGAGTATTGCCCGTAGAAACGACTACATATGAAAGAACAAATTGGTTCATGTTTGTCAGGCTAAATTATTTGGCAATAAATTATCCCAGACCAGACAGTGGTTTCCTCTGCCTCCAGAATATAATGGGCCTGTGTGGGAAATTTACGAGTATTATGACGTTACGACTGCAGTAGTGGCATTAATAATATTCCACTTAACAGCCTGAATTCATAACAATGTGTGGGTTTCAGTGTCCCGTTTCATCATTGAGGGGAATTTGAATCTTTAATTTGAGATGTTACTGGGCGTAGTCATATGTCACTTGACTGCCTGAGTTCATAATGTGTGGGCTTCAGTGTCCCATTTCATCAGGAGGGGAATTTGAATCTTTTAATTTGACATGTTATTGGGCGTTTTACTGACTGCTGTGTGGGCTCTTCTTTAACTGTCTACTGTACTGTACCAGGCTCTGCAGCAGGAGGTCAACGACCTCCGTGTTCGGATAGTGGACATGGAGAACGAGAGGATACAGCAGGAGAAGAAGCTGGTGGCCACCAAAGTGAGTGACAGGACATTACACTTAGATAACACCTTTAGAGTGGATCTACTACATTAGGTACAGTGTAATAACCAGTGTAACAATATTTAGTACCATGTAATATCAGTGTGTGATGCCGCAGATTCTGTGCGCGTCATCACGGCTCCCGATGCGGGCGCCATTGAACATTTGAAACGCCATTCCCTCTTTAAAACTTTCATATCCCTGGCCAATATTAATCATGGACTTCAGTAACTGCTACGTGAAAGTTCTACAACATGTTTGCAATGTGTTTCATGCCTTGTGGTCTAACGTATGGGTGCACACATTAGTTAGAGTCACGAGTGCTTCATTCATATTCAAACATTTCACGCACGCATCCACACAGTCACAACGACACAACAGAACATACACAAACAGCGAATTCGCTGCATGTGTCCTTTTGTGTAAACATGCTCATGGTAGCAATGTTTCATCTTTAGTAATGCAACCGTGGGGTTTTAAGATGTCTAAGTGCATCGACAAATGTTTGCTTAGCATTTAAAAAACTTACCAGCACTTCCTCATTACCGCATCTTCCTAAAAGATGCGCGTCAGTGTTTGCCAATGCTTTATTCCCGTAGTAGAGTTGCGAGTGCACATGGTTGCACCCTCGCGGTGATATTTCGGTGTTTAGAACACCAAATGACTGTGTTAATGTCTGATTATGTGTAGTATGTTTATTTAGAAG
This sequence comes from Engraulis encrasicolus, assembly GCF_034702125.1. Classification (NCBI taxonomy): domain Eukaryota; kingdom Metazoa; phylum Chordata; class Actinopteri; order Clupeiformes; family Engraulidae; genus Engraulis; species Engraulis encrasicolus. Next base: position 36,743,172 of record NC_085871.1, read on the forward strand.
GCCTAATATGATTCATGTAGTAATGGTACCATTTTAACTTGTGATATTTAATGTTAATGTCATTCTGACTTTTAGCACCCCTGCAGTTTCTAACTATAGTGGTATAGTCCACCTGCGTGGTGCGTCAGGTAGCCCTGATAATGGGGAATTTTGTCAGTAGTCGAGAGAGCTCCTTGGTGAACGGACGTGCGTCCTTATGCTCCATTACTCTGAAGTGTGAGTAACTTTGTTGACTTGAACAATATTGTGAGCCTGTGGCTATTTTGTTTATTTTCCCATTTTGTTATGTTGGCTTATCATAGCCCATTTATTTTTCCTGTAAATATTGTAAATAGACCAGATGTATATATTTTTCTACATTTAAGTTTAGTTTAGTTTTTTGTTTATTATTTTCCACGGGCTCACTGGATTTTCACTATAATGCACTTGGTGTCGCAAAATAAACGGCAAAAACACCATCTCTGCCTCCTGCTGGTTCACTGTGCCACTACTCCAAGACCCCTCGACAAACTACTTTTCAACATTTGGTGGCAGCGGTGTTTTCCAGTGTCAAGAGAGGGTGGCACCCCAAGATGTCTCAGCAGGCCAGACACCAACAAGCAGCAGTGAGGCCTAAGGATCCGGCGGAGAAGCCAACAGCGGCCCAGACGGTGGAGGAAGATGACAAGGCGGTTCCCAGGCCCAAGTCAGCACCTCCTGATGACCGGACCTCAAGGTTGGAGATGACTCTTTTCTCCTTCATACAAGCTCAGCAAGAGCGAGAGAACCGCGAGGAACAGCGATGGAGGACGATGCAACATCAATTCCAACAGCTCCAACACCTGGTGGGCACAGAACATCTTGACCACAGTCCGGTGAGGGGAGCCGAAAGCCGACCGCCGGAACCTGAACTGCTGGAGGATCACAGCTCAAGGCAGGAAGATCTGCAATCAAGCCCAGCCAGCCGTGAATCTGAAGTTCCAGCACCGGTGAGGAACCAGGCGCCAGAGCCCACTTCGGCAGATGACCAGACGCCAAGACGGGAACAATCGCAAGCGCGACCACTCAGCCCTGTGTCCGAACCTTCCAGGCCGGTGAGTGCTACCCCTTCAGCTTATTACGATTGGACGCCGCCAAGAGCACCTAAGATGACACCTTACACTGAAGACGAAGATATAGAGCATTACCTGACCACGTTTGAACGCCTTGCAATGGCAAACCAGTGGCCAAGGAGCAATTGGGCTGTGTACCTTGTCCCGCTTTTGACGGGGAAAGCCCGAGCAGCATATGTTGCTATGGACATTAAAGACACATTGGACTATGTCAAGGTAAAAATTGCCATACTGAACAAGTTCGAAATAGACCAAGACACATACCGCCATAGGTTCCGGTCTATGACACTGAGGGACGGCGAAACTGCTAAGGAACTACAAGCAAGATTGAGCGACCTCTACAGCAAATGGATCCGACCAGAGGAGAAGACCAAGGCTGAGATAGGAGACGCCATCATCTTGGAGCAGTTCCTGAGAATGCTAAACCCAGAGCTACGAATATGGGTGAAGGAACGCAATCCCAAGACGTCCAAGGAAGCTGCGGACCTGGCAGAGGCCTACGTCAGTGCTCGTCGACACAGAGGGACGTTCCAGCTCGGGGCCCATGACACCACAGGGAGAAGGGGCCAGCCACCACAACGAGACTCAGCGCGTCAGCCATCCGGTAAGTCTGTGGGTGGTGGTGGTGGTGGTCATGATTTTAGGAGGTCCTATAGTGCCCCTGTTAAGCCCAATACCCCTGTTAAGGCCAATACTTCTGCTAAGCCCCGCATAGCTTGTCACAACTGTGGCCAACCTGATCACATTAAACCTCATTGTCCATTACTTGCCATTAGTAATTCTAGCTTTTGCTACACACCTAGCAACATGGCTCACACACCCATACACACATCTAACGCTTCTGATTGCTTTGTGCCAGTAAAAATCAAGGGACGTACATGGCAGGCCCTCATTGACACCGGCAGTAGCCAAACCTTCGTTCAACGTGCATGTTTAGATAACACTGACTGCACTTATGTTGGGAAGGTCAAAGTTAGATGTGTACATGGTGACGAAACTGAACATCAAACTGCAAACATTGTGATCGAAATTGAAGGTCAAAAGTATTTACTTACCGTTGGCATCCTGGATAGCTGTCCGTATCCTGTGATACTGGGCCAGGATGTACCGGTGTTGGTGGATTTGCTTAAGTCACCTGTTGCTTCTGCCTGTGTAACCACTAGGCTGCAAGCAGACAAATTGTTGTCAGAGTTGCCATTTCCTGATGATCAGCCTACCTGCAAACCTAAAAAGTCAAGGTCTGTAAGAAGGAGGGACAAAGTTTTGGGAACTCCGTTACAGGAGCAGTTGCCCCTCCCACCACTAGATGGCATTGTGGTGGATAGTGCTGATTTTAAAGATTTACAAAAAACTGACATGACTCTGAAACACTGTTGGGAGAATGTTGCAAATGAGGATGAGGCGCTAATTGCTAAAGTGTGTGGAAAAGATTGTTTTATTGTCAAAGATGGAATATTGATGAGAGTGAGTGAGGAAGGTGAGCAGGTGGTTGTTCCGGAATCCCTGCGATCCAAGGTCCTTGACCTTGCTCACAACATCCCTTGGTCAGGCCATTTAGGCCAACAAAAGACAGTTGCCAGAATAGCCAAATGTTTTTACTGGCCCAAAGTGTATCAGAAGATAATTGAATACTGCAAATCTTGCCCCACTTGTCAGCTCAGATCTCGCACTCACAGAAACACAAAAGCACCCCTCATCAGCATGCCCATTATCGACACTCCCTTCACCCGAATTGCCATGGATGTTGTTGGTCCTTTGGAAAAGAGCAGAGCAGGAAACCGTTACATACTTGTGATTTGTGATTATGCTACTCGTTTCCCTGAGGCTTACCCCTTACGTAATGTCAAGTCTAGACAGGTGGCCAACTGTCTTATCCAACTCTTCTCTCGCGTGGGCATCCCCACCGAGATAATTACGGACCAGGGTACGAATTTTAACTCCCGCTTTATGAAGCAAGTCTACTCCCTGCTTGGCATTAGGCCTATTAGGACCACCCCATACCACCCACAGACTGACGGACTGGTTGAACGCTTCAACCAGACCCTCAAAGCAATGTTGAGGAAGTTTGTGTGCGATTCTGGCTCCGACTGGGACACCTGGCTGCCGTATCTTCTGTTTGCTTACAGAGAGGTCCCCCAAGCATCAACCGGCTACTCGCCCTTCGAGCTGCTCTACGGTCGACACGTGAGAGGCCCCCTGGACGTTCTGAAGGAGGCGTGGACGGGGGAACAGCCAGCACAGCAGGCCAGCGTTGCTGACTACGTCCTCAAGATGAGGACCAAGCTCGAGGAGCTGCGCAACCTGGCTCATGACAACCTGGCCCAAGCCCAGTCCCAGCAGAAGACCCTGTATGACCGGAACGCCAAGACCCGCAACTTCAACCCCGGCCAGAAGGTGCTGCTGCTACTCCCAACATCTGGCAGCAGTCTACTGGCAAAATGGCAGGGCCCCTTCGAGGTGCTGTCAAAGGTGGGCCCCGTGACCTACGAGCTGGCTATGCCAGACCGTCGCCGGCCCAAGCAGAAGTTCCACGTCAACCTCCTCAAAGAATGGGTGCCACGTCCAGATGCTGTCAGTCACCTGAACTGGGCCCGGGTGGTGGAGGAGGAGGAAGAGTCGAAGGAGCAGTACTTCCCAACCGGTGGAGGTGAGACCCTTACGCCGCCGATCCAGCACCTGTCCAGTCGGCAACAAGAAGACCTGCTAAACATCATTCCTGATGGGCTGTTCAGGGAGGAGCCTGGGCGGACGACACTGACCCATCACGACATTCGGCTGACGGGACCAGGGCCTATCCGTCAGACTTCCTGCCGTGTGCCAGCCAGACTCATCCCGGCGCTGAAGGCGGAGGTCCAGGCGATGCTCGAAATGGGCGTCATCGTCCCGTCACACAGCGAATGGTGTAGCCCTGTTGTCCTAGTTCCCAAGAAGGACGGAGGGCTGCGCTTTTGTGTCGACTTCTCCAAGGTGAATGCCATTTCGGCATTTGACCCCTACCCTATGCCGAGGGTGGACGAAATGGTCGAGCGCCTGGGCAAGGCGCAGTACGTCAGCACCCTTGACCTCTGCAAAGGGTATTGGCAGGTGCCTCTTACGCCAGAGGCCCAGGAGCTGACTGCCTTTCGGGCCCCTTCCGGGCTCTACCACTTCACAACCATGCCTTTTGGGCTGCATGGAGCAGCTGCTACCTTCCAGCGGCTAATGGACCAGGTGCTCAGGGGGGCGGAGACTTATGCCGCCGCCTACATCGATGATGTCGTTATCTTCAGCGCCACCTGGGAGGAGCACCTGACACATCTGTCCGATGTGTTCTGCAGGATCAGCGAGGCAGGCCTTGTGGTCAATGCTGGCAAGTGTCAGCTGGCACGGCCTGAGGTCTGCTACTTGGGGTACGTCCTGGGGGGCGGGAACATCAAACCCCAGGTGAGCAAAGTGGAAGCTGTTCGTGGCTGCCAGCCACCCACCACCAAGAAAGCAGTCAGATCCTTCCTGGGTCTGGTGGGGTGGTACAGGCGGTTCATACCCAGTTTTTCCTGCCGTGCTGCCCCGCTTACCAACCTGACCCGCAAGTGCAGTCCCAACAAGGTCGTGTGGACTGCGGAATGCCAGAAGGCTTTCGTGGATCTGAAAGAATGTCTGTGCAACGACCCGGTGCTCCAGAGTCCGAACTTTGACCTCCCTTTTACAGTGCAGACAGATGCCTCTGGTTCGGGGCTGGGGGCTGTGCTGCTGCAGGGGGAGGGAAAGGACCGGAGGCCGGTGCAGTACATCAGCCGCAAACTTTTTGACCGGGAGACCAGGTACTCCACGGTCGAAAAGGAGTGCTTGGCCATTAAGTGGGCCTTGGACACATTGCGGTACTATTTGCTTGGGAAGCAGTTTGTTCTGGAGACTGATCACCGTGCACTGCAGTGGCTCAACCGAATGAGGGACAGTAATGCCCGAGTGACACGGTGGTACCTTTCACTGCAACCCTACAGTTTCTCAATCCGGTATATAGCCGGGAAGGACAATGTCACATCCGACTTCTTGTCCCGCCTCGATGAGGAGGTCCAAGTTTAAGGAGGGGGGTGTGTGATGCCGCAGATTCTGTGCGCGTCATCACGGCTCCCGATGCGGGCGCCATTGAACATTTGAAACGCCATTCCCTCTTTAAAACTTTCATATCCCTGGCCAATATTAATCATGGACTTCAGTAACTGCTACGTGAAAGTTCTACAACATGTTTGCAATGTGTTTCATGCCTTGTGGTCTAACGTATGGGTGCACACATTAGTTAGAGTCACGAGTGCTTCATTCATATTCAAACATTTCACGCACGCATCCACACAGTCACAACGACACAACAGAACATACACAAACAGCGAATTCGCTGCATGTGTCCTTTTGTGTAAACATGCTCATGGTAGCAATGTTTCATCTTTAGTAATGCAACCGTGGGGTTTTAAGATGTCTAAGTGCATCGACAAATGTTTGCTTAGCATTTAAAAAACTTACCAGCACTTCCTCATTACCGCATCTTCCTAAAAGATGCGCGTCAGTGTTTGCCAATGCTTTATTCCCGTAGTAGAGTTGCGAGTGCACATGGTTGCACCCTCGCGGTGATATTTCGGTGTTTAGAACACCAAATGACTGTGTTAATGTCTGATTATGTGTAGTATGTTTATTTAGAAGGCCTAATATGATTCATGTAGTAATGGTACCATTTTAACTTGTGATATTTAATGTTAATGTCATTCTGACTTTTAGCACCCCTGCAGTTTCTAACTATAATGGTTTAGTCCACTTGCGTGGTGCGTCAGGTAACCCTGATAATGGGGAATTTTGTCAGTAGTCGGGAAGAGCTCCTTGGTGACGGACGTGCGTCCTTATGCTCCATTACTCAGAAGTGTGAGTAACTTTGTTGACTTGAACAATATTGTGAGCCTGTGGCTATTTTGTTTATTTTCCCATTTTGTTATGTTGGCTTATCATAGCCCATTTATTTTTCCTGTAAATATTGTAAATAGACCAGATGTATATATTTTTCTACATTTAAGTTTAGTTTAGTTTTTTGTTTATTATTTTCCACGGGCTCACTGGATTTTCACTATAATGCACTTGGTGTCGCAAAATAAACGGCAAAAACACCATCTCTGCCTCCTGCTGGTTCACTGTGCCACTACTCCAAGACCCCTCGACAAACTACTTTTCAACACAGTGTAATACCATGTACCAACCCTAACCCTAACCCTAGATATAAGTACAAAATTGGTACATGGTGTTACACTGGTTATTGCACTGTACCAGAGATGGTTTCTAACAAGTAGCAACCATCTCTGACTGTACCTAATGTGATAGATCCACTATAGTAGTTAACCACTAAAAATAAAGTGTAACCCACCTTTATACAAAAAAGATATATAAAACTTTAGAATAGCAGACCATAAAATTCATTATAAACCCTTTGTAAATAATGAACTAATTGTCCAGAAAACATTTTCAAATGTTTTTAAATGAGTAAGGAATACTAACAATGAAAGCTGTTAAAACTAAGCCGATTCTCACTGTACAGCCATAGGTTGGTCCTACAGTACGTTTGTAAATGTTGTGTTTATTGTAGTTCATTAATTTATGTTAATAAAGAGTTAGGAAGGCTTTTTAAGGGATCATTATTCTTGAGTGTTACCACTTATGATTATTTAGGTAGCCTACTGGGCATTTGTTACAGCCCCTGGAGCAATTAAGGGCTAAGTGCCTCGCTCAAGGGCACGTCAGCCATTAGGAAGGTGTGGAATTTGAACCTGCAACCTTCCAATTGCAAACCAGACTTTGTAACCATTAGACCATGGCTGTCACCAAATCAAACAGTGACCCTCACAAACAGTGACCCTCACAAACAGTGACAATAGTGTCCTATCGTTGCCTCTCAGAAATAAACATGACCTTATTTACTCTCTGATCTAACTAGAGGAAAATGTGACTTCCTAGAGTGGAAATATTATATCTTCTCTGACAGTCTTGCCTTTGTCTCTCAAACATAAATAAGTACGGCCTCATTCACTTCTGATCCTTTCCGTCCCAATTAAGATAAAAAGGTCAGTGTTGGATCATGTAAAGGTCTTGAGAAGCACCATGATATTTTGGGTTTCATTAGACACTGATTTTTTCGTTTGATTTAAAAAATATGCCAAAGGCCAGAGCTTATTCCATTCTTAATTGCCTCTCCCCAAACCCACTAAAATGAAAATCATTCACTTGAGCACAATCTCTGTTATTTGTTTCTGATAGGTGAGACAATTCCCAGAAACTGTTTTTTCCTATGAGTCTGTTTGTACACAGTGGCCCATGACAGGGACTTGTCATCGTCTGGAAAGGCTCGTCCTCTTTATATTTTGCATTTTCCTTCCTTCCTCAACATCTTTTTTGTCTTCTTTTCTTTTCTTTATTGTAGGAGCCAGCTCCTCTGTGGTATTCTTCTGCTCTCCTCTTCCTTCGTGTGTCATTTCTGTTTCCTGCCCTAACAGCTGGCTCTTTCTAGCTTCTCTCACTCTCGGGGTGACAATGACAGCTGAGCACAGATGCCCTGTCTAAATATGGTGACGCATATCCTCTTTTTCAACTCTGTTGTTCTCTGCTTCTCTGTTCTCAGCTTCTATTTTCTGTCATATATCTAAATGTGCTCTCTTTTGTTTTCACAATATACTGTATGTTTTTCCATCACAGCAGCTATGCTTTTGTCTATGGGTATTATAGTAGATTAGTTTGTTGTAGGGCCGTCGAATAATAAGAAATATTAACAATACAATATTGCCACATAGAATACTTCAAATGTATAAAATACCCAGAAGTAAATAACATGATATCATAACGTTGATGGTTTTGCTGAAGTCTTATAAGTACTCTATATATGACTATTATATTGACTTGCTGTGCAGTCTTAATATAACTACTCTATGCACTTCATTGATTGTCAGGATGAGTTGGTGGCCATTCAGAGACAGCTGGGGAAGAAGGATACGGAGCTGAGAGGCCTGCATGGGCAGGGGCAGGAAGAGGTCACGGCACCAAACGCTGGCCTGGATGTGGATAGAGGTGGGTAGCCACATAGTTCCAGAGCCTTCCATGGTGCTGCTCCCATTCTTTGGAACAGTCTGCCCGACCACATCCAGAATGCCCCTTCACTGGCCATGTTTAAGCAACACCTTAAGACACATCTCTTCCTGGAGGTTTATGGCTGCTAGTTCCACAAGCACTTTTACTTACATGCATTCACCCACACGCTCACACACTGACGCGCACACACACTCACACTTTCCAACACAACACTCTGTGAAGCATCCTTGGGTGTTTTGAAAGGCGCTTTATAAAACGAAATTATTATTATTATTATTATTATAGTCCCAGAGTGAAACCTGTCTCCTCCTTGCACCACACAACTCTACTGGGAAACAGTTTGGCATCGAATTGTGGTAACACTTTCTTTTAGTGTTACAATAGCACTAATACATACCTGTACAATGTTAATGCCTGTATAAGTAACTTGTTAGGCATGTACTAAGCAAAATCAAACATTTGTTAGGCATGTATTTGCAAATGTTTTGTTCATGCACTATAAGGGATTTATTACTAATGTAACCTTGGTAAGGACCTTGTAGGCCTGGGTTTTGCTACAGTATGTAACACTAAAATAAAGTGTTACCAGAATTGTTTTTGCCTTTATTTGTAATAGTGACAGTGAAGAGATGACAGGAAATGGTTGGTAATAGAGAGACATGGGGGAGCATCGGGAAATGACCTGAGGCCAGAATTGTACCCAGATCCCTAAAGTATGGCGCCCTAGCCATTTGTGTCACAGCCAAGGCAAACTTGCAAGCCATACAAACAGAACTCTGAGTGTTTGGAGGGGTAGAAAAGTGTTACACAGTAAATGTAATCCATTTATAATGTTTTGTTTTGTGGTGGTACTCTACCCTGTGTAGTATTGTCAACTTGGATAAGAGTAAGACAAAAATTAATTAAGATTATGGCAAAATACCTAAAATTGAACACAGATGTGGAAAGTTGTTCAGAAAAGGACACAGGCCCTTGCAGTTTTTAGCTTTTCGCACATTGCCTTTTGCGATCAATATTGCGATGAATGTGCAGCCTGTTAAGATGTAATGCTCGTCATCCATAGTTCTGTTGCATGTAATAACTTGCTTTGTTTTCTTGCTCTACCATATACATGAAAAATGAGAGGAATAAAATGGCTTCAAATGCGCCATAAAAGAGCATAGCCGACATCTATTGTGCTTTATCAGAATGACTTCTTGTGTTTTTATGTGCAAATATAAAAACCTTGGGGCACTCCTTTCGTAGGATTATAAAAAGCCCTCATAAAAAATTGAGTCCATGCGTATCGTGAATACAATGTGTGGACTGTGTATTACCCATTGCGTAGTAGAGTGTGTATTCGTGTTGATAAAAGTGTAGTGAAATGTGTGTATGTGCTGTTTGGGCATTTTAATGTATTATGTCACCCTTTTCACAGATATGGAGGTTCAGAGAATGAGAAAAGCAATGGAGTCTGTGATTGAAGCGAATGCTGAAAAGGTTGGTGCCTGACTACATCTGCGTGGGAATTATTACAGTTATTTGGATATAGATAGATATGGCTGTACAGTGGCCATGGAAGAATACGATGTGTGTGTGTGTGTGTGTGTGTAATATACAATATGAGATGAGGAGGGCGGATTCATATGGCCAGGGGCCCCCAGGCTACAGGGTGCTGTAGGCCTTCTGTAGGAACTTATTCGACTAATATTAAAGACAATGTTGTCATTTTGAGCCAGGAATGAAGGATGGCATGTTTGCTAAAGGAAAGGGGGTATTGACAAGATTTGGCACTCTATCCAACTCCATTGTAATTCTGCAATATCTTTTTTTTCTTTGGCCAATCTAGGCCTTTGGCTCCTGTTAGGCGGGATCCTCTAGGCTGCCGTCATATTTAGCCTGTGCATTAATCCAGCCCTGATATAAGGTGAGCAACTAAAACTGTCCATGTTGATGCAGGATCGTAAAATTGAGGAGCTGCAGCAGTCCCTGATGCACTTCAAGAAGGTTCAGGAGATGGTGCTGCCAGTGGAGGAGACGAGGGGTGAGGCAGCACTGCTCTGACACCAGACCTTTCATTTCATGAAATCTTTGTGTAAAATGTATGTATGAAATGTGGAGAGAGAGAGAGAGAGAGAGAGAGAGAGAGAGAGAGAGAGAGAGAGAGAGAGAGAGAGAGAGAGAGAGAGAGAGAGAGAGAGAGAGATTGACTGAGTGTGTAGATACAGATGCCCATGTGTTTGTCTGCCCGACCCATATCTATTTATCTATGCACATTTCCGTGGGTGTGTACTACACAGCCATGTGCTCAGCATGTGTGAAGTGTACTCTCACTACACAGGCACGTGTTTAAGGGTGTGTGTGTGTGTGTGTATCTTGTCTATTTATAACACACATAATGGGCTACAGAGAAAACCAAGGAAGACGCCAGCACGGGAAGCCTGGGAGATATCGCAGCTACCGTCGCCATAGAAACGGACACATCCTCACCCGTAGGTGTGGAGGAGACTGATGAGGTTCGTACGGCAAACTCTCCATGACAGTGATTGCCCTGAAGGCATCCAATGTGGGCCTTGAAATCATGTTCTAACAATCTAAATAACATTTGTCTGTATGTTGCTGTTGACCATGTATTTGAGTTTTATGGTTTATTGGGCCAGATGTGGGCCCTGACCATTTGTGAAAATGTCTAGGGGACCTCAAGTACTGTAGAAAGAGGTTGGGAAGCCCTGCTCTATGACGTTGCCCTTTGGGGACACATCAATACCTTTCCAGTCATTTCCTCCCTCCTTGTGCCTCGACGTCGACTTGGATAAAGTGCATTGAACATTTTCAATACAATATTTTCCAGCCTATTGGACACATAGAATACAGGCACGATGTGTCGGGGAAAAAATAAGCCTTGCAGCCATTATAAACACAATATAAAACACATGAATAAAGTGACTTTATCCAGCATGACATTGAGGTCGGAGACTGGAAGACATGACTGAAGACTGAAGGAGGGATATTGAGGCCCTCCCTCTGTGTGCCTACTACTACACACTACACAGGATGTGCCTCAGACTCTGACAGCCTGGACTTCCTCCAGCTTTGCAGAGATTGACCTCCTACACTGTGTGTGTGTTTGTGTGTGTGTGTGTGTGTGTTTTTTTTTTCACTAAGGAAATCTGTTGGCCTTCCGGCCCATCGTTGTTTATTTGAGGAATGCTTTGCCCAGCATGTTATTGCAGCTACGTAGTCACTGTAAAATTGAAGCAGCAAATTATGATATTTACTTTCACTTTTAGTTTATTAATTGGGAGGACTTAACAAAAAAAAAACATTGAACTAAAAACATTGATTCTTTTACACTAGAACAGCTAAATCGTTATTGTGGGCTATCCTTTTTCACTCATGGTGAAGCTGAAGGGCTAAGGTCATAAATCTTGATGAGTGAAATGTTTGTTTTTGGTCAGTTTGCGGGGTAGAATATCTTCCCCAGAGGGCCACAGCGCTTAAAGGTTTTTGCAATCATTGTCTTTGTCTGTGTGTGGCCTGAATATGTGTGTGTGTGCGTGCGTGTGTGTGTGTCTTCTTTCAAACCCTCAGCCGCAGTTGATTCCCTGTACAGAGCTGCTGGAGTCTGAGTTGGCGTGTTTGGCTACAGCCAAGTCTACCACCATCCCAGCAGAGCTCGCCAAGACAGCCGCGAATACACAGAGGTGCCGCCTCACTCCCCAAACACAACTTTTCTGAATGTGTACTGTAAATTGCACATGAAATGTGAATAGTGACAACATTCACATAGGATCCAACAAAGGATTCTATTCTAGTCTATTCTATTCTATTCTATTCTATTCTATTCTATTCTATTCTATTCAAATTCTATTCTATTCAATACAGTACAATACAGCACGGAGGTCATTAGTACACTATGACAAAGTTACTCTTTGACGAGAAAGGCATTTACATAACATGGCTGTGCACTATACTACTGACACTCAAGGTCATATTTTGCTACATTTTTTCATTTTTCTTTCCATTTCGTGTTATAATATCAAACTATTTCCATTAAACACATTGAGATGTACAAATCCTTAATGGCCATGCAATGTTATTAAAATACCAACCACATTATGCAGGGTAATCAAATGTGCGATAATGTCTATTTTTCTTTCTTTTGCTTTCTCCTTCAGCTCATCGGAGGTTTCTCTGTCAAAGACCTCAGATCAGGTTACCAAGGCAGAAGAGGTACGTACACTATGTGTGTTCTGTATGAGGGTGGCCATTCATTGGGTTTGATCCGATTTCAACTTTCCCGGACATGCGAAATGAGACCAAGGGCTGACTCTGACTCTCTCGCTCTCTGTACAGAAAATCGCTATCATGCCTAGATGGTCATGCACCTAACACTGTTTCACATTAGACATCAGAGTTCAGAGGAGTTGAAGCGACTAGACTACTTCTTTGAGCTTGACGAAGCTTCATTAGTTTTGCCTGAGTAAGCAAATAAGAGCAAAGACGTTATGGCTTCACTCAGTTGCCTTCCCTAAACTGCTGTGCTCAAACTCTACTGCTTTTAAATTGTATACAAGTTTGGTTTTAGTTTGTGCTGCACACCAAATCATTTCTCGTGCAGTTTTCCAGTTTTACTCATACAGAACTGATGAAGCCTTGGAAAGAGGAGGGAAACATCTTCAAGGTTAAAGCAAAGGGTCCGGTGTGGGCCCTACTGTGGCGCTAACGGTAGGGCACTCATCTGCTACGCGGCTGACCTGGGTTCGATTCCGGCCTGGGTCCTTTGCTGACCCTTCCCCGTCTCACTTTCCCCACTCGCTTCACTCCTTCACTGTCCTATCATAAAAATAAAGTTAAAAGACCAAAAAAATATATATAAAGCAAAGGGTCCAGTTGCTTAGACCTTAACTCCTTGGATGACGTTATCTGGATTAAATGAGAATCTCCACAGACATGATTCAGAGTCTTGAGTCAAGATGGCGTCTCACTGCTCTCTAACCTCATCTGTATTTGCCTCCTGAGCACTGAAGAGATTATTTATCACAGGTATTATATCCAGTCAGCAGATTGTTTTCCTAAACTGAATCACGCCGAGTGCATTAGGCCTATTCCAGAACGTCTTCTCTGTCACCGTTTGTTAAAGCATTGGGCTGGAAATAAGATAATAGTATTGTTTACAATCTCTCTAAAAAACAAATTGTTCCTGGTTCCATTTGAATTAGTTTTAATCAAAACTAGTTGATGTAGGATGGTTGCACTTAGCCTCAGTGTTATCAGTTGAAAATAGTGCTGTTGTTAAAAATGTTATTGTTGTCGTGTATTGCAGAAAGTTGACTTTAGAGCTTTTTGTGAAGTATTTTTACGTATTTTAAGTAGTGCTGTCTATTCTACTCTATCTAGCGACTGATGGCTGGATGCGGACCCCAAGACAGTTTGAGCTTGAAAGACCATGAAAGTTCAATGATGTGTGAGAGATGGAAACTGGTGTGAGAGAGTGGGAAAATTCTTGATTTAACAAACGATTTTTTTGTTGTGGATGTGTGCACCCTGACTTCCAAATGCTAGTGATGAAAAGTGGGTCATGAAGTCCCTACAAGAGGAGGCTCCAGCTCTGCAGCTGTCTGCCCTACAGCTGGCAGTGGCACTACTGTGACACGCTGGAATTTGGAGTTTCCTCATCCATAGATCTAGTGCCACCTACTGGCAATGCGAGGAACAGGAAAAGTGTAAAAGTGACTGCACTTCTGAGAACGTTGTAAAAAATCTACAATCATTGATGGGCAACTTTGATTCATTAGTTACAATCCACTGCCACATATTCCAAGTGATCTTATTGTACTTGTCCAATTCAGCCTGGTTCAATGATCTGGTTGAATTGGACGGGTAAAACCACCTCATTGAATGGAATATGTGGCACTGGACTGAAATCAATGAATCCTGGTGACCCATCGCTGTCCACAATTATATTGTTCCTGTCTTCTGCCTACGTCCCTCTGGTTCAGGACCAACGGCTAAAGGACGCTTCAGCATCTAGGCCGAGCGCTGCGGAGGGAGAGAGCTTTGGCTCCAAGAAAGCTCGGTCCTCCTTCGGAAGAGGATTCTTCAAGATCCGAGGAGGGAAGAGGACTGCGAGCGCCCCTAACTTAGGTGAGAACATAAATTTTTCTGTGCATTCTGAAAGTCGCAGATACTTGAAATGTACCCTGCACTGTTTTTCTGGAACACGTTTGATATACTTTTTTGTTGTTGTGTATTATGTGCACCACCGGTCATGCTGTACGTTGTTGTCATACTGTAAATGTATTGTTGTCTTTGACTGTGTCCATGCAACTAATTCATCAACCATGTTGTGTTTGTGTGCAAGTGTTGTCCATGTAACTAATTCAGCCGTGCTGTGTGGATGTGCTGTATGTATTTGTTGGTTCTGAGTCTGTGTGAGTTACAGTGTTCACTTTGATGTCCCATGAATGGATTGCCTCAAACAAAACCCCAATTGTCATGTATTATATTATATTATATTATATTATATTATATTATATTACATTATATTACATTATATTATATTATATTATATTATTAGGTTAGGTTAGGTTAGGTTAGGTTAGGTTAGGTTAGATTGATCCACTCAGGCTCAGACTGTGTGTCTGTGTGTGTGTGTGCCTGTGTGTGTGCGTGCCTGCGTGTGCATGTATGCATCTCTGTTGTGTTGGCCATTGCATGTTGTCATCCCATGTGTCCTGTCCTTGTGTCCTATGTGTCCCTATGTGTCCCACCATGCACTCCTCTGAAGACCGTAGTTGGAGTGCGAGTGCCCCTTCGCTAGGTACAGTACAGCACACACTACTGGCTTGGCCTGCAGTTATGACAACACCTGGGTGACGATGCAGAAGGAGAGAGGACTGATGCGACTCACACACACACACACACACTCACACATACACTCTATCACCAGCTCCCACTGAGATCCCATCCTGTCGTTTCACCACCCCCAAAAGTTGTAAACAAACCTCCAGAGATTTTTTTTTCCATTTCCTGACAATGCGATTAAATATACAACTGAGCCAGGACAGGATTGGATGCCATTTTCCGTTGTGAGCATATCACATGATATGGGGTGAATGCACAGTTTGTCGCAATGACCACAACAGCAACGAAAAACAGACTATTGCCCATTTTGTTACACCACCGTTTTTACCAGCCATGATTTCAAATTGGATTGTTGAGGAGACACTGCAGTCAGTGTAATCAATTGCATCTAACAGAAAGACTACTGAATTGTATTTGACCAACTAACCAACACAGTTTTCTTTTTAAAAAGTAGAGGTTCTGTTCGCTTTGTTATTCAGGAATTTCAAATCTTCATTTGGCAGACCAAGTTCAAAAACATGAAACTCTCAAATTCTCCAAACATGAAACGCTTCGGAGCTGGTTTGAAGGGAGAGATCCCTGGAGATGGGGAAAGATGATGTGGTGCTGTTGCAAGTCGCTGTCTCTCTCTCTCCGCTGAAAGGATAACACAGCTGGATGTACACAGAGATGTTACCCCAGACATGCAGAGCCACTGACAGCTTTGACCGGGCCCGGGACAAAGTCAACTAAATAGGGGCCTCTTCTCAATACATACATGCAATTTAGTGGGGTTGCAATTCAACAGACCCTCTTTCTCTGGCCCCAGGACAGCTGACCCCTTTGCCACCCCCGAGTTGGTGAGCCTGCAGACATGTGACGCAGGGAGAGGTCTCCTCTATCTCACAGGCCACTCTCTTGGCTGGCTGGCTGTGGCTAGACTTGTTTTTACTCATCTTCTGCCCAGTCTTTGATGTCGGCTCATGTGCTGGTCTAACATCTCTGTGTGCCGACTTTGAACATCTTCTCTTTTTTTCGTCTTCTTTTATCTTCTTCCTCTTCTTAAGTGGGTTTTTATATACAGTATGTTTTGGGAGTGTGTGCGTGTGTGCGTGTGTACACTTGTCTGTTCGTACTGTGTACTGATTTGTATGCATGTGAGCTGCTGGTGTGCGTTTTTGTGTGTGTGTGTGTTTTGCTTGGTTTTGTGTGGGCACTATTTACAAAAGAAATCTTAATCATATCCAGACCTTCACCCTTATTTCTTTGTCCTTTTCTGAGACATTCGGCTGTCACATATCCTTCACCCAGGGTCATCTGCAATGTCGCCATTGTACAGTTCATAAGTCACAAGCCCCAGCACTTTGTCATGGGACATAATGTTTTTTGCCTTAAGAACTACAAGCCGTTACCAGAGAAAGTAAGATGGTTCCCTTATTCAGTCTGCCATTATGCTGGTCCTCTAATACAGAGGTTCTTAACCTGGGGTGCGGGCACCCCCTGGGGGTGCGCTAGAGATTTCAGGGGGTGCGCGGGATTTTGTTTGTATTGAGGTTGTGACCAAAATTCTGCTCCCAAACATTATAATTAGGCCAAGTTAAGACCAAATTTAATCATGTTTTCGTCCCCATGTAAATTCATTACCTATTGATTGATTAATGTTTTTTTTTTGGTATGTATACACGTGTAGACATGGGGGATGGGGGTGCACCGCTTGTCTTGGGAACAGCTAAGGGTGTGCGTTCAGAAAAAAAGGTTAAGGACCAGTGCTCTAATGCCTCTTTTCCACTGACAGTTTTCTGGTAGGCCTACAGCTCGACACAGCGCAACTCGGATGCCACTTTTTTCTTTTCGAATAGGCACGTCACAGCTCAATCGTAAAGCAAAAAGTGGCGGCCGAGTCGTGCTGTGTTGAGCTGTTGGCCTACCAGAAAGGCATCAGTAGAAAAGAGGCATAAGGGGATAATGTAAAATCATTCTGCCTCCATATGCTCGGGTTCTTTGCGGGTTCTACTGGCTGTTTATTTGGAGGTGGTGGGTTTTTCTGTAAATACTGTAGAGATGTGGGGTTATACTTTGTTTTACATTGATTGGGTTCAGGTTAACCAAAGTATAAAACGGCATGTAACATTATGTGCGTACTTTCACTGCAGTTTGTGGTTAGTGTTATGTGTGTACACAGTGTACATGCATAATATTTCATGCACATAGATACACGGAAAAAAGAACCCTTACAGTGAAGTGTTAGCAGAGGTTGTTCATGCCTATTTCTGTAGATAGTACATGTAAATGTGTTGTGTTAATTCAACACGTGGAGAGTCAATTTAACACATTCCAGAGTGCATTCTGTCCTAGAGTACTCTCTAAGTGTTGAATTAACACTGCAGTTTTTCACTGAGTAGGGCTCTTCTTCTTCTGCTGTGGTGGTGGTGGTGTTGATGGTGTTTATGGTGAGGGGTGCTGTCACTTCTGTACAGGCGCAGATCACCCGGTCTGTCACATCTAGACTAGGACTTGAGTCTATTCTGGGAGCTGTTATAGACTCTCTGCAGCTGTCCGTAATTGGTGTGCTCATTAACTCCTGTGGCATTCGTTAGCGGAGAGCGAGCGCAAGGGGACGGAGCACCTGGACTTGGCAGGGGCACCGGCGACGCGCAGGGCACAGGCGGACAGAGAGGCCGCCCACCAGGCAGCGACCGCATCAGGAGATGCCAAGAAGAAGCCCAAGGGACTCAGGAAGCTATTTGGAAGGTACTGCTATTATTGTTGACACTTCTGTGCCACCGTACTGTGTTCATCTTCAGGTCGGATTGTAGAAATGACATAATAACCCTGTATAACATAAGGAAGGTATTATTATTATTGGGGTATTTGCAACATTTTTTAAAGATATTTTTGGCTTTGTATGCCTTCATTTGAGAGAACAGTGAGGGAGAAACAGGAAACGAGTGAAGAATTGGAAGAGTCTCGGTCACTTCAGTCATCTTATCCCGACATTAATCACATTGCACTGCCTTACATGTGGCACTTTTATTCAAAGTAACTTTTGAAAGACGACACAGGTCAACCAGTAGTTTTACCTGGGCCTAACAGAGTCTGAAACCACATTTCATATTTTCCAGAAATTTGAGGGTGGTATGTCCCACCTAGCCTGATTATCATCGACTTTCAAATCTCTTTGAGACTGAAGGTGTTGTTGTGTCACTAGGAGGGTACGGCCTGGCTATGTCCCACCAGGATCTGTACCTCTGAGAACAGTTGATTTCTACTGTATATAACACTGTGTATATTATTTTTTTTTAAATGTTAAAAGTCTTCTTGTCTAACTGCAAAGTTTCACTAGTCACAAATGAAAGACATATTACTTACTACCTAAGTAGTTAGAATATTTTGAATGGATCTAAAACAGGAAGGTGATGCCTTGAAGGCCCAATGGGATTAAAGTCTGTGTACTGAGAGAAAATCTCTGTAAAATGCCTACATCTACTTCAGTGTCAAATGGGAAGACTGATGACTATGAGACCTACAGGTATAATGAGGAGAAGGTTTGTAAGTATTATAAAGGTACAAATATGTTTGTGTTGGAAAAAATGTTGGCTATAGAAAGTCTGAATGGCTGGAGTGGTAACTTGGAAATGCTGATGGTCGGTGAGAAAAAGCCCCGCATAGCATACTGATGTTTGTGTTGTTTTGTTTTGCAGACTGCGGAGGAGTCACTCCACCTCGTTCAACCTGGATGATGCTGCGGAGGGAGAGTTCAGGAGGGGAGGGGTCCGAGCCACCGCTGGCCCCCGCCTGGGCTGGTCACGAGACCTGCAGCACGGCGGCAGGTAGACGTTAGGGATGGCGAAAATTTTAAAATATCTTAACCTGTTACTGAGACTCATTAACTGGTGGTTAACCGGCAATCTTAAATGATATAACGTTCGTGTGCCCGATGGGCACAGCACTGAATTTGTATTTTATTTTTCACATAAGTCTTTCTTTTTGCTGCTCAGACAGGACCTGTCATGTCCAGTCAGTGTCGCCAGATGGAAAATGCTGAATTATCCTACCAAAACCTCAAAATTATAGTTTTTGGGGGCTTTTTAGGAGGAAATTATTATTATAATTATTATTACCGGTTAACCGGTGGCTGCTTGTCTGTCTGTCTGTCTGTCTGTCTGTCTGTCTGTCAGCTTGCCTGTCTGTTTATCTGCCTGCCTGTCTGTCTGCTTGTCTGCCTGTCTGCCTGCCTGGCTGTCTATTTGTCTGTCTGTCTGCTTGTCTGTCTGCTTGTCTGTCTGTCTGTCTGTCTGCTTGTCTGCCTGTCTGTCTGTCTGCCTGCCTGTCTGTCTGTCTGTCTGTCTGTCTGTCTGCCTGTCTGTCTGTCTGTCTGTTTGCTTGTCTGCCTGCCTGTCTGTTTGTCTGTCTGTCTGTCTCTCTGTCTGCCTGCTTGTCTGTCTGTCTGTTTGCTTGTCTAACTGTCTGTCTGCTTGCCTGCCTGTCTGTCTGTCTGCTTGTCTAACTGTCTGTCTGCTTGCCTGTCTGTCTGTCTGCCTGTCTGTCTGCTTGCCTGCCTGTCTGTCTGTCTGCTTGTCTGTCTGCCTGTCTGCTTGTCTGTATGTCTGTATTGTACAGAGCAGTGCAGTGCTCGGATCTGCTCAATTGTGAACCTGGTGGTGTGTGATTGAATGAATGAGTGTACACATGTGTAAACAGTGTTTGTAACTACAGTACACAACTACAGTACACAACCTCTCGTAGCCCAGACCGCTTTTGCCGCTTTTGTCGGCAGCTTGATTATGCAAATTCAATTACTTCCAGCGCCTTTGTCGCTCTTGTTGTGTTAGGTGTGCCCAGGCAATTAGGCTACAGGAACCGATTCTCACATCCTCCATTCTCTCTCGTCTGACTTTTGCTGTGAGATTGACACCCCGTTTGTGCGCTGGAGTTGTGAGCGTAATGTAATTTTACACATGCACAAGTTATGCTGTATCTCCCCTGTATCTGTAGTGTGCAGACACATTTTTGCATCCTCCCCTCTCATTTTGGGCGGCCTATAGCCAGTCTGACTCTTTTTAAAGTAATGAGTGTTTGTGTGTGTGTGTGTGTGTGGGGGGGGGGGGATGGGTGGTATTTCTTTTTTATGTTTTGTTTGTCTTTTATAATGTATTGTTTGTTCTTATCTGGACCTTGAGTCTGTGAATAAAGTTTATATATATATATATATTCCCTCTGTAGTGAGATACCCCGGATACCCCGTTTGTATTGTATATCGTTTAGGCCGTGGGACACATTTTTTTAGGGGCTTTTTATGCCTTTATTGACAGGGTAGTATGAGATGCTGACAGGAAGTGAGTGGGAGAGAGAGATGGGGGAGGATTGGGAAATGACCCCGTCCGGACTCGAACCAGGGTCCCTATGGGCACGAAAGCCCAAATGTGGGGGGCTTAAGAACACATTTTCTCATCCATCTCATATAACCTTTGCAGTGAGCTGGACACCCCGTTTGGGCGCTGGAGTGGTGAGCAGGTGTGTGGCTGGCTGCAGGAGCAGGGCCTCGGCATCTACCTGGCTCAGGCGCACCACTGGATCCAGTCGGGACAGACGCTACTGCAGGCTTCCCAACACGACCTGGAGAAGGTCAGACTTCCATTGGGAGACACACTTTTCCTCTCTCCTCCCCCCCCCCCCCCCCCCCCCCCCCCCCCCCCCCCCCCCCCCCCCCCCCCCCCCCCCCCCCCCCCCCCCCCCCCCCCCCCCCCCCCCCCCCCCACCCCCCCCCCCCCCCTTTATTGGATAGGACCGTTTGAGAGGAGACAAGAAAAGTATCGGATCGGAAAATTACCTTGAACCCAGGTCCCCAGTATAATTATACGGTGCCTTAGATGTTTGAAACCACGGCTAAAGCAACACTTTTCTATCAAAGCTTTTCTCATACAACTTCCTAATGCACATTCTAGTTATTCACACAGCCACCATACCAAACCCTATCACCAATTGTCCCTTTCAAGTGCTCAATTGTCCCTTTCTTCTGTGCATTCAACAACAAGTAATGGACATCTCCGTATGTATAATTACTATAATTGCCCATAATTGAAGCATATGTTGAATACAATCCAGGCGACTGGGAATGAACATCTCTCAGATGCTAGGTGTTTATTCTTCACACAAACAAAGGACAATATTTTATCATGGCAACATGTTAGACAATCAAGCTTTTTGAATCTTACTTGATAAACAAACAGTGGTCTGATTGTTGTGTAGTGAATTTCTGACGCTCTCTGTCCTTGTAAACAAAGCTTTCAGTTGAACGCACAATATAAATTCAATGCATTTTGGAGGGTTTTTTTTTTTCAAAAAGTGTGCTCAACTCCAAACTGTTTTGTTTTTTCTTACAAAATGCGTTTGGGTGCAAGCAAATGGATTTGTTCATTTCTGGTGGAAAAGCTTCCCTGGACGGCAATTCTTGTTTTTATTTTAGTGCTTTAGCATGACACAAAGACTGACGTTTTTGACCCTTCTTCAAGCCTTTTACAATGCATTGATGCATACAATGCATGAATAGCATGAAAAATTGTTACCCAGCAGTAGCGAAAAAATTTTCTTTCTTGAAAGGCTGGTAGATGTGCTGTAATTTCCGAACAGTTGATTAATACTTAACAGATGTGTTTTTGTTCAATGCTCTGGTGGCTCCCAATGGTTACTATGGCAGCGTTGTAATAGTCATTCAGCATCAATGATGTGTACTACAATGTAGTGGAGTCAGACATGGCTGCACTTGGGCACTAACTGGGTGATGTGGGGCCAAGGTGCAGTCAAGTGCCAAGTGTTTTGTCAATAATGGTAACTAGGGCTTTTGTACAGTATAACAGGGTCCAATGTTTTTTTGGGGGTTTTTTTTGTAATGGGGGAGTTTGACATCATTTACTGCTGGGGGCGGGGGGTTGTAGGCAGTTATGACCTAATGGTCAGGGATTTGGTCTTGGAAACAGAAGGTCATCAATAGCTGAAGTGCCTTTGAATATAAACTTGCATCACTCCAGGGCCTAACCAATACTCATAACATCACATTACACTTAGCTGACGTTTTTATTTTTAATCCAAAGCAACTTAGTTATTTACAGGGTATTGGTTACAGTCCCTGGAGCAGTGTAGGTTTAGGTGCCTTGCTCAAGGGCACTTCAGCCTTGGAGTGAGATAGGGAGTGGGATTTGAACATGCAACGCTCTGATCTAAAGCCTATCTCTTTAACCACTAGGCCATGGCTACCCACTACCCACGTCTACCTGTGACTAGGCTGGTGCCACTAGGCTGGTGCCACTAGGCACTGTGCCGCTTGTGGATAATCCAGCCATGCTGTAGGGTGCTTTGGATGGAAGCGTCAGCAAAGTACAATATACTTGTATGTTGACATACACCTCTTCTGCTGTTGTAAATGTAGGAGTTGGGTATCCGCCACCCTCTTCACCGGAAGAAGCTGCAGCTAGCTCTTCAAGCGCTGGGCTCTGAGGAGGATGATGCCAAGGGCAAGCTGGACTACAACTGGGTGACCAGTAAGTTACTACTGTATGTATGAGCAACATGATCTCCAAAAATTCCGTGCTCCTGGACACAGATGTTAAGGGCACAAAATCCGTGTCCAGGAGCACGGATTATGCCAAAATTCCGTGCTCCTGGACACGGAATTGTTTTCCGTGTTCCTGGACACGGAATTGTTTTCCGTGATGGACACAGAGAAGTGCTCTCTCTATAGGCTACTCCCACAGCTCTATGTTTCCACAGTCTTGTGTTTTCTCAGGATTATTCTAATTTCAAATATTTTTTCTCAAAAAAACCATTTCCTACTGACAGGTTAGGGTTAGGGATTGTTTTGGTCTGGGCACAGCTACTTTTCTTTCATTCATTATATGAATTTGATAGCCTAGCAAACAACTGGAAAAGGTATTTCTCAAAAATATGTCTTTAATGACAGGTTAAGGTTAGGGAATGTTTTGGTCAGGGCACAACTGAAATTGCTATAGCATTATTTTCTTTAGGATTAGCATTTGGTATGTATTTTATGATAGAGTTACACAGTGCTGTGGTAATAGCCTAAAGAAAGCACTTCCGTGTGCCCATCACGGAAAACAATTCTGTGTCCAGGAGCACAGAAAACAATTCTGTGTCCAGGAGCACGGAATTTTGGCAAAATCCGTGCTCCTGGACACGGATTTCGTGTCCTTAACATCCGTGTCCAGGAGCACGGAATTTTTGGACATCAGGCTGGTATGATAGACATTGCCATGCTTCTGCGTTAACGTTTTTAGTTTGTGGGGACAATGACATATTTTGACATTCTTGGTCACCTGCCCTCACATGGGATGTTTCATACTCATATGCACACAATACCTTTATCCATCACTAATCAGCGTCATTGCTTCCCAAATGGTCCCAAAAATCTCTAATCTATGATGCTTTTTCTAACATTCCTACTGTAACTCTGTAAGGGTGGCTGGATGACATTGGCCTGCCTCAGTACAAGTCTAACTTCGATGAGGGCCGAGTGGACGGACGCATGCTCCATTATATGACCGTGGTGAGTAAATCTGTTAAGCAGCACAGCTTTGGTTCCTGCTCACAAGCAGTTATCTCTTTTCACAAGTACAGTATAGTAGTAGGTCACAGAGTAAATGGAAAGATACAGTATTTTAAGTATTTAAACTGAGAGTGCAGAAAATAAAATACCTGTAGATCACACCAATCGGATCCTAGCCATTTGCTACAGGAGTCTGATGTTCATGAATGGTTAATATATTTATATACATGTATATTCATTTAATTTCTACATATGAATATAGAGCAAAATTCTTTATAATACTTCTTTAGACCAAAGGGTTTAGCTGTAAGCAACTGGACGTCTTCTTTGAGCTTGATGTCTAACCTCCTCTTGCCATACTGTACATGGCTGCCTTATTCTCTCTCTCTCTCTCTCTCTCTCTCTCTCTCTCTCTCTCTCTCTCTCTCTCTCTCTCTCTCAGGATGACCTGCTGGGTCTGAAGGTGGGCAGTGTGCTGCATCACCTGAGCATCAAGAGGGCCATCCAGGTGCTCCGCCTCAACTGCTACGAGGCCAACTGCCTCCGCCGACGACCCTCTGACGAGGTGTGTCCACTCTTTCACTCTTCTATAGCTGCTGATAGCATTTGCTATTCAACTGAAGCTGAAAAAAGTACTCTTTAAAAAAGTAAAAAATTATATTTGATTTATTTAAAAAAAAAAAATATGCCAATATATTTCGGCCACAGTATGGCCTTCATCAGGTCAGTCATTCAAGGAAGCGTCTCTGACACAGAAAACAATTAGCTGTTTGACGGGAGGTGGGTGGTGCCCGGTCATGTGATACACCATCTTTTTTTTTACACAGATAATATACACAGCTAGAGAATAATTGGCCATGTAAAATGTCAATAAATTTGCCATTACTTTCTGCTATTCACTTGGTGTCATATACTGCTCAAAATAACTGGAGCACTAGAGCACGACACAAGAACAGCTGTACATTTTACCATAAATAATGGAACACCAAAATATATGTTTAAGGATATGTTCATGCTGAATCTTGAGTTCTTGGATCTTGTGTGGAGTTGTTTTTCTGTTCCCTTAGTTTTTAGCAGTATATTGTATATTGTCCTAAAGTTATATTGATGTTGTTATGCTTATCTGCACTATTTGCAACATGCATCACGCCCATCTTTTTACATGTTTCTCAACATTGAGATGATGGTGGCTTGTAGGGCTGCACGATATATCGAAAATGTATCGATATTGCAATATCACGGCTTGCGATACACTTATCGCAGAAGTTGTGTACATATCGCAAAAAGTTTGTAATTTTTAATAGTAGCAAATTTAAAAAATGCTTTAAAAATGTTGACATTTTAAGTTGATGCTATATATTTGTCATGTTTTTTCCTAATAAAAAATGATGTTGGAAATAAAACATTGCTGTTAGTTGTTTTAAACATGATTAAGTGTAGAATGGCAAGTAGAGAGGGGAAAATATATGTTTATATTAAATATCGCGAGTAATATCGATATCGCAGTATACAGTCATGATATCGTGTGTCATATATTTTTCTAATATCGTGCAGCCCTAGTGGCTTGTACAGTATGTACTGTGTGTTGTCATTGAATGTAATGTAACAGTGTGTGAATGGGTAAATATAGAGGGATTGAATGGTGCTGAAGGTGTATGCTGTCTATTTTTACCATGCTTTCCCCTGCAGAGCAACATCACGCCAGCAGAGATCTGCCAGTGGACCAACCACCGGGTGATGGAGTGGCTGCGCTCGGTGGACCTGGCGGAGTACGCACCCAACCTCAGGGGCAGCGGCGTCCACGGAGGACTCATGGTGAGATGTCATTGTATTTCTTTGTTTTATATACATGGGTTCTAGATTATTGTTTCCCCCTGGCTGCGCGAACCTAGCTGCGCACAACTCAACCTCTGATTGTTGGAAACCGCTGTCGGTCAAAAAATTAGCTCACACGGTTGGCTGCCAGTGTCTTGCCCCTCCTCATAACATTGTGTTTACAAACACTGCAAACCCATGTATACAGAGGTGGAAAACACTGGACGGACTGAGTTAACATCCTGCTTAGGTTTTCCTTCTACATGTACTTATGCTCTCAACACAGAGGATTTCACTAATTAGTTCATCAACCTGGTTTAATGGATGTGGCCATTAGGATCAGCTTGTTCATTGAATTGGTTGGAGCAAAAATGTAGCTGGATTTTTACTTTCTGAACCTGTGTTTTTGTACCTCTGGTTTGATGTGATGTTTTATATCACATGTTTATATGCAGGGCTGTAGTACTCGAGTGCGGACTCGGTCCGAGTTCGGACTCAAGTCCGTTTTTTTATGGACTTGGGCTTGTCTTGGACTCGGACACTGGTCTTGCCAAATTAAGCTTTTGGACTCGACCGGGTCTGTCTTTATTTTGTTCAGAGCATTGGCTATCATAAATTCTAGAGTGGAGCTTGAAATCCAACAACATAAATGTTTGTCTTCACATCCATGGCATATAGGTTACCTTCAAACATTCTCATAATTGACATTCATCCTTTTCACTGTTTAACACTGACCGACATGTGACTCGGACTTGACTTGGACTCGAATCTTGTTGGACTCAGTCTTGTCTCGGACTCGAAACTCTTTTGACTCGGACTCGTCTCGGACTTGACTATTTTGGTCTCGGACTCTACAAAGGTGGACTTGACTACAGCCCTGTTTATATGATAGGTAGCCTTCCCAAGGACTTGATCTGCAAATTAGTCATCTGGCTCGAGACCTTTTATGTAGCACGTATACATTTGTTGTTATGGAATTGTCATGACATACTGATTGTAATAATGTGTGCCTGACAACTAAACTACTAAATAACATAAATTGGTCCATAGTGGCAACAGAGATTTTGTGCCTTAGGATGAGGAGTCCAGGTTTAAACAGGACTCTTAAAGGTTACTATGAACTGTGTTTGGAACCAGTGGCATACAGTACCCAGAAGATGAATCAGATCTTGACCGGGTGCACTTTGATCCAAGGTTATCACATCAAGTAGAATAAAGATGGAAAGGAAAAACTTGTCGAAACTTGTCATGTTATTATTATTATCATTATCGCAACGCTGTGAGTGTTATTTTTAAAGAAGGATGGTGACAATGGAAGTCAGTGCTGCCTTGCACTGTTGACTCATTTCTGCCCTTGGTTGGCTCTGGTCCTCCTGCCAGGTCCTGGAGCCTCGCTTCAACGTGGAGACCCTCGCACTGCTCCTCAACATCCCGCCCAGCAAGACACTGCTCAGGCGTCACCTGGCAACCCACTTCCACCTCCTGATTGGCCCCGAGGCCCAGCGTCTCAAGCAGGAGTGCCTGGAGAACCCCGACTACACGCTGCTCACCGCCACAGCCAAAGTCAAGGTATTCAACAGATAGTATACTGTACATATACATACCTGCAGACATATGTACTTGGTAAACGGCTTACTCACTGCCACAGCCAAAGTCAAGGTATTACGCATACACAGTACTGTACATACCTGCAAACATACATTGCAGACATTGCCTTTGAGGGAAATGGAATTGTCCAGCAGTACACACATGCAAATCTACATGCATACTTTCACTGAACTGCCACAGTTCAATAAGGGATAGCCACAGAATACGCAGGAGAAAGAAAATTCGAGAGTAACCTGAGGGAATAAACATTTCTCAGGGCAAGGACAGCTTGCGTCTCTCACACATACATACACATACACAATTGTCAGACAAGATATAAAAACTCCTGTACACTGACCATTTTGCTGTTTTCTGTCATGTATTTTTATAGTGTGTAGTGTTTTTATAGTTTGTCTGATTAGTGACCCATGGGCCACCTCCAACACACCTGTCAGCTGAGTTTTTAATGTGTTTTTTAACGTGTGTGAAATATCCCAAATCTCCTGTGTGAAATGTTCTTCTCACCTCAGCCCAGGAGGTTGTCGTTCGGCAGCTTTGGCACGCTGCGGCGTAAGCGCCAGGAGGAGAGTGAGGAGTACCTGTGCCCCATGGACGTGGAGATGCCCCAGAGCAGCAGCTTCCACCGCGGCCTCAGGATGACCTACGAGGACGACCTGGACCAGCTGGAGCAGGTGAGGCCAGGGACACATTGACAGTAGGGACACATAGACGCGAATTTGGCCAAGTGAAGCCAACTTCGCCATTCATTCCTATGAAGGAGGCGAAAGCAAGCAAACAGGAGCGAAGCGAAGCAAATTTATTAAACAAACTTTAATATTATGCACATGAGGCGCGAATTTCGCATGCGGCGGCCAATCAAATCAACAACATAACTGTTCCATTCCGTTTGAATCGCTGCAACGACCTGCTGACGGTTGAGCTGTCAGAATGGAACATTGAATTTCGGCTCTCTTCGCCTCGTTCGTTTCGCCTGCTATGTGTCCCTAGCGTGAGGCCATTTGAGCGAAGCCAAGACAGGCGAAATTCTGTGTTCCATTCTGACAGCTCAGCGGTCCACAGGTCGTTGTGGCGAATCAAAACAGTTAAAAGATTTATATGGTCGATTTGATTGACTGCCACAGGCGAATTTCGCTCCTCATTTGTGTAAGTGTAAAGTTTTATGAGTAGACGTGTCACTTTATCTATGCAGTTACATGTAATTCTGCGTCTGGTTAGGGAAGAGAAACAAAAGAATAACCAATGTTCTCAGTTTATTAATCAATGGTCTTAGATTGCAAACTTGCCTTTGCAGTCTGACCTCCACAGATGTCTAAATGTTCTGCATGGATTGGTGAACAAAATATGTGGCCTCAATGGTTTGGTTTGGTGGCCTCATGGTTTACAAATCTGTGGGCACACCGTTTCACACAGTGTATCCACACAGCTACGTATTCATTTGAAGCAGATGGGTCATTGACATTTTTTTAGTAGCAGATGTCAGGTGGTACAACAACAGTTAATGCCACAATTATGTTTATATAATCCAGTAAACTGAAATTTTAATCATTAAATTCATATTTTTTTGTCATTTAGCTGCTTTTGTACCACCCTGTTGTGTGCTACTAAAAACGTTAATTACCCAGAAGTGTTTTGTCATTCAACATGACCCCAGCAGGCCTCCATACTAAGCTCTTCCAACTCACTGTGAAAGCGGTGGTAATTGGAGCCAGACTCTTCACTCTCTGAGGCCAGCACTGTATACCTGTTGTAGTTATGACTACATGGCGACCTGAATTTGACCCGTAGTAGAGTTGTTATGACTGTCTGCATTGTGACCTGAAACTGGCCAACAGTAGTGAGCAGTACATTCAGTTAATTCAGTGTAAAGGAGGCCATGGTCTCTTCTGTTTTGTATGTGTGGCTAATCGGTAGACAAAGTAAAGATGATGTTTTGCATTTGTCTCTTAATAAGGTCATATGTCCTGTTTCTTCACAGATGGATGACTCAGAGGGAACTGTGAAACAAATAGGGGCTTTTTCAGAAGAAATAAACAATCTCACGGTAAGACACTAGCGAAGAAATATGTGCCGAGATATCGTAACATAATCATATTCATATACCTACACATCTCCCTAAGTCAGAAAGACGAATACAAAACGGCTATTTGTGCATTTTCGTGCAACTCTTGTCAGAAGCCAACATAAACATAGCTGCCTTGTGGCACAGTACTGTCAGACACTGGGGCCACTGTGTAATGTACTGTGTCTGAGTGTCTGTATCTGCCTCTGTGCAGGGAAGGGTGTCTAGAGGGACTGGATAGATATGTTTTGTGTAATGGAATGAATTTTATTTTAAGTCCATATATTTTTATACAATGGCAATAAAGACACATTTCATGCTAGCATGACAAAGTTGATTATTCTATTCTATTCTATTCTATTCTATTCTATTCTATTCTATTCTATTCTATTCTATTCTGTTGTGTTCTGTTTCTCTCTCTCTCTCTCTCTCTCTCTCTCTCTCTCTCTCTCTCTCTCTCTCTCTCTCTCTCTCTCTCTCTCTCCCCCTTTTTTGTAATGAACTTTCTCATTGTTTTTCAGAGTATGCTAAAGGAGGAGGTGTTTTTCAGAGAGGGCTCACCCGATGCCAGTGCCACTGACGAAGATATATGAGTTTAAACCGCAACACTATTCTCTTGCTGTGTGGACCAACACACAAAATGCACGACCCAGTCCCAGCTCGATCCTGGACACCAGCTCAAACTATGGTATTGCTGTGCGCCAATACAGTATGCAACGACTTACTCCCATCTCCTATACCACTAAGCCAAGAACAGAAACTTCATGTGACCTACAGTACATGAGTGTGAGGCAGTGTTTCAATTCTGTCATAGTACTGTGCCTTGGAGCACATTTGTTTCAGAATGTATAAGTGTGATATCAGTACTTGAACTGATGCTGGGATTGTCATCCACTTTCTTGAGACAATGTCTCCGTTATGAAGACAATCTTATTGACCACTTTGCTGTCCTTATCTTATAGGCGAATACTATTACTTAAACAGCACTGAGTGGTCAGTGATTCAGTGCCAAATTTCGACCATTGTTCCTCATTTATTCTTTAGCAATTAAGTGCCTTTGGTTAATGGAAATCCAGTCAAACATGTATATTATAGTCTAGTAAACGTGGCCAAATAAAAAGTGACCCCTGCTTTTGTAGTTTTATAACATTGTCTTTTTGTTTACCGCAAGTCATCCATGTTTCTGTAAGAGTGTTACGCGCTTTGTCGGCAAAGAGTTTCGTTTTTTTAATTTGACATTTGACAGAATGGTTTGATATTAGACATTCAAGTTTGCAGAATTATGTTTTCCCCTTCCTCTATTGCACACTAAAATACATTTAGACAAAAAATGAAGAAAAAGGTATTGATTTTGAAAACAAAAGCTCTTGACCTCAATCTCTGCATCTCATATCATTCTTGGAATGTCCTTTCTTTTTCCCCCTCAACTTTCTAACCTTTTCTTAGGTCTCCTCAGTACGTTGTCATGTCACTCAGTTACTGTTATACGAGAGCCCCAGAGTATTAATGATGGATTATGATAGATTTCATGACACGACACGACACATTATGGTCGAATCCACTCATCCAACTTCGCTTCTACGGTAGAAACCGCCATCCATGGACTATGATGTGAACTCTGCATTGCCAATTTATCGTTTGATATCTTACTATATCAGTCTAAGCTATATGTACTGTGTACTGTTTAATAAGTCAATAAAGTACTTTCAAAACAATTGTAATGAATTGTCAGCTTATTCCAGTAGAATTTAAGTTACACATATGAAATGGTTTCAATACTTCTCGGAACAATTTTCTCGAGGAAAAATCTCTATTAATACTAATAGTGTATGTTGTTAGAAAAGATACTCAATGTCTGGCTAAATGACTATTTACTGACAAGTATTTCTTTCAATCATTTTACCAAAAACAATAACAAAATCTTTGTAGTTGAATCATGGATGTTTATTGGTCTCAAACAATACTTAAAAGAAAATGGTAACTTGCATTTGGGCACCACAACATCAATATCAGTACATGACTTCTGACTTATTTGGTATAATACGTAGTGAAGTCAAACCATAAATGTAATGATAGGACAGTGGGTCACATTGATGCAACACAGTCAGTGTTAAGTCCATAATATAAAATGCATTTAATGGGTGTTTGCTTTTATGCATTTCAATGTACATACTATGTTTGAGCCAACATTACGTATTACTGTAAAGATACAATATTGAAGACGCTAAGGCACTCATTCTCTGAACAAAAACTATCCAACGTTGATATAGATGGGGGAAACACAGTGTCTCAAACCCTTACTTGATTGATTGAAGGCTATACTGTAAACAAAAATATATGTGGTTACATTACCATTGAAGCTGTGTGATTATTTCATGTGAGAAATCATAATGCCAGCCATGAAGCTGCAAAAGCTTTCAGCAAGTGCTCCCTTTACCTCAGTGTAAAACGGAAATATACTTAAAAAAAAAAAAAAAGATTGGCATTAAAAACAATCCTTGATTTTAAGAAAAAGAAAGGCATTATCTTCCGTTTCGTTGACCTGATAAACCTTGTAAAACACTGACCCCTTGTGGTCATACAAAGCCATTGCACTACCAGCTTGTGGGCCCTTTCTATTGAAGAGCATTAATTGTGTCCCAAGTAGTTCACCTCAGCCATAAAATCTTTAAGTGCAACTGAGTGGTGAACAGGCAGTTGGATTGGTGTATTGTATTGAGTTTAATGCTCACATGAAACAAAGGAATGTATATATTGGGATTTTCTTTTCTTTTTGTTTTTGTTTTAATAAATTGAGCTTTCGCACACCTATGGAGATATTAGGTGTGCTAGAGAGATGAAGTCAATCAAATTTGGGAAAACTTCCACATGCTTCCCCTTCTACAAACAAGATATATCAACTATGATGACATTTCAGAAATGGACAACTTAAAAAAAAAAAAACCATTAAGTTAATACATCTTGTTTGCCGAATAGACAGTGTGCAGGTCATAATTAAAAATGGGGAAATGCAGTCAGAATAACACAATCTGCACTTTACTGTCATTATACAGGTACAACGAAATTGGTAAAGACATTCATTCAAAAGCCACAGTAGATCAAAAAAGTCCTTTTTAGTTCTCCCTTCAAGTATGGGTCCTAATGCTGTTTACAGATACCAAATACAGACATACAAAGGTCCTTCTCTTGGCTTGTTTACATACTTCTTTAACAGCTATATTGTAACACAGGAGATGCTTTGTGCATTTGGCACTGTTATTAAATAATCCAAGTAACAACAAACAAACAAAAAACAACCAACGGGTATAAATGAACATTGCTGATGCATAAATAATGTTGCGTCGTGATATTGCATGATGCTGTTACCCATCACCCATTTGCAAGAGCAGCTCTTTGCAGCCAGACCAGAGCAGCATGACCACACACAAACAGACACCTACACATCCGTCCATCTTTAATCCATTCATCCATCATCCATGCCATCCGTCCATTCATGCAGCCATCTATCAACTTATCCATCCATTCTTTCATTCATTCATTTAGATCTCTATCCATGTCTTCCATCCATTCTTTAATGCTTTTTATGCATCCACGCAGCTAATCATCAATCCATCCATTCATTCACCTATTCATCCGTCTATCTATCCGTCTATCTGTCCATCCACCAATCCAGCCAGTCATCCACCAATCAATCAATCCATCCATCCATTCATCCATGCATCAGGGTTCCCACACCTTTTTCATGAACAAATTCAAGCACTTTTCAATCACCTTCAAGCACCCAGTTTTTAGTTTTCCAGCACCTTTAATAGGTCGTGGAAAGGGTCTTGTGTTTATAAGATGCAATTTCCTGCATTCTAATCAATTTTAGGATGTCGAATGGCAAATCCCATCTGACATCTCACTTCCTCAGATTGTTGATGATTCAAGCATTTTCAAGCACTTCACCAAAAATTCAAGCTTTTTCACAACCTTGAAATCACTTAATCGAAATTCAAGCATTTTCAAGGAATTCAAGCACCAGTGGGAACCCTGATCCATATTTAATCCATTCATCCATCCCTCTTTAATCCATCCATCCAGCCATTCATCCATCCATATTTAATCCATTCATCCACACCACACCACACCTCAGCACACTGCTGACTGTAGACCTCCTGGCCTAGCTGCATTCTCCTGGTCTCCATCTCCATATCACCGTCCCCGTCCCTGTGCGTCCCTCCTCAGAAGGTGAAGCGGCGGCTGGCAGAGTGGCCCACCTTGTCCAGGTTGGGGTTGCAGGCGAACTGGATCATGGGGGGCGGGCCGCACATCAGGACCAGCGCGTCATCGCCCGGCGCAGGCAGGTGCTCCCGGACCATCTCCTCACTGATGAAGCCCTGGCTGTACTCCCAGCCTAGTGAGGCAGGAGGGGGGAGGAAGGGAGAGGGGGAGAGAGAGAGAGAGAGAGAGAGAGAGAGCGAGAGAGTGTGTGTTCAGATGCAAAACTCTCAAAAAGACATAACAAAATGGAGTATCTATATTACTGGAGTATTGGAGGCTGGTGAAGGCAGGCGCTCCCGGATCATCTCCTCACTGACAGAAGTGAGAGAGAGAGAGAGAGAGAAATTTTTTTCCCTTTTTGAATGGCTTTTCCTGCTTTTACCAGCACCTAGAGGTTGTGCATAGATTCTTGTACTTTTGCACATTGTCATTACGCTGCTCGAAACTTCAGAAACAACCCTTGTAGTGCTAGACCCACATAAAGGTGAGGTAGGCAGTGTTGCCAGATCGGGCGGTTCCGTGCCCAATTCGGCTGTTTAAGATGACCCTCTGCGGGTAAAAAGGGCATTGGGAGGGTTCTTCTGTATATGGCCATAAAAAAAAGTTTTTTTTCTTCGGGTTTCAGTAAACACAGTACGCACCTCAAACGGTGTGCGTTTACTGAAACCCGAAGAAAAAAATCTTTTTTTTAAATTCACTGCGTACGGCAGACAATTGGACTCGACTTGAAAAAGAATGGTCGTCGCACACTCAGAACTTCATGCAGTAACATTTAATAACACCAATGTTTCGGCATAAATCCTTACATTAATACAATTTTGTTCAAATTTGGGCGGGATTTACTGTCTTCAGGCAACTATAGGGCTGGAAATTGTCAGCCACATTTGGCAACCCTGGAAGTAGGTCAAGAAACCAGTCAAAAATGGGAGTTAAAAGGTTGTCTTTCAAATCTCTCTGCATAACACAGGACAGTTAGCGGTATCTTTGTCAAGGACTATTGAGAAAGACAAAGATGGAAGAAATTAAGCAAGAGAGGAAAAAAAGAGAAGCTGTGCATGTTGCAAAATCGAACATTTACCAGGGGAACAGTAGGCAAATCGCATTCTGAGATAGCACTGGGAAATAAATTATTACAACAGCTACTATAAAAAACATTTTCTCACAGAAGAGTTGAAAGACACAGAAGAGAAAATAGGACACAGATGGGCCATACAGGGTCATTGTCAGTGATGTATTTAGCAGCTGAAATCCGGTAGTACCAATAATACCAGTTGTATTAATTATATACATAGATTAATATTTGGTCATTCACATAAAAATAATGTGCTTTTCAGATTCACTAGTCCAGGAAAACAAAAGAATAATTTAATTCATACAATAGTGGCATTATCTGTGGTTGGCCCACCCTGACATCTACTACTAATAAACATCAATGACCAACGATTTTAAATAGACCAAGATAAGCTATACCACGAGTGACCAATGCAACAAAGTGGAATCAACTCTGGTCTCCTAAATGTGCATGACTTTCCCACTGAACTCCATTTATTTAAGGCACATGGCTGCCTTATGATTGCAGTTAGGGCTTCATGTCATATGGATCCTAGACGACGGGGCAGTCATGGGTGAGCGGTTAGGGCGTCAGACTTGCATCCCAGAGGTTGCCGGTTCGACTCCCGACCCGCCAGGTTGGTGGGGGGAGTAATCAACCAGTGCTCTCCCCCATCCTCCTCCATGACTGAGGTACCCTGAGCATGGTACCGTCCCACCGCACTGCTCCCCATGGGGCGCCACTGAGGGCTGCCCCCTTGCACGGGTGAGGCATAAATGCAATTTCATTGTGTGCAGTGTTCACTTGTGTGCTGTGTCACAATGACAATGGGAGTTGGAGTTTCCCAATGGGCTTTCACTTTCACTTCACTTAAATTAATCGTCTCTACCTCATAAATAGTCTCTGTCAATGACCAATAAACAGAATAAATGTCATACCTTCTGGGGCCTTATCCACAGTGTACCACAGCTTGAATCGGGATGGGTAGTTGGCTAGCACCTCCTCCAGCTCAGGTCGCAGGAGTATGTCTTTTTCACTCTGAAGGGGAAAAAAGCGTAGGTCTTACTGAGCGTGAACAGCAACAATCAGAGAAGCAACCATGTCACCTCAAAATGTACTAAATGTACAATAGAACTGTGGCCAAAGCATTTAAAGCCTTCAGAATAAATTCCTTTTACCTGGTTTGCAAAGAGCAGGTAACAAATCGTGGAGTCCTTGGGATCCTTCATTACCGCACGAATGATCTGTAGCATTGGTGTGATGCCTGAAACAAACAAAAAATACATATATTAATGGATAAATTACTACGCAAAGGAGTGACCATCACTGGGCTTGTGGGTGTCTTCTGACTGTCACAGCGGTGAGCCTTTGGACTTTGTAGATGACGTCAGAGCCCCAGTTAGGTACCCCCGAATGTCCGGGTTCGAGTACCGGTGGGGCAACTGTACTTTCACTCACTACGGAATGCAACGAACAAATAAACAAACAAACGCACACACGCACACAGGAACAGTCTGAGAAACTCACCAGTTCCACCTGCAATCATGCCCACATGTTTGGCCTTCTTGACGACTGCAGGTGACTTCTTATCAGGTTTGATGGCAAACTCTCCTAAAGGGAAGGGAAACAAAAGTACTTTATGTCACCATGTCTCTAAAACTCATCAATACTCATGATTTACTCATACTCAACATGCTTGAGAGAGAGAGAAAGGGAAAGGATAATGGATAGAATTATCAGTAAATAACTAAGATTATAGCTCATATCAACATGATGATGATTTGTGATGATGATGACTGGGAATTATGGGCAGAGTGGAAAGAAAATACAGAGCAGAAGTGCTGAGCAAAACTGGAAATGCTCTATACTGAAAGCTACAGCTAACGTTTCCCCTTGTAGATACTGTATATATGTTACTCAGGAAATACACTCAGGACAATGAAAGCAGGGCTCTAATAGCCAAACTTTCCCAGAGTAGATACACTGTATACTATATTATCTTAAGGAGATATACTGTACTGAAGGCCGAGATCCAGAGCCAACCTTTACAAATATGAATACTTTATTGTCCACAATGTGGAAATTTGTCTTTCCCATGGTAGATACACTACAATATACTATACTCAGGACAGTGAAACTCAAGCTCAAAAGCCATTATATTACATTACATTAGGCAGACGTTTTTATCCAAAGCGACTTACAATCGAGGACATGATCCATAGCATACAACACTTGCAGAAACAAAGTGCACAAGAGATATAAAAAAAATAAGTGCATATACAGTATAACCATCTATGCCAAGTAGGGTTAGTGTTCTTTTTCTTAGCCAACCTTTCCCCTGGTAGATTAGTAGTCCGCTCGGCCCTCTGAAGTCGATGGTCTCGCCGACGCGCAGACTCTCCACGTACTGGCTCATCTTGCCTCCCTCGGGGAACTTGGGGTGCACGTTCTTGTAATAGATCTGCACACGTGGAGAGAGAAAATACAGCAAAATAACAGTTACTCTTTTAATCTTAACCCTTACGTGCAGAACCTCCATCACAAGCTTGCTGTTACAAAAATGGTAATGACCATGTCTTGAGGTGTTACTCAAGATTTTCAGTAATGCCATAGCACAGCGTAACATTACTCTGCAAAACATTACTCACAGACAACAGAGAAAACATGTTGTGCAATGTCAACCGCCACGCATAGTAGTGTTAACAAATTGAGTATGATTGCCCGTGAATGTGCCTGCACCAAAAGGCTGTAGAACAGCACATCAGGACAAAAGTTAAGGATGATCAATGATGACAGAAAGTCTTATCCAATTATATTTTTAACTATAGTACAACTGCAGCTTTGCACAACATATTTTCTTCAAAATAATTATCCTGACAATGTGTAAATATGTTTACAAGCTAAAACAAAATCTACTTTATGTCTTGCACTGCCTGTGTGACAGTGTATTGAAGCTTCGGGAGGGAGGTTTACTAATGTTCCACGCCACACTCTGCTAGCTGGCCTCCGTTACACCTGCATACAGCAATGTTTTAACAATGTTTTACCTTGATCACGAGGTCCACAAAGCCTTTGTCATCGTCACTTGATACAGGAGTGTACGGCCTCACCACCAGATTTCCATCGATCTTAGCAGACAGATAGATATGCTGCCCTGAAATCACAGGACAATTTGGCACAATAGATCAATAAAGATGTCTCAGTGTTTTTAATAATTGGGAATGTCATTTTTCTGACCGTCATCAGGACACGACAACATTGTATTGAATTAGAAAATATTTTAGCCACCAAAGTTAACTCACCAATGGGTAGACCCAACACTTCCTCTGGGGAGGTGAGGGCGAATCGGAATTTTCGAGTGTCATGGCTGATGATCTGAAATATGTAGTACACAAACACACACACACACACACACACACACACACACACACACACACACACACACACACACAGCTGAAAACACCTTCAGCATGCAAGACCATACAATGCTAAAATACCGGTATTAATAATAACAGCAAGAACAACAACAACAACAACAATAATGAATATATACAAACATAAGCCGTCTTTGGCATTGAAAAGTTGCATAATGTAATGTTACATATTGCTGCAGGGAATGACATCACAGGGCATGGGCATACTAGATATTACAGCACGTACCTCTTTATCAATTAATTTCAGGTTGTACTTGATGGTGGGATCTTTCAAGGTAATGGCAGGCTTTTTCTTCCCAAACAGAAGATTGAAAATGAGGTCGCGAATGCTGTTCGCGAGTCCACACAAAAACTGCAAAGTCAAAAGCACGTCACTGAAACACATATGGATACAGACAACAATTTTCAAGGCTTTTCTTCATCTAATGTTGTGCTCTGAAAAGCAACCAGTAGCCATGAGATTACTTTACAAGTAGGCTACTAATTCATTAGTGAATACTTAAACCAGGCGGCTAATTTAAGATAATTAATCACTGGTCTTTGGCGTCAACTTGCGCCTCTGTCGATAGTTAGTCAATAAACCAGAAACAGTTGAAAAGTTTCACTATGAGACAGCATTATGGTAGCTAACACGTTAGCTGCGTAGTCTGTTGACATTGTGCACATAGAAGGGCTTCAGCGATTAGCTGGGATGTTGTGAGTTAAACCACGTGGCTGACTATCTCCAAGACTGCATGTTTACATGAACAGTATCAGATCTATAGTTACTTACATCAATGAGTTGTGAGATCATCTTGCTTAGCTTGGACCCCTTCCTTTTGACAGACTTGACGTGCCCCTTGCCTTCTTCCTGAAATGTGTTCAGCCGCGCCTTCAAAGGGGGCAATTCTCTCCAATAAGATGAGGTTGCGCCGAACCCCTCCCATTTTTTATTAGGTTAAACCAATGAAACTTTATTTGTGTCATGGGGGGCGGGTGCTGCTGCCTTTACTGAAACATTGATTGGCTTGAACATAAGCAGAATATTTTGATTGACAGTTTTACTATAACTGTGAACCTCTGTATCTACATGTCCGTTTTATGACGGTCACAAGTTTATTACAACTACAACAAACAGTCGAGGAGTGAGAAGTGAATTAACAATGGCATATCGGTGAGTGTGGACATGGATGCATTTGTATTTTGTGGACATTGAGTTCTTTGCATTGTTATTTCAGTCAACATCAGCGGAAGACTGAGCAGTAAAACTGATGGAAGTCGGGTCTGTAAAAGATTAGGCAGGGTCGTGTCCAAAAAGTGTGCAAGGAACTGGAAAGTCCCCTGAAAAAGAAACGCTCTCTTTCTTCTCTTTACTTTCTTTCTCTGTATGCCTTCTTCTGAAACTTTGAAGCGCGTGCAGCTTCTGTAAGAGGAAATTCATTAGGACAAATTTAGTGGAGAGATCTGTCGCTCGCCACTGGCAATGCGAGTTACAACCTGTGAACTTTTCATTGATAAAATGCCTGTGTCGCCTGCACTAACCGTCACCGATTAAAACTGATACAGCTGTGGCTGTGAAAATGAAAGTGGCTCCATGAAACAGCTGCAGAATCTGCACCATTTTCCTGTTGGTATCACACTTTGTGTGTCTGATTGGTAGGGCACATTTCATTGCATATCCTCCTTTCTACAAGATACAGTCTCCTGTGGTTTGGGGGGTTGTTTTGACAACACAAGGGTAGGCCTATCATACGTTCCGCGGTCTATGGGCCTATGTTTTAATAGTCCACACTAACAGTCAGATGAGCATGAGTGATTAGTCAGTGTCAGGGCTGCTGACAGCTTTGGCCGGGCCCAGGACAAATTCACCTGAAAGGGCCCCAATGCATAGGCAAAGAGGACCCATTTCTGGGCCCCCTCTCTTCCTGGGCCCGGGACAAGAGACCAGTTTGTCCCCCCTGTTGGCTTCCCTGGTCAGTGTCCAGTCAACAGGGAAGTGCCCACAAATAATTCTTCTGTTCTTGATTTTGCAACAATAGAAGATGACGAAATGGCAAAACTTAAAGCAAAGAATTTTGTCTGATTTTAGGAGAAGTTAAACTAGGGCCCTGCAATAGCCCTATATCTCTTCATTGTTACTCTGCTTGATCATGCATTGCACTGATCCAATCATTGCCCTTGGTCTTATCTCATTCCACTGTGAATGTTGTCTTTATTTGTGCAACAGCAGTCAAGGTGTGAATGAAGAGATATCCGCTGTCCTGAATGAGCTGTGGAAACTGGATACTAATCGTCTCAAGCCTGGGAAAGATTACATCATCGCACTGCAGGTAAAGTGAGTGGTGAGGCATTCATCTCCTAAACAATGACCCATAGTTGCTGCTCTTTGTATTATATGCCAAAATGTACCATCCATGGTTTAGCCCACTTACTATTGAAGATAATATTACAAAAGAATAGGATTTCATTGCTCAAAGTATTTTCTCACAACAAAGATCCCCCAAACATGTTGTTTTGTATAAACTTCTCTGTTAAAACTTAAGTTATGAGCAGCAAGGCTTAGCCTATCATTTCCTACAGTAAATGCACACAGGTAATTCAAATTGAAGCGTTATAGCAATCATGTGAGGGGGAAGAACTTGAACACATTGCTTGCTGCAGACACTGTATTACTTCACTCTAGTTCTCTGTCTGTCATACAGTACAGTATATGCAGTAACATCCTTTCCTAGTAATCAAAAACAACATACTTATAAACAAACACAGCTCAGACAAATGCAAAAAATGTCCACATGAAGAAAGCATTAGTATGACCCCCAAGACACAGATGTGACACATGTTTTGGGCTCATCTCATCATACTGTATGTTGCCATGACTGTATATTGCATGTGTTGCCAAAAGAGTTGTATGAATTACAAGTAGCACTGTAACAGATGTAATTACTAGAGATGCACCGGATCCTGATTTTTAGGATCCTGCCGGATACCGGATCCAATGCTTAAGATCCTGCCGGATCCGGAACCGGATACCGGATCCAACGAAAGGGTTGAAACACATAGCCTACTCACACACGTGGGCCCTTTTTATCACGTTGGCTCAAACTATTTTGACTTAAAAGCCTCGGCTACCGGATCCTGGATCCTCGAACCGGATCCGGATCCTGTGAAAAAACCCTATTATCCTGCCGGATCCGGAACCGGATCTCGGATCCTGTACATCTCTAGTAATTACAGCTCTAGTAGTTGAGAGTCCATGGTTGCAACCTTGTAATAGCATACTACTAATTACATCTATAACAGTACTTCTACCTGTGTGTGTGTGTGTGTGTGTGTGTGTGTGTGTGTGTGTGTGTGTGTGTGTGTGTGTGTGTGTGTGTGTGTGTGTGTGTGTGTGTGTGTGTGTGTGTGTGTGTGTGTGTGTGTGTGTTTTTTCAGGGAAGAGCAGGATATGTGGCCCATGGCAGCAACCAGGCCCGAGACCGAGCGAGAGCTCCACTCTTCGAATATGTGGATGACAACAAACTGAGGGGCATTGAGACCTATGCCCGTAAGTTCAGAGAAGCGCATGTTTTTCATATTCTTCCAGAAAAGCACATGACACGTGTCAATTTGAATAGATTGAGAGCCATAGCATGAGTCTTTATTACAAAACACAAATTAGACACAAAAAACAACAATAAGTATGTTTGAATTGACCAAACAAAAACATGCAAACATCTATGGCCTACCTTATAAGCCATGCTTTTTTTATGAATGTGTACCACCTTCCAAACCTGTGTGTATGTGCATGTGAGCTTGTGTACATGCGTGTGTATGTGTTGTGTATGTTTTTTGTGTTTGCGTGTATAATAAGGCCCAATTATTCACTCAAAATGTCATCTAACTTAAAGATTTTGTAAATCTGCTGGACAACTATGAGATGTCCACGGGAGTGGCAGAGACCGTCACCTCGCAGGAGATGATGGAGAACCACCTCTTCCTGGACGCCATCCTGCAAACAGAGGTCATGAAGGTACTACAGGCCTGCAAGCCATTTGCCTATCCCCAGTGATAAGGAAGGCATTTGTTAGTCGCTGTTATATAGTGATGGTAAAAAAGTAATAAACCACGTGGGACACGATCCAGTGGGTTTGAGTGTGCCCCGAGGTTGTTTCTCAATCTTTACTCAACTCACTCTTCCAACGCTTACATCTTCACCGTCCAATCAGCTATCACCAAAAATGCATAAAAAAGCCCCCCAAAAAACTTAGGGGAAAAGGTATAATTTCAATAAAATTCTATGTGCTGTGTGATTTTATATTTTATATTTATATTTTGGTGTGTGTGTGTGTGTGTGTGTGTGTGTGTGTGTGTGTGCGTGTGTGTGTGTGTGTGTGTGTGTGTGTGTGTGTGTGTGTGTGTGTGTGTGTGAGAGAGAGAGAGAGAGAGAGAGAGAGAGAGAGAGAGAGAGAGAGGGGGGGGGCTGCCTTGGCTAAATGTATGTAACAGTGAGCTATTTATGTGTAAGTATGTGTGTAATGTCCTGTGGGCAATGTCTCTTTGTATTTATGAATGTGTGTATGCTACTTGACTCCTTAATTTCCCCCTGGGATCAATACATGATAATCTACTCTACTCTACTCTATTTCTATTTCCAGTGTGCCCACAGTTATTTGGTGAGGAAGGGACAGGCTTCTTCAGATATGACACATTTCAAGAAGCAGCTGTTTGACATCTGGTTTCGCCTCTACCATCGGGACAGGAGTGGCGGGTAAGTCCCTTTCATGTTTCTTTCCCCTTTTTTTTTAGCTTGTTTGGGTGTTTTCCTTGTGTTTTGTTTGTGGTCTCCTTCATCAGATAAAAAAGACATTTTTTTGCGAAATGGTAGATCAGTGAAACACAGATTCTGAGAACATCAGTGTGAAATTGTGTGCCAATGTGTACCACCACAAGAGATTGTTCCATGTTTTTTGATTGTGGTCTCCCTCATCCTCATCCTCCTTCTCCTTCACCTTCCTCCTTCATCCTCCTTCACAAAAAAAACATTTTCTGCAAAATGGTAGATCGGTGAAACACAGATTCAGAGAATATCAGTGTGAAATTGTGTGTTGTCTTGTCAATGTGCACTGCTACAAGAGACAAAAAAACAAACTGCACTGTGAGCAGTAAACAGGAAGGCCATCTGGCACGCGATTATACGCCTCTTAAAGACATGGATGTTACACATACTTGCCACTGGGTTGCACTGTAGTCCCATTTTATACCAATTCACTGTATGAATGGACTTGATGTTATATAACCATAGCACACACACACCTGTTTGTTGAGCTCCTCATCACTTAAACATGTGTAACGGAACAAGTATGACACATGCAGAGACTTTTTACTAAAACATGCATTTGAAGGAAGCTTTTCAAGTCTGAAACTCGCACTCTCTCTGTAACACACACAGTCTCTCCGTTTTAATTGGCTCTGTACACACTACACAGGCAGGATTCCTGTGGCTTCGAGCATGTGTTTGTGGGCGAGACCAAGCACGGGAAGGAGATCATGGGCCTGCACAACTGGGTCCAGTTCTACCTGCAGGAGAAGCACGGTCACGTGGACTACAAAGGCTACAAAGCACGAGGCAACAAGGACACAGTGAGTAAACATCACGCCAGCCAGGTGTCACATGAGCGCGTACTCAGAGACGTTTATTTAATATGAAACGATAAGTTACTTGTTGTTCCACTCAGCGCATGTGAGAGAGAGAGCAATTAAGAGAGAGAGAGGGAGGGAGGCGCATAGGAAGGAAAAGTTAGAAAGAGCGACATGGGAAAGAGTGTCTGTCTGTGTCTGTATGTGCGTGCAATTCATGTGTCACGTGATGCCCTAGTAATCACACAGCTGGGATCACTTACATAGAGAGTGCATCATGTTA
This sequence comes from Engraulis encrasicolus, assembly GCF_034702125.1. Lineage (NCBI taxonomy): Eukaryota > Metazoa > Chordata > Actinopteri > Clupeiformes > Engraulidae > Engraulis > Engraulis encrasicolus. The sequence continues at coordinate 36,786,854 of NC_085871.1, forward strand.
GTGCAGTATACTGTATCTGTGTGTGTGTGTGTGTGTGTGTGTGTGTGTGTGTGTGTGTGTGTGTGTGTGTGTGTGTGTGTGTGTGTGTGTGTGTGTGTGTGTGTGTGTGTGTGTGTGTGTGTGTGTGCCCACAGACATGCAAGCATAGTTTATGGTTTTGTTTGAGCACTGAGCACAGACAGAGACAGAGAGAACACAGAGAACTCGAATGGGATAGACATAATAATACAATATTAAGTGGGAGATTCCCACACTTCTTGTTCTTTTGTTATTCACCACAAGTGAACATTTATCAGCTTTATCTTTATCAGACCTCTGATGATGGAAGTCTATGGAAGTATAAACTTTCCACTTGTGCTGAATAAAAGAATGTAACACTAACCAGAGGGCGGATTTTTCACCTCACTTTATATTTGTATGTTTTATTTATCCTGTTCCAACTCATTGGATATGCACATACGTATACACAATACCTATACACATGTATATTAACAACAACTAGAAGCACTCAGAGAGTGCAAACCTCCACCAAGGCTATGGGTCACTGACACCATAACATAGCACAACGCCATGGAGTCCTATGTCTACAATATAATATAATACTTTTCAAGTCTTGCTGCCTTGTTTTTGTGGAGTTGGAAACTGGAATGTCAATCACTTTTTCCTTTTTGTCATTTCCAACAACTCATCAAAATCTGTTCGTAACATTTTGAGCTGCTGACTGACGACAAACAAACCAACCCGACCGAAAGTATAACCTCCTTGGCGGAGGTAATGATGATGATGATGATGATGATGATGATGATGACATTGTACGTAATTGAACACAACCTCTCTCATGGTCTATGTCCGCACTCCGCAGCCGGATGAAGACGACCACGTCCTGAACCTGCAGTTCAGCTGGAAGGACCTGGTGAAGCCGGTGGGCAGCTCCTTCATTGGGGTCAGCCCTGAGTTCGAGGTGGCCCTCTACACCGTGGTCTTCCTCATGTCCAGCGAGAAGGTGACCAACGTGGTGGTGAAGGTGGACGAGTATCTCCTGGAGGTGGTGGTGTGTCGCTACGGACACTCCATCGGCACCTCCTATCCCAAGATGCTGAGCAGCAACAACAGGGATTAGCTAGGCTTGGCTAGCGCCCCAGGTGACAAGCATAAGGGTGACCTACAGTGACGGCCTCATTTACACTTGCAGAAAATTTTATAAACAGAATTTTCGTATCGATTTTTTAGGGCTTGAGCAACGATTAGTTGTCTTGCTAAAAGAACATGACTCAGTTGTAAAGCAGGTTCAGTTAAACTTCAGGTAGTGTTAATCACCTAATAGCAGAGCCTGGAGTCCATTCCAAAGACATCTGTGGGTAATCTATTAGCATGTTAACCACTTCCTAGAGGTTAACTTAGCCAGGTTTATCACTTAACCATGTTCTTGAAACACTGCCCAGATTAAAAAAGGGCTTTTGTTGATGTAATTTATTACATAATTGGATCATGTTGAGAATGGGTAGTTTTTATCCATTCACACAATATAAAAACATTTTTTTTAACTAATTTTTTAGGAGTATAAACAGGTTTCTCTTGTTTACACATATCTGATCAGGTTCACGTTCATCTTCAAAAAATATTCTTTAAAATGTTACTCCTTTTACAAAAAAAATCAACACAGGCCTACAGAACTAAACAAGGTCCATTGTAAATCTACTTTTTCCATTCTTGTACGAAGTGAAAGGCACAATCCAAATAGCCAAAGATGAGTAAGCTCGACCAACAGTGCCTGAAGGAACTGAAGATATTGAAGCTAGACAATACCATGCACACTAACACAATAACATACACTCAAAGTATGTATGTAGGCCTATGTATGCCCCCATTCATTCTATGTGATTGACCAGTATGAACATCATGAGACCAGAGACCTTTATTTGTTAGATATTTCCCCAAGTGTAAAGTTGGTTGCAGTATTATTCTGCATCTGTGTCAAAGTGCTTCATTACTTCACAACCAGTGTTTATGTTATATTACATGTGTTTTGTAAACTTAAATCCTAAGTCATTTATTATTCACCGTACTCCATATCTTTAGATTTACTATTGCCATTAGATATACTAATTAGTATACATGGTCATAACACATTTCACCAGTTCATCTAGTAACCGAGAGGCAACTGATGTTTATTTAAATAATACTCAACTAGATTTGATTAACACTGCCTTTGTGTCTAACTATTTCATTATCCACATTTAATGTCATGCCCAGTGATTGCAGATCATTCTGCTTTTTGTATATTGCATTCAACACAATAGCCTTGACATATTTCAGTGTAGTTAAAATACTATCAGTTTTCTAAGGCTTTTCTGTTTTGGGCTCATCAATATGGGAGATTGTATGAAAAGAGAAGTGTTTACTTGTGAAGTAGTGAGGAACTGTTTTCCATGAGAAACAGTCAGCAGTGAAATCACAGACACCGGTTTTCAAGATGATAGCCTTTTGTCCTCTTTGTCCACATGGTTGTTAAGGATGTGCTGGGTGTTTGAGGTTTCCTTGGTCTCACAGAAGCACACACATAGCCTTCACTCAACATACTGGATATATAGCACAGATTGAACAGAGGCAACAATACATTTTTGTTTACAAACCTATTTCAGACTCTCCAAAGTTGTTACACTTGAATTTTATACTGTGGAATGCAGTCCAACCAAATTTGTATGAGCGATAATTATTGTATTACTTTTTCCTACAAAAATGACAATTGTACAGACATAGCTGTATCTTTGCTATGGAGAAATTTGTACTTTCTTTTGCTTTTCTTGCACAACATGAGATGGCTAAATTGGACATTTTGGTGACAATATTTAGTGTACACTGTAGATGTGCATTTAATCTTTTTGGTACATTTTATTGAAATGTATTTTTAACTTGTTTTAACATTATCTCTGGTCATGAGAAGCAAATTCCTTCTTGACAGAACTTCCCTGAAACAAGATTATGCTTAGAAGATTAGACACCTCTAATAAAACATGCCAAATAATGTTTATCAAAGAAGGTTGATTCCGTTTTTTCACTCAAATTAATTATTGTTAATTGTATGTTCTTGTGATAACTGTTTCATAGCGCACTGTCACATGAATAGACATACACAATGTCTATTGATACATATGAGTCATAGATATAATAGATATAAATTGAAAATGCCTTTGAATAAGTCTAGCCTAACAAGCTTTTGAAATAGTCTTATCAGCTTCTTTTCAGTCTCAATGAGCGCAGTTGCCGGCACAAATATCCCAGTTTGAAACTGAATACTGTCAGTATTTGGTTTAAAACAAGTTCCGGAATACTCCGTTTATCTTTGCCATGTCCAACAATTTGAATTTCCAGTTATCTTTGGCTGCAAAAACTCTGTATTTTGGTCAGACCAGTAATTATTTGTTCAGTAAATATTCATGGAAAAGATCAAATTGGTGAACGGGAAGCATACATTTTGAAAATGTGAATACATACAATAATTCATTGATAGCTCCTTATTCATTTCAGTGATTTAAGTAGGTCCAGTCTGATTCGCTTTTCGAATAAGTGTAATCAACCTTTTCTCAGCCCGCTGACTGTAGATGCCCTATTCAGGAATAGGAACTGGGATGCTGGCTCTTGCCGTGACCCTTTGACCTAGGCTCCCTAGATGGCTGTGCCACATTCCTCCCCGAACTCAGCTGTTGCTCACTGAACAGCCTGGCAGACAGACGTGAATGCCTCAGTTGCTCCAATGGGCCATCCACTGGACAGCGTGATGAGTCAAGAGCGAGGCCTTTGAGGACAGTCAACTCGGTGGTTGCTTGTGGACCCATAAATTAAGCGCTGTGATCTCCTGATATGGTCTGATGTCTACAGGCCCAAGAGATTCTATAAATACGTACAATGAAGTTAACCTATTAGGCGAGTACATTTAGGGTTTAACCCCAAAAAAATTGATACAAATGTTTTTTTTATGGATTCTATTACTATTGGACCTGCTAAATGACATACTAAAAATCTAGTAAAATCTGACTTTGGGAAATGAGTTTTTTCAACATGGCTGCCATAGGCTTATTATAAGGGTCAAGAGACACTCCAGGTGAATAGGCCAAAAAATGTAGCTTGCCGATATCACCATGAAACTTAATCCGGTGATTAAATATGGTAATTAGATTTAATATGGTAATTAGACTATATCTAATTAAATATGCATTACATTTCAAAATGCAAAACCTCAAAATCTGAAAAAGCCAAGCTCAAAATTACTCTTTTATTTTGTTTCTAGTAAGCCAGAAGATATCTTCAGAGGAGATTATGGACATCTCTTTTTGTTTTGTAGTAAATCTAAAAATCTTTGTGCAGACACACCAGCTAGCATTTTTTTTTTCAAAACATGATTATTTAACATCTCTCTTAGATAAATAATTGAGTTTTATGTGTCTCAAGTTCTTCCAGACATTCTTTGAGTCTGGTGGTATCATTCTTAGCATGTATCAAGGGCAAGGTCAGCTGTCCTCAAATCATAGCCTCTCCACAGAGGTGTCCTAAGGGCTGGTGCTGGGACTCCTATTTGCCATGTACACCACATCACTGGGCCATGTTATCTGTTCTCTCAGCTTCTCATACTACTGTTACACCAATGAAGCACAGTTACTTTGTGCCAGATGACTCCACGGTCACACACATTAACGCTTGCCTCTCTGAACTATCCACAAGTATGAAGGAATGCAACCTTCAGTTGAGCCTCGCCCAAATGCACTGCTGGTGATCCCAGCCAAAGATTGAGGTTGCCATGATATCGAGCTCAATATGGATTCTGCTACTGTTGCCTCAAATAAGGCCACAAGAAGTCTAGGTGTCATTGTTGATGACCATCTATCATTCTCTGACCACATAGCCTCGGTTTCCCAGTCATGTCCTCTTTTTCATGCCCTAATTGAATACAAGGCCCTGACCCTTGCCTATGAAGCTACAACAGGCCCTACTCTGGCTTACCGGAAAGCTATGCTAAATCCCTATGTCCTTTCAGGACATTGTCTGTCTCCAGTACCAACCGTTTCACCTTGCCCTCTACTTACACATGTAGTGGCTCCTGTCTATTCAGTTCAGCTGCTGAAAGACCCAAAATACCTAGTGACACCATGATTCATCACTGATGATGTGCCCTGACAAACAGCACATGGATATTATCATAGCAGTAGTGTATTTATCCACCCAAACAGCACTCCAAACAAACAGATCCTGAAAACATGTTAGTTCATGCCAATGTAATTATCATGTAGTAGCCTTTATTTTTAAAAACTTTGATCTTGAAAATGACACCTTTCCTGAAGTCAGATTTTCCTAGATTTTTAGTATGTTATTAAGGACACTTAGAGGTAACAAAATCAGTTGAAAAACCTTTTGTATCAATTTTTTTGGGGTTAGGTCTTTTTTTTGCATAGATGTACTCGCCTATATGTGGGAAACTCATTTAAATATTGGAACAACCAGAGACCTTAATCATTTATAACATGATTCAATCATTTTTTTAAACTTACATTTAAAAGGTAAACAAGAGATTTCAAAACAATTACTCATACACAGTTTTGTTATCTAAACATAACATCGTGATTTACAACATGATAATCCCTTTATGCTCAAGATCAAACACATATCACAATCATCATCCGTGATGCCTTTTTATTTTCTCTGCTATAATAACAGTGTGCACTGTGATTGAGAAGCGTCAATAATTGCAGTTTATGCGCCCCAAAAGTGAAGTAGTGACAAGGACTCCATCCCAGAAGGCCAACGCATCCCTGGAGCCAAATGCTGTGATAAGTTTTACTCTGTAGCTGTATTGATGTAGGATAATAGTTATACACATATAGGGGCAGTTCGAGTGAAGTCTATATTGCACAAATATAAAGACACAAACATTCTCAAAACGAACACATTCCAACAAGCATGCCAATTACAGCAGCAGTTGCATTTTTACACAGTCCATCATAAACTTGGTGCGGCTGGTTTTCCATTGAGCTTTGACAGGCAGTGACAAATGCTATTGAGAAAAGATACAAAACTTGATTCATATATGGACTTCATAATTTATCTGGCACATACAAAGAGGCCAATTCCTCTGTAAGGCACACATACAAGCTCTATGTACTGAAACATAGTACATGGACTGTGTATGAGTGCCTAGCACATAGTTGATAGTATGACATATCTATAAATGTGGCCCATTTCTTTATCATTTTATTAAATTTGCATAGCCATAAGGTTTTTTAGGCCTATTTTTTCCTATGGGACACCCAAACGTGTGACAACACAGTAAAACATGTAGTGTTAATTCAAAACTTAAAGAGTGCTCTATGACCAAATACAGTACACTTAACAGCATGTGAAAATGGACTCTCTAAGTATTGAATGTACACTGTTCACTGTGATATCATTTCCACGAGCCTGCTTTGCCCTTGATGTCCCTACCTGTGACTGCCATGGTGGCCCGCTGGTAACATTGGCATAGTCGTGTACGTTTTTTAATATATTTTTTTCTAAAGGGACAACCGAAACACACGTGCTCAGTCATAACAACTCATTTCCACGAGCCTGCCTTGCTCTTGCCGGTGGCCCGGGCGGTTTTGGCGGCCTTGCTTCCGCGCTGGTGGTCCGTGACGCGGTTCCTCAGCACGCTGACCTGGTACTTCTGCCTCTTGTGCTGCTCGGCCAGGTCGAACTTCTCCGAGTGCAGCTGCCGCAGCCACTCCCACAGGTCGCGCGCCTTCTCCACCAGCTTCTCCTGGTTCAGGTGGTCGATGTTGAGCGGCTTGCGGCGCTCCATCAGCGCCTTGTTCTTCTTCTCACGCTCTGTCAGCTTCTTACCCTTCTTCTGGTCCACCTTCTGTAGTGCACAGTGAAAAACAAATGGGGCGTTAATATTCCAGAGTAGACTTACAGTATATCCTAACTAGGGATGTAAATAAAATCGTAATGTATCGATGTATCGGAAGTATTGGCTGGCGATTTAATCGAATCGCATTGTAATCGTGGGGCATTCTTAAGGATCGAAAAGAATCGAATCGCTGGCCCCTGTGCAATGCCCTAGCTCTATAACACAATAGTAGTGCAAAAGTAATTGGAAAAAAATCGAATCGAACGGAATCGCATCGTATCGTTGGGAATTCTTAAGTATCGAAAAAAAAAACAAATCCCTGATTTAAGAAATCGATACCGTATCGTATCGTCATGAAGGCTGTGATTTACACCCCTAGATGGCGAGTGTTTACAACTCTGTGGAGACTGCAGAGTCAAATTACTCTTAAAGTGGAGTGTTCTGGTCCACCTGCCACAGAAAAAATAGGGTGTTAAAGATAAACTGAAATGCAATTGAATGTAAACATGATACAGAGGTAATATACTTTATTACCAAAAAGTATTCACTAACCTACCTTGACTAAGGTTGACTAAGGTGCAATATGATATCAGTCCACCTTTTGCGGTTATTATAGCTTTAACTCATCTGGGGAAGCTGTCCACAAGGTTGAGGAATGTGTTTATATAGGATTTTTTTACCATTCTTCTTAAAGCACATATCTGAGGTCTGGATCTCAGTCTCCTCTCTGTCTAATTCATCCCAAAGGTGTTCTATTGGGGTCACGCTAAGACGCTATGGCCAGTCAAGTCCATCCATACCATACTCTGTCATCCATGCACAGTCATGTTGGAAGAAAAGGGACCAACTCCAAACCCTTCCATCAACATTGGGAGCATGTAATTGTCCCCAATGTTTCGATGTTTTTTTAAAGAGTAGGACTAGTCTACTGGTATTTTTTACTGTGAGGCAGCTGCCGTAGCCCTTCTTGCTTCTTTGCCTTCTTCTCGGTGCACAGCTTGGAAGCGTCCGCCTCCAACTGAATTTTACTTTGAGTTATATTGACACTCCATTTTTTTTTTTTACTGTGGAACAAGTGGGCCCTGGTCATATTGAGTTGAGATAGATACTGAATGCCGCTTCTAAACCTTTACTTTACAGTGATTCCTTACACACGGTAATCTGTTAATATCTGAAGAATGTGTGGCCTTTGTAATGTGTTCAACTTCTTAAAGTTGAAAACAGAGAAGTCAGCCCTGAAAGTTTCTCTGTAGAACAAACATGAAGTAAGTCCTTTTAACCCAGTAAGGCATGGCCCCTGTTATAAATTAGCTGTTACCAGAATGGCAATGACCAAGTCGTAATGTAGGTATTACTAAAGACCCTGTCATGGTACTGTAGTAGGCCTACTGCTATGGTTTTTTTCAGTGTCTATTACAGCATTCCACTGGTGAAACAGTGCAAATTAACCTGTTTAAACACAGAGTTGTAAATGTGTTGTTACTAGAATGGCAATGACCGAGTCGTAGTGCATTACTTAAAGGACCAGTTCAGTAAACTTCAACATGCAGTTGTAATGCTCACACTACCCTGGACTTGTCAGTACCTGAGGTTTTTTTTTCTTTTTTTTTTCTTCAGCCTTTTCCGAGATCTTGGTCATTGTAATGGGGGCAGCACTTTGTCTACATTTTAAAAAAAGCAAACAGCGGTACATTTTGGGAAAATATTTGGAGTAGGCCTATGTTCACTTTTTTTTTTTTATGTAAACAAACGCTGCCCCCATTAGAATAGCTCATATCTCGGAAAGGGCTTAGCCGAAAAATGTGCTTCACCGGTTACTGACAAGTCAAGGGTAGCGTGAGCAATACGACAGCATATTGAAATGGACTGAACTGGTCCTCTATGGCCCTGAGTTTTGTCATAGTAGAGTAGTACTATGGTAATTAACTTTTCAATGTGTATTACAGCGTGCCTCAGATGGTACGTTAAGGGGCTACAGTATGTTTCTCAACGGGAGCGCTACAGGCCCCGAGGGGGGTTGGGGAGCTCTAGGGGGGTGTTGAGAAGGACACAACTGAGTTGGGGCTGGGTTTAGTCACCATTGGGGGGCATTAGTCTATTTTATTTTTCAATACTAAGGCTTATGATGAGGCCAGGGGGTGTGGGGAGGCTTGTTAGGAGATCAAGGTGGCGTTTGCTCAAAAAAGGTTGAGAACCACTGGGCTAAAGGGAAAATGTATGTTTTTAGATAAATCAATGCTGAGTAGCTTCTTCAAGACCTCAATGTGTGCATTCTGCTAAACGATGAACATCACAAAGATAATGATGGATGTTGTCCTTACTGTGAGGTAGCTGCCGTATCCCTTGTTGCTGATGATCTGCCTCTTCTTGGCCTCCTCGTCGGCCCGCAGCTTGGCGGCTTCCTCCTCGCGGCGGGCACGCTCCTCGGCCAGACGGGCCTGACGCTCGCGGTCCTGCTCGGTGCGCACACGCTGCTGCTCGGCGCGGTCGGCGCGGCGTTGCTCGATGCGGTTGCGCAGGGTGACCAGGTCGTCCTCTTCCTTCTGGCGGCTGCTGAAATGCAGCTCGATCAGGCTCTGCAGCTCGCCGAAGTCCTTCTCCACACGCTTGCGGTGCAGGTCATCGAAGTCCACCTTAGTAATAATGACAATAATAATAATAATTATTATTATGTAATGTAATGATTAGGGAGCTTGCAGAGAGATCACAGGGTTGCAGGTTCAATACCCACTCTTACCTCTCACTACATGTCTTGCCACACTTACCACTCTCTCTGAATTGTGCAATACAAATAAAGTTATTACATTAAATTTTCACGTTACATTACTCTTAGCTGACTTTTTAATCCAAAGTGATTAATAGAGATCACAAGGTATTGGCTACAGTTCCTGGAGCAGCAGGTGCCCTCAGAGCCTGCAACCCTGTGATATATAATTAAACTCAAAGTCCACCTTCATAACAATAATAAAGTACTGTAATGTAATGCAATAATGCAACGGTTAGGGAGTTTGACAGAAGATCACAGGGTTGCTGGTTTAATCCCCAACCTTATCACTCCCCTCCTCCCTCTATGGACCATGTTGACGTGCCCTTGAGCCAGGCAGACACCTATCCCCACATTGCTCCAGGGACTGTGATGTAAGGGTCAGTGAAGCGTAATCAGGGCCGGATTAAGATGGCCTGGGGCCCCAAGGTAGGAATTAAGGATAACTTGTCTACTACCTGTACTCAACAGGACAGATTCATTTTTCAGCATTGCATCTTGTCACAATGTTGCCATTTTTCACTTTTGGCCAATCAGGGGGGCCCTAGGCTGCAGCCATATCTAGCCTGTGCATTAATCCAGCCCTGAGCGTAATGTAATTTAAGATAATATCTTAAATTGTGTAGCATAATTCACACACTGCATGCAGCTTAATGTGCTTTAAAAGTTAGATCAAAAACGAACAAACAAAAAATAGATAGGTTGATAAAGAAGAAAAAGACAAATATTTGGCAAAGTTAGGGTTGAGGTACGGTGGCCTGCTAATAATTTGGAAATTTTGGGGTAACAAAGTCAGAAAATGGCTTAAAATTAAGGGACGGGGGCTAAAATGGCATAAAAATCATAATAATCAGAATCGTAAGAACCTTTTCGCCATCGGGCAGCTTGGGTGGTGCGATGTTGGGCACGTACACACTCTTGGGCGTCTTGGGCTTGGCATCCTCCTCCTCCTCCTCCTCCTCCTCCTGTTCTGCGTTCTGTTCTTCCTCCTGGTCCTTCTCTTCTGCCTGCTCCTCTGCTTCCTGCTCCTCCAGCTCCTCAGCCTCCTCCTGGTCTGCGATCACCTCCTCCTCTTCCTCCTCAGCCTGCACGTCCTCCTCGTACTCCTCCACGATCTCCTCAGTATCAGACATGGTGTCAATCGATCTGCACTGTACTGTACTGTACTGTACCGTAGTGTGGTATTAAGAACGGGGGGAGGACCCAAAGTGGCACCCAAAAACTTTTCTGGTGACCAGCCAGCCGCTCCGCCAACACCCAGCAGCAACTTCCAGGAGAAAGAGAAAGAGGCGGAAGCCGTGCCCCGATCCACAGGCCTATATAGGCTTCCCCCCGCCCCATGTGACCCCCACCCCAGCCAGACCCCACTCTGAGCAGCAGAAGTCTTTGAACTAGTGTGTGTGTGTGTGTGTGTGTGTGTGTGTGTGTGTGTGTGTGTGTGTGTGTGTGTGTGTGTGTGTGTGTGTGTATGTGGTGGGGGTGGACAGATGGATGGATGAAGGGAGGGAGGGATGTCTATTTTCTCCTTCGCCTGCCTGAGAGTTGCCCATTTCTCTCCCAGGGCCACTGGTCCTTATACACCACCTCACTAACACAACACCCCACTCAGGACCAAGTCATCTACAAGGGCCCCCGCCCAACATTTACAATGTCATGGGGACCCAATTCTGTGCCCAGACTCTCTCTGTGCCCAGGACAACTGACCCCTTTGACATCCCACCACATCCCCACCCCCGCATCCCACCCGGCCTGATAGCCGCTCTCATTCCTTTGTCATAGCAGGCCTATTACACACAGACACATGTGCTCTTGCACTTGTGTTCTTGCCAATCCTTGGGCTTTGGGGATGATGATGAATCTGATGATGATGATTCATGTAGCCTCTGCTGAAGCAAAACAGTGCCACAGTCTACTCAAGCTTTCCACCCGAGATATTAATATCAGTTGTCTACTAATTTGTCTGAGCAAGATCATGAACATCACTTGCTGGTTTTAGGATCGGAAGATTATTGCACAATTCAAATACATTCAAGTACTGTAGGTTTATAAATAGTATTAGTGCCACTCTCTTGTTATTAGATTGTACCTGTCCAACGGTTTCGACGTTCTTTCTTTGTTAAGTCCAATGTAGGCCTCTTTGTGGTCCTTTATCACTTTTAACAAAGCACTGTCATTTCTGGAAGAAAATACTCTTTCTTGTGTTAATTATGCATATATGACCCAAAAAGACCTTTACAAAATGCAATGTTTCACTGCAATCCACTGACAAGGTGGTAGTAGGTGCTATATATAACAACAAATTAAGTGATCAACAAAAACAATTGTTCTAATTATGGATATTTAGTATACCGGGTGCAGCTGTTGTCCTTTGACATCTTTGTTTCTTTAAAATGCAATTAAAATATTTCCCTTAAACAGTCTGACCTTAATCTTAATTGTGTTTACACTGACACTGCCTTTGGGTTTTCAGACAGAGCGTAACAAGACCCACGTCAAGAACTATAAATAGGTGAAGGCCTGTTGCTTGTAAGTTCATAAGGGTTGGAGCAGGCGTCACCCAACAGTTTTTCTTTTCCTTTTAAGGGTGCTGACCAAAATATTGTAAAACTGAAAAATGAAAAAAGGTCACGCAATTCATAGGTTTCTTTATTACAGTTAATTGTAATAAAGAAACCTATGCATGGTGCGACCTTTTTTCATTTTTCTGTTGCTTGTAAGAAAATGCCTCAATGCCCCTGGAGTTCCCGTGAAATAACTGACATACGCAGACAGGTGCTTTGAAGAACTGTAGAGAGCACAGTACCCAATGTACTGGCAATAAATGTACACAGTAGAAAATGCAGTGTCACTTTAAAGGGAAAAATTGCACTTTTCATACATGAAAAGAGGGATTTTCTCCATGGTCCGCCATTTTGAATTTCCAGAAATTGCCATTTTTAGCTGCAAAAATGACAAAAATGGCTACATGGACCATACTAGAAAATATGTGTTTATTACGCACGCACGCACGCACGCACGCGCACACAGACACACACACAGACACACACACAGACACACACAGACACACACACACACACACACACACACACACACACACACACACACACACACACACACATCTAGTATCCCTCACTTTTGTGAGTACTGTAAATATGTTAGAGGAAACAATGTTGATCCCAGTAACATGCATAACTCTACTCTATAAACAGGGTTTGGGGTCAAGGGGGTCAGTTACCCCGGTCCCAGAGAATAGAGGGGCCCAGAATTGGGACCCCATACATTGTAGGTATTGAGGAGTGGGCCTTTTCAGATGATTTTGTCCTGGGCCCAGCCAAAGCTGTCAGCGGCCCTGTATACTGATGTATAGCCTACAACAAAACCTGACACACCATGATGTCAATACGTTAAGATAACCGATACACATCTTTTCTTGACAAATATGTAGGTCAGAGGTCAGAGGTCTTTGGTGTTCTTCAGGTATAGTGTTAAGGTGCTCTTTGGTCAACACAGCTTAGCACAAGACACAAGATTTACTCTTTGTCAGAAAAATCTTTTAATGAAAGTGAGCTCGTTCATATTTAAATATGGCAACATGTTTTAGCCTCATGACTTTCTTCACTCCTCAAACAGAGGAGTCAAACTTTAAGGCCTGCAAAGGTAATCTTTTGTGGTAGCAAGTGGTGCCCTTATTTAAATCAAGACCCCTGATTGGACAAAAGAGATGAGTGGCAACTGGATCTGCCAGTAAGGGAGGCCCAAAATAACTCCAAATATTCTTCAGTCACAGCATCTCTCACTGCACAAATACAATCATATTGGAAGGAGAAGAAAAAAACACTTTCTTGACAATAGACTACATTACTGAGTGACCCTGGGAAAAAAACACAGCAGTTGCTTTGCTTTTCATTTCATTTTCACTTCATTGGGCTATCTGTGAAATCTCTTATCTTGATTTGCCCTGTATCCATATAGGCCTACTATGTACAATAAAATATACACTCTCTGGCCACTTTACACCTTCTTAGTACCAGGTTGCCCTTTTTGCCTTCAGAACTACCTTAACTGCCTTTGACAATTCTAAGATACGCTGCAGTGATGCAACAATGTTCATATGGCAAGTGGCAGGAACATATTCTCACACCATTACACCACATTACAACCCTTGATAGAAGGCAGGATGGATCCATATTTTCGTGCTGGCATCAATACGCATTTTCATCCACAGAACTGCCTCTCACTGGAGATTATCACTTTTGTGACAGATGATTCAGCTAGTAGATCAGCAGTTTCTGAAATACTCAGACCAGTCATGCTAGTCACTTACAGTATATCACATTTCTTTCCCATTCTTATGCTCAGTTTGAACTGCAGCAGATTGTCTTGACATGACTACATGCCTAAATGCATTGAGTTGTTGCCATGTGATTGGCTGATTAGATATTTTCACCAATGAGCAGTTGAACATGTGTGCCTATGAAGTGGCTGGTGAGTTTATAGCCAAGAACTGAATACAACTATCTGTGTAACACCATACACTATCTGTATCACACCAGTTATATTTGATTGTAGAGCATTGCTTGCTTGTCAATGTGGAAATCCCTGCACAAGGTCAGTTGCTAATAAAATGACCGTGCAGGGATTTTAAGATATAGCATGTACTATGGGCTATGCAACATCTGAATGCAACACGAACATCATGAGGATGTAACCATTTAATTTTACACATTTAAATGGATTTGAATTTGTAAAACACATTGCAGACCTTCGGTTGCTGTTTTAGACACCAAACACAGTTAGACAATATTGAAGAGGCCTGGGGATTGGGGAAAGAAAGTCCTATTGACAGAGTTTCCTGATTGACTGACAGTAATGGTCATTCTTTCAACTCTGAAGTCAGGGGTGGCCTTACCTGAGGAGCAAGCAATGGGTACTATACTCACCCACCTGAATGCCGATGCAAGCGTACTTTTATTGCATATTTAGAAAATAAACAGTAATGCTTCCCAAGCGTGCAGACATTTCAGTCACAGTCAGACCATCCTCAGTGCAATTATTTCTGTGGCACCTAGAAACATCCACAGGAGGGCAGTAGTGGTCTACTCCCCCCAGAGCAGCTCTTATGGGCTGCAAGTCATGTTGGTTCCTCCCGACCTTTCCTCCAGCCCTTGGCCCTCTTGCCTCTGGACTCACTAGTTTCATGCCGTGTCGACCGGGGGGGCTGTAGGCCTACTTGCGCCTTACGTCATTCAGAAGGACAGCTACCCCACGGCACAGAAGATAGCTGGTAGGCTACGTGTTTTCAGTTGAAGTACAGCATTGTATGTGGACAACATACGATAACCACCCTTGTGCACGGCGCCACCGACCTCAGCTCTCGTGCACGAGTAGGCTACGCACAACCCAAATACCGCCCATCCGGGCCGACATGACATGAAACTAGTGAGTCCCCTCTTGCCTCAGTGGTGCCACCTTCTCAGCTTCCCCGCTGTCAGGCAACGCAGAGTGGCTTTTAGGGGGCTTTCCCTCATTCAACATTTCAACCGACTGAACTTTAAATAACTACGACAGTGTGCCAGTCAACTATATGACTGTGACAGACAGACAGACAGACAGACAGACAGACAGACACACACACACACACACACACACACACACACACACACACACACAGACAGACAGACAACTGCATGTGCTTGGACTCAAATTGACATCTTTATTTGCATGTCCATTATGATACACAGAGCAGCAAATTCAGCGAAAAATCAATAAAAAATCAAAAGAATCATTACATGTAAGTTATCATGATCTAAACCTCAAACAGTGGCAGCAGATTTATGTAAATGTAAAAAAGTGTATAAAAGCAAAAAGCTCACCAGGTCCCATTTCCCCTGATCTCAGACATGGAGTGGGAGCTCTCTTTCTGATTCCCTGGGTTGGAGTGAATGTTACATACTGAACAGCATGGGAAAAGGTGCCCTCTGCCTATTAAAACCTAAATATCTCAGCCTCCGAAGCACATAAAAACATGAAATAAGTTGCATTTAAAAGCTAGGACCCTCATCTTGCATTAGAATGTGTTCATTAAGTTGGGGCTGTGAAAGCCAAAACTTTTGACTGGGCTGTAATGGACTGATCAAAGCTATTTTCCATTCCACCAAAAATATGTAATTATTTGGACTACACAACAGAAGTCGCATGTCTGATGTGCAGCCACTTCAGCCGTGGTGCAGCAGTAGGGTTGGCTGTGCCTCGGTTCACGTCAAATATGCGAGGCGCACGTTGTAGTCTCTAACACAGTTTTGCACAAAAGCTAAAATAACCTTTCTTGCGTGCTGAAAGTGAGTGGTCTTACGACGCAAATCCAAACCTTAAAAATGCACTGCCATCATATGTGAAATCTGGAGCACATGCCTAATGGGATGAGGATTTAGCTTGACTCGGTCCATTTAGGTCTACTCCCATTCAAAATTTTGAGAGCTACAGTCCCACGGCTCGGAAGTAGAAGGGCGTGACTTAGGTGCCCCATAAACGGCGTGACGTGTGCCATGCCCCTTTTTGGGGGAAAACATTAGGGGAAAAGCCAATGCAAGTTAATTAGTGGTGTTGGGAGAGAATAAACGAAAGACTAGGACCTGTAGACTACCGTTATTCACGCTCAACATGCCGAATACGTGTTGTGTTGTCAGCTGTTCAAATAATACAACCAAACAGCCGTGGATGAAGCATGGACTGTGTTTATTTGGGCTAGCCGATGTAGCATGTAAGTTAATGAGACATTCGATTTGTTTTCCCCCAAAAAGGGGCGTAACGCACATTCACGAACAAAGTACCCGGATGGCCGTTCATACGTATAAGGCGCGAAGCACAGCCAGTCAGAGGAGAGACAACACAGCAAAGGAGCTTACCTCTTATGAAAATTCTCCATGGTTTTACTGTAGTAACTAGGGCTGCACAATATCAGAAAAAAAATCGATACTCGATAATAGCATGCAATACCTCGATTGTGTATGTGCGTGTGTATGATGGTGTTAGTAAGTTTACTTAGTATGTTTTAAGTGTGTGTGTGTGTGTGTGTTCCACTTTGCTACATTTGCAGTCGTGGTGTAGGCCTAATGGTTAGGGAGTTGAACTGAAGATCACAGAGTTGCAGCAGAGATACTCTAGACAGAGATAAGTCATTCTAGTTCATTTCTGGTATCCACTTTCTGTCGGGTGAACGCCCCTTTAGGAGACCTTCGGTTAGGAGACCTTCGGAGTCCAGAGGTTGAGAATAAATGGAGTCCCCTTAGCGCTGTAGATGGCGGTAGCGCACTTCTCGTGCAAACACCTCAAAAATAGAAGAAGAAGGAGGGGACAACGCCCCCTTAGGAGACCCAACTTGAGCACACACTTTTGCATTGGGTGGGCGGGTTTTGAAGCCTCTTTATTACTCCACCCTCTTTGGTTGCAGGTTTGAATCCCACCCTTAGGCCCACCTCTCCCGACACCTCCATCCATCACTGAAGTGCCCTTGAGCAAGGCACCTAACCCCACATTGCTCCAAGGACTGTCACCAATATGTGTGTTGGATGAAAGAAGCGGCGACTAAGTGTAATTTAATGAATAATTATAAACCGTGGTAAAACCATGGTTAGTTTTCAGATTAAAACCATGGTTCATTTTATAGTTAAACCTAGTCAAACCAAAAACCATGCCAAATCATGCTCAAAAAAGAATGAAATCATGGTATACCACGGTCGATTTTGGTAAGGGACATGACTGGCGAAGGGGGTCATGCAAAGCAGTGTGGAGAGGTAATGAATTTATGACCAAAAGCAATTGTCGATATTACACATAGAATACAAGTTGACTTGTTAAAGGGACACTGTGTGAGATTTTTAGTTATTTATTTCCATAATTCATGCTGCCCATTCACTAATGTAACCTTTTTCATGAATACTTACCACCATCATCAAATTCTAAGTATTCATTATGACTGGAAAAATTGAACTTTTCATACATGAAAAAGGGGATCTTCTCCATGGTCCGCCATTTTGAATTTCCAAAAATAGCCATTTTTAGCTGCAAAAATGACTGTACTTGGATCTTACTAGAAAATATTTGTTTATTACTTAGTAAACTTTCGTGTAAAGATCAAATTTGGCAATAGGCAGCCCAGTTTCAATGAGCAGCATAGTTGCAGTACCTTTTTTGAAAATCTCCTGCAGTGTCCCTTTAAGGACTTGGAAAAAATAAGGACTTGGACTTGCACTTGACTTGGCTTTGGCACGACTTGGACTTGAGTTGGTCAAATGTGTCTTAACTTGTGACTTGACTCGGACTTGATTTGAAGGACTTGAGACTTACTTGTGACTTGCAAATTAGTGACTTGGTCCCATCTCTGGTGTTTAACATGTGGTGCTTGTTGAAACAACTACTCAAAACTGTTCAAAGTTTACCTTCATTGTCTGTAGATATTAGACCTGGTGTTTTTTCACTATTTTCACAAACTTCTGCAGATATAATAAAGGGTGCCAATACCAGTGACTCCGGGACGTTTACCTTTTTCCACAATCATTTTTTCCCCCTCACATAGTTACGTTTTTAATGTTGTTGTTCATTTTTATATTTTCTAGCAACCTGCTCTGTATGGTAAAATCATGGTAGACTTTATTATTTGTTGTCTGGATATATGTCACATGTCCCATTATGTGCTGAAACTTCATGTGTGCCAATACTAATTGTTGGCGTTGTAAATAAGACATTGTCACACACACACACACACACACACACACACACACACACACACACACACACACACACACACACACACACACACACACACAAAGCAGAGGGCCAGAGAGGGTACAGGTCTTTTCGTCGAATGGATTCTTGAGAGGGGACCATTCGAACAAAACGTTGGACCATTAGTATAAGGCAGGGGATCTTTAGTCGAGGACGGTCCGTCTACCGCAAAAGCCTACGAAAGGTCCTTAAAATTGAACTAAAGATCCTTAGGTTTCAACTAAAGGTCCCTTCAGTCTGCCTATATTAGAAATGTAAATCAGCTTTTTAAATGCTGGTTTTCTTAGAATCAGCTTTTTAAATGCTCATTTTAACGGTTTTGTCTATTTAAATATGTTCATTTAAACGGTTTTGTCTAGCCTATTTAAATAGGCCTAAATCAGCTGTTAAGTTTTGTTTTTTGTTGATTTAAACATGTAAATCTATAAATAAAATGTACTTACTCGTTTTTACTGGTATGTTGTTGTTGTTTTTACGATTACGTCGTTACATTTTTTGACAATTTAGCCTACGTTTACGCCCTTACATTTTTTGACAACAAAGTTCGCGCATGAGCCAGAGCACTAGGCCTATGCATATAACAGTGTTGAAAACATTACAGAACCCATGCACCTGTGTTAAGTCCATGGCTACAGTAAAGAGAGAGAGAGAGAGAAGTTAAATCGTTACATTAACACTGCATAGGAGCGCTCTCTCTCTCTCTCTCTCTCTCTCTCTCTCTATCACTCTCTCGCTCTCTCTGCCCGGCGAGGCAATGTTCTTGGGCGGTAACTTTTTAGATGCGAAGCACCAGCAACAAGAGAATGCTGTCTGCCGACACTTTGATGTTTCTGATTCTGAATGACAACAAAGTTCGCGCATGAGCCAGAGCACTATGCATATAACAGTGTTGAAAACATTACAGAACCCATGCACCTGTGTTAAGTCCATGGCTACAGTAAAGAGAGAGAGAGAGAAGTTAAATCGTTACATTAACACTGCATAGGACCGCTCTCTCTCTCTCTCTCTCTCTCTCTCTCTCTCTGCCCGGCGAGGCAATGTTCTTGGGCTATAGTTTTATTAATTGAATAAGCTGGTAGCTGCCTATTTTGTTTCATAGCCTGTCTTTTATTGTTGGAAATCGTCCATCGATCCAGTCAGGCTGCCTATTTTATATCCTATTATTCCCGTGTGTCCTAGGCCTATTTCTTTTGTTCGAAGTCTAAATATGTGGTAAAACTGATTTACCCGCGATTCATATAGGCCTAATAATGGCACAAACTGAATGACAATAAATAGTTCGCGCATGAGGCAGAAAAAATAACAGTGTCGGAAAACATTATAGAACCCCTGCACCCGTGTTAAGTCCATGGCTACAGTAAAACAAAAACAAAAACACTAAGAGCAAGAGAGAGAGAGAGACGTGAAATCGCTATATTAACACTGCATAGGAGCGCGTTCTCTCTCTCTCTCTCTCTCTCTCTCTCTCTCTCTCTCTCTCTCTCTCTCTCTCTCTAGTAATGTATCTACAAACCCCAACTCCGATGAAGTTGGGACGTTTGGTAAACAGTGAATAAAATCAAAATGCTATCATTTTCAAAACATTCAATCTATTCATTAGATGGAGAATAGTGAAAAGACAACATATTAAGTGTTAAAACCGAGAAAAAATATTGTTTTGGGGGACATATATACTCATTTCTAATTTGATAAATCCAACACGTCTCAAAAGAGTTGGGACGGGGATCAGTGAAATTTAGTAAACATCCAAATAAGATAAAACAACAAAGAAGAACATTTCAAAATGAATTGTACTGACGGACAATATAGGTGTCCAGGTATAAGATCATCACAGAGAGGCTGAGTCACTCAGAAATAAAGATGCAAAGGGAATAATTACCATAGTTATTACATACATTTTTGAATTCCCTTTGATTTACCACGATTGAGTGTATATAAGACATATTTTTGTTAATAAAATCATTGTATAGGTTCATGACATCATGAAATATATATTGGCTGTAGTCTCACTCTAATTCCTGGAGTGCTAGAGCTATTGAAAATTGACCATATTAAGAATGCTTAATGCATGAAAATGACACAGGGGTTTAACATTCTCCTAAGCACCTGAGCTCACTTGAAATAGACCCAGAAGACATGGGAAACTGTCCTTTGCTTACAGAAGTCAGCAGAAGTTGTAGAAGTCCATTCTTTTTTACAATAATAGAGCATTGCACATCCTGTGCTACAGTGAAAATGGACCATCCAACTTGTGTTAGTGCTAGCTTCAAAAGTCAGCCTCCATGATGGCATGCGGATGCAGTAGTGCATTGGTTAAGATGTTCTCACTCATCTGTAGAGTTAAATACAGTGCTGAATGGTATAAATGGGTTTTAAACAGCATGAAAAGCCACTCATGCATTATATTTTGAAGGGAGATCTTCGATTACTGCCACATAGTAAGGTCAAATTGCATTCTCTACTATGTTTTAACAGTTTGGCTCCATCATAAGGACCAGCATGTGATAAAATGGTGGGTTTTTGGTCAAGACCTGTCACACTGTAAGCACTACAGAAAGGAAAACATTGCAAAACATGACAAGGAATACACCCACCATTTAAGCTGGTGAAATCATGTCCAAGATAGGAATTAACACTGTTTTTTATATAAAATCATCTCATCGGTTAATGTATTTAACTGTTAAGTGTTGTCTTTTGTTTTGTTTTTAGTCTTCCTCGACATTTGCTGCCATTTATTGTCCCCGTCCCAACTCTTTTGAGACGTGTTGGATTTCTCAAATTAGAAATGAGTACATATGTCCCCCAAAACAATATTTTTTCTCGGTTTTAACACTTAATATGTTGTCTTTTCACTATTCTCCATCTAATGAATAGATTGAGTGTTTTGAAAATGATAGCATTTTGATTTTATTCACTGTTTACCAAACGTCCCAACTTCATCGGAGTTGGGGTTAGTAGTATCTAGGCCTAGTAATCAGTAGGCTATGTAAATCAACTGTTTTTTTTGCTGTTTTCAGATGTGCTTCATAAATAAAATGTACTTAGGCCTACTCATTTTAACTGGTATGTTGTCGGTTTTTTACGTTTATGCCGTTACATTTTTTGACAATTATCTAGGTTACTTTCTACTCCTTACATTTCTGGAACAATATTTGAGAAGCTTTTTTTCACTTTTACGCCGTTACTTTACTCCGTTACATTTTTTGACAAATATCTGTAGGCCTATGTTACTTTCTACTCCTTACATTTCTGGTACAGTATTTGAGTAGCCCCAGCTGCGGGCAGAGAGGCGGGACCAAGCACAGCCTTGTCGCTTTGAATCAGGGCAGCGTGCGTCTACTGAGCACATTTGGTTGTCATGCAGCGAGTTTTCTGACTTTCCGGTAACTTTTTAGATGAACGCTTCTAGCTACCGTCTTCTGTAGGTCTGGAATATACCTACGTGTGGAGTAGGCCTAGAGGTGCGCGGTGGATGTATTATTTCATCCGCAACCGCTTCTTAGAATTTCTAATCCACCTGCTATCCACCCGCCCTAATGTTTTTTCTCCAATTTCCAAAACCGAATCCACCCGCCATCCGCCTATTAGTTTTTAGTATTTAAGATGCCTGAGGCACATAGTCGATCGTCTTTTTCAAGCAGTGCAGGTCATTTACATCTTGCCAGCCTATGTTTTAAAAAAATCTCTAACTTACAGTGATTCCCAAGTTGTCTCCACCCATCGCACAACGTGAAAGTTGAAACGTGCGGATGCTTTAATGCAGCCTAAATTTTAGCAGTTTAAATACCTCCAGTCCAAGCAGCACAATCGAAACTATTGGCTATCTAGCTTACAATTTTGGCTGGTATCCAATAAGACGAGTCAAGTGACAGTAGAGTCTTGCAAAGAGTACAGAGAATTACGTCGCGCGTGTGTGTGTGAGCGAGAGAGGGAGAGAGAGGGAGCGATTCCAAACTTGTCTCCATCCATCGCACAACGTGAAAGCTAACGTGTATGCTTTAATGCAGCCTAAATTGTACCAGTTTTGCCTCCTCTCCAAGCACCTTTTTAAGTGGTGGCAACCATGCATGTTTTCTGTGGAAAACATCAGGTCCTCATGGCGACGCCAGGCTTGCTGAAAACGGCGACAAACACATTCAGAATACACATTTCTTAATGGGAAGTTGTTGAGAACAAAGTGTTCGCTAATGGGCATGAAGTCTTGTCATGCAAATGACCTGCCGTGTTCAGGAACGACAGACAACGGGAGTAAAGGTTATGGTAGTTTTATTTTTACAATTTCATAAAATACAATTAGGAGGGAAAACCACCACAATATCCATGCAACCAGCAGCGTCTGTAAACTGCTATCGTCTTTGAATAAATGAATAAATAATCACAATCTGGAGACACTCGGACGATAGTAGCCTACAAAAGTTAAGTTAAGTTAAGTTACACACTCAGCCACTGCTGCCGGACGTTGGCTCGTCAATTACTTAATCAACTATAACACGCGCAATAGCCTACCCAAATGCAACTTACACACAGTTCCCAAAGCGACCGGCCGCGCGCAATGGATACCTACAGCAGCCCTGCCCCACCCCAGCGTGTAGCGCACAAGTCTACACTATTGTCCGAATGTTGTTATTTCAAGAAAGCAAACTGTCACTGTCCGCCGGCCGCTGTCGTGACATATTTTATTAACACTAGTATGTGAGTAACAAGTGAGGAGTTCCTTGATAGTTTCCTTAAGGGTGAAGTAGCCTACTCTTTAGGCTAGCGTTGCCTCCTCCAGCCAACCATCCGGCTCAAAGTGTTCAGCCTGTAGCAGGATGATAGATAGCTAATGATGGTCAGGGCGCACATCAGTGGTTGTCTATGCTTTTTTCTGGAATACTGTCGCAGATCAGATAGAAATGATCCTGTTATGAACCCGAGTTTAGTAGATATCGCGCAGTGAACGAGGCAGCCTGCAAACAGTTTGAAGCGCAATGTGGCTGTAACAAGTTAGAAAGTAGCCAAACTCTGTTGCTTGTTAACCTTTTTAAATTATGCGCGTAATGGTGGGGTGGCGTCCGCGCCAATGTCATATCCTGAGCGTATTGCTCGGTGCGTAATTCCAAGAGCAGTATGAAAAGGAAGAAAAGGAAGATGATGGGCTGACCGAAACGTTTGTCCCCTGTCTGTCGGTTTTATTTACTTTTTTCGGCTTTGTTTAATACAGTTTTTGATTCTGCATTCAGCTCCAGTGTGCTACTCCTTTCTTTCTTTTTAAATTATGAGCGTTCCACGAACTATCTTTCTTTGCGCACGCTATAAAATGGCAATAAACATGTTACTATAAACTACTGGTTTACTATGTATGCTTTCTAATGTTGGTAAAGGCGGCATAAGCGGGATAATGTATTGTCCACACGTGACTACGGAAAATATATTTCCTTCGAAGCGGAATAACAGCACTCCGCCTTCGGCATTGGGGGTGTTATTCGCCCCGTAGGAAAATATTTGTAGTCTATGTGTAGTCTACTTTTTTGAAGTGGGTATACTGTATATTCTCGCATTTTTTGAAGTGGGTATACTGTATATATTTATGCCATTCTAAATAATGGATCAATCAATTTTAAGTTGGTATACTGAATCCCCTAAAATTTAGAAGTGGGTATACTCCGTATACCTGCGTTCTACCACTGCGTGTGGACAATACATTATCCCTTACCTTTAAAGCTGTTGTAGGCCTACATTTAAAAAAAATCGTCGATATTGTAGCGGTGCAACCGACTTTAGTTTTAAGTTATGAGATGGGCGCCAGTCAGGCAGCAATAAGACTGCCGTTACCTTTCCAAAATGAATACAAATCAGTGACCAACACATTAGAAATAACTCAGATCATCACAACGAATATCTTGTCTTATTTTTAGTAGTGCACTTTTGCAAAACCCTTGTTTGCAGACTTGTGCGCTTGTTCTCAATTTGGAACAGCTCACATCACTATTTCATACTGTATTTTTTTTTTTTTTTTTTTAAAAGAGCTTGCATTGACACGCTGTTTTCATTTCGCATTTCTTTCAAGTTCATTTGGCATGCTTTATGGAATTAAGCATGGTGGACCATTCATAAGACTTCATTCTAAGATATCTGTTTTTATAACGAATATAGGCCTAGATGCATACAGTAGAACAAATAACGTAACAGTGATGCGTTAATCCAGGACCAGTTTGACGTCTTAGGACAATTGTAAATGGCAGCTTTTGATTCTGCATTCAGCTCCAGTGTGCGACTCCTTTCTTTCTTTTTATATCTTTTTATATCTTTCTTTTCTATCTTTCTTTGCGCACGCTATAAAATGGCAATAAACCTGTTACTATAAACTACTGGTTAACTGTGTATTCTATGCTTTCTAATGTTGGTAAAGGCGGGATAAGCGGGATAATGTATTGTCCACATGACTACGGAAATATATTTCCTTCGGAGCGGAATAACAGCTCTCTGCCTTCGGCATCGGGGGTCTTATTCGTCCCGTATAGGCAATATTTTCTTATAGTCATGTGGGACAATACATTATCCCTTACCTATTACTGTTGTAAGCCTACATTTTAAAACATTTCGTCGGTATTGTAGCGGCGGTGCAACCGACTGTTTTAAGTTATGACATGGGCGCCAGCTAGGCAACAATAAGACTGCCTTTACCTTTCCAAAAATGAATACAAATCAGTAACCAACACATTAGAAATAACTCAGATATATATATAGACAGATGTAGTGCACAGGGGGTAACGCTGCTATCTCACTCCGGAGGAGGCAGAGGCAGTCCGCTACGATTTATAAAATAGGCTATGAAATGGCCTAATGATAAAAAACTGAACTAAAATGAAAAATTAATTTAAAAAAAATAGAGACGCACGCACTTTCTACACGGTTCGATTTTTGTTTTCATTGCATTGTGGTGGTAGGCACACAAGTTTGATAAAATATAAAAATAATAGGCTAATAAAATAGGCAGACTAAACTAAACATCTGCCCAGTTAAACGAAAGGTCTGCATGGGTTGAACGTAACGTCCTTAGGTCTTCGACGAAAAATCCTCAGGTACTGCACGAAACGCCCCATGCCTTCTACTAATGGTCCAACGTTTTGTTCGAATGGTCCCCTCTCAACAATTCATTAGACGAATCGTCTCGAATTCGCCAGAGACAGACAGTCAAAACATAGCTCACACTCATGTCAATGCCAAAACCCTAACACAAGACCACAGTTCTCATAAGCATCAGATCCAGTTCAGTAGCATTTCAATAGTTCGCCCTTGAGTAATTGGCATGTGGTAGCTGGCCACTGTTGCTTAAAGCAGAGATCATGCGACATGAGATCGGCTCACATCCCCTATGTGCATGGAGGGATTATAGCTTGGAGCTCTATTGAACTCCAGAGGAGTCGTGAGAAGCCTTTGTGCATGACAGGTCTTGCCTTCGTTTTCTATTACCATGCCCCTTGCCCAGTTTCCACGGGTCAGTGTCGACCCGTGTTAAAAGTCGCAAAAAACAATTATGTTTCACATTTTTTTCTCATGTCTTGACTGAGTAGGCTTCCTTTATTATGGAAATATTGGTTTTATTTACATTTGGGTTGGTAACTAGTTGTTCAGGACAGTCATTCAAGTATAACAGGCATGATAAGCAGCACGTGTGTGTGTGTGTGTGTGTGTGTGTGTGTGTGTGTGTGTGTGTGTGTGTGTGTGTGTGTGTGTGTGTGTGTGTTTGAGTTAGTGCAGGTAGAATGTGCAGTCACACTACAGTAGGAGGGGGAGGGGGGATCAGGATCCTGGCTGGCTGGCGGATGGGGGGACTGTCAGTGATGGGAGAGTGGGTTGAGTGTTCAGCATCCTGATTGCTTGGTGTATGAAGCTCTTGGTGAGTCTGGTTGTAGGGGAGCAGAGGCAACTGTACCTCTTTCCAGAGGGCAGGAGGCTGAACAGTTTGTGTGCAGGGTGGCTTGTGTCCTTGACATTCTTCTGTACTTTGTAAGGCCTGTTTTGCTCCGTGCAGCTTTCTCCCCTCACTGTGATGCAGCTGGACAAGATGGAGGGTGTAGCACTTACTTTCTTCAGTTTGCACAAGAGGTAGAGGCGCTATTGGGCCTTCTCCGGCAGTTTAGTTTAGTTTATTTAGTTTAGTTCAGCAGGGACCATGCACAATAGACATTGTTTACAGAAGTAAAAAGATGGCTTGTGCCAGAGTATATATATAGCTAATTTCCATCTGCAGTCCCTGGACAGGTAAAACAAAAAATAAAATTCAGTACATGAACAAATAAGCACATCCATTAGGTCATGTGTTCATAACCCCAAACAACACACACACACACACACACACACACACACTGTGGAAAAGCGATTGCTTTGCCACCGTCAAGATGAAACTTTGCGGCTGGAGTGCAGATGCATGTGTAGCATTGTAGCACGTATGACAAATTTGCTTTGCACGACTACGCCACCTAGGGTGGGGAACTACCTAGGACATTTACCCCAATTACATTCAACCAGGACACAGTCAACAAGGACACAGGTTCGAGACACTCAGGCAGAGATATGTTCACATGGGTTGTCATTTATTCACAGGTGCATTGCATGTTACTTCTGTAGTAGCCCAGAAGGCTGCAAGGAGTTTAATAGTTTGAACACTGAGTTCAGTAATTGTCCATCACATTAAACCACATGGAACATGAGTCATATTTCCGGATCACCACATCACATGGCGTCACACACAACTCATATCATAGGTGTGCACGCACACACACACACACACACTGCATGGTCCGTCGGAATGGACGGCCAAGCTGAGGCTCAATGGCGCACAAGGAGGTGGACTGCACAATAACCTGCTATGTGGCTTAAAGTGAAAATGATCAACTAATGGGTCAGGCTGGAGAGGCTCTCCACTAGCAGCACGGGAAGAGACAGGAAAGATCAGGAAAACACCACAAATTAATAAAACAAAATCCACAAAATTCAAAGTAACACTGCAAAATAATAATCACCAAACATGTACACAGCACTGGAAGAGTGAGAAGGTCCACCACCCGAAGACTGGCTTGCTATGGGATGCACCTCATACCTGCCCAAAGAGAGAGGAGATACTGAATACAGAGTAATACAACTCCAAATGTTGGTATATGATTATCAATAAGAAAGGACTGGATGGTACTTATCTTATGATAGCTAGTAGAGAGATGACCAGCCACATTATACAGAGAAGGGAGGGCAGCCGCCTCAAGTGCCGCACCTGAATAGATCACTTCCACACACTCATACAGACACACAAGGTGACAATTTCACAGGAGCAAGTAGCTGGTGTCAGCCACCAAACACATAGTAAAAATAAAAAAAACAACAAAAGAAAACAGATTCACAGAAAACATACAGTGGATTACCACCAGAGTCTACCCTACTGGACCACACAAGCCTTCTCCACAGGCTCACTCAAGATGGCGGCTCCAGGGGAGGTAGATTAAAAAAACTCAAAATAACACAAAACTGATCATGAACCGACACAGGACCAGCAGCAACAGAGCAGCAACTCTCCAGCGGCGAGAGGATGTGGGTGCACTAATCACTCCACTGCGGGAGATGAAGGGATGATCAATAAGTAACAAGCTCAACGCTCGACATGGCCACTCAGATTAAGCACTTCAGCGATAAATCACCCATCTCAGCTAACCCCAGTCTTCACCACTCAACAGGACAATGGGGTGCAACAATCAGCAT
The DNA here is from genome assembly GCF_034702125.1 of Engraulis encrasicolus. Lineage (NCBI taxonomy): Eukaryota > Metazoa > Chordata > Actinopteri > Clupeiformes > Engraulidae > Engraulis > Engraulis encrasicolus. The sequence goes on from NC_085871.1 coordinate 36,815,017, forward strand.
CAACCACGGAGCGAGCCATCGGCAACGGAGTGGGCTCAGGTTGCAGGGCCCTAACAAACTGAGCTCCAAGCCAACTGGAGTTCTGGTGCAGCTACCACACAGGTGCCTGGCCACAGCACCACAGCAAGAGGAAGAGGGGCGGTGCCTCACTCAGTGTCTACTTATATATCACATTAAAGGTCCCAGCAGTAATAGGCCAGCCAATCATGGATTACAGACAGAATCACAGGTCAAATTGAGAGGTGGAGTTCAATCTGTTACACAAGGATAGGAACTTCACAGCGACCAAGGCTTAGAAAAATATTCGAGCTCTTTTTATTTACTTCTGACACCAAAACAAATATGCACGAGGGCACAATGAAAACTCTCACAGGACACGGTAGCGTTTCTAACTTACGCTGATACATCAGCAGCATTTAGCTACATTTTAACAAACTAAGACTGCGCAGATCCAGCTACCTTCTGGTCTTCAGCTGCTCCTTGTTCGTGCACCTGTCTGTCTCTGATTCTGAATCTCCCGTGCACCGAGTGACACGGACATTTTAAACACACCCTTCTCTTGGGCAAATTCACTAATTACATTCAATTATCCAATAGCTACACAATTGCTGCCTACACTGCTCTTACCGTAATAGCCTACTCTGCTGCCGGTTTTCAAAAATCACAAACACAAAAACAAAAAGACAATTGCCCTGCGCACATATTACACATTCCCAAATCCCCGTGATATATGAAAAAGTTGACCACATCATCAAAACAGTTTACACATTCAAATACACACGTTAAACCCAGTCTCCCCCCACAAGTCATTGATGGAACGCTGCCCCCACGGTGCGCATTCCGCGATGCAGACATGACTGGCGGAACAAAGTTCATCATGCAAAGTTCTCGGCCGCGAGCCCCGCATGTGTTGCAACTTCCGAGATCCGTGTGCGGGTGTATGTGTGCGTTGTGTGTCTGTTCAGTCTATGAAGTTCATCCAACATGCGTCAACTTTGTGTAAGTCATTAAAACCAGTGAGAAGGGTTAGACTACCTTCTCACACACACACACACACACACACACACACACACACACACACACACACACACACACACACACACACACACACACACACACATTAAAATAGCATACAGTTATGAGTCATATGTTGAATTAAAAACCATATGATTAGCGTTGACAAGACTGGTTGGTTAATATCCATTTTTTTTCACACCCCTTGAGAAGGCCTGATAATCAGTAATACTGTTTAAGTTACTGGGTAGACTATTCCATGTTTTGGTTGCCCTGAAAGAGAAGGCTGATTGAGCAAAAGCAGTTTGTCGGTTTGGGAGACTACAATCACCCCTAATGGTGGATCTTGACGTTCTGCTCATCTGTTCAGAGCAGGGTTGAACAAATGTTCTTAGAGGTGGGGGTGCTGCATTGTGAATGATTTTATGAATTAGCCACAGATCAGAAAATTGTATGAATTGTATTCAAAGCTGAGCATGATATACTTTATGGGACAATGGTGGTACTGAAAATATATTCTATCTAAGACCTTCAGGGCCTGCTTGTATAGTGAATCAATGGATTTTAAGACAGGCTTGTTGGCCTGGGACCAGCTTGATAAACAATAATGCAAATGGGACATAATCATAGCATTGGTATAGGTCAGCATCAATGCTCAATGAATTACGAATATGTCTAAAATTGGATATGCTATACTTTACAGTATTACCCAGCTTTTTAATATGTTTCTTAAAACTAAGACTGGAGTCTAAGGTCACGACTAAATATTTAAACTCATCGACATTCTTTAGCTGTGTTCCATCAACAACAAAACTGTTACAATGTATTTTCACAATAGATTTAAACCAAATGTTGTTCCAGACTGGAACAACATTTGGTTTAAATCTATTGTGAAAATACATTGTAATTGTTGGTATTTAGAGTGAGACAGGAGTTTTTTAACCACGTTGGTTAGTGTTTGGGTCAGTTTATTGGCCACCTGTACCAGATCTTTGCTGTGTGTGAATAATACAGTGTCGTCAGCATACATCAGTATCTCCACACCATCACATACAGATGGGAGATCATTTATGTAAGTGCTGAACAACAGAGGTCCCAATATGGATCCTTGTGGCCCCCAGTGATGTCGTGTTGGTGGTCCAGGAGAGGTCGTCGCTGATGTGCATTCCAAGGAATTTTATGCTGCTCACTCTCTCCACAGCATCACCATCGATGGTCAGTGGTGGCAGTTGTTTTTGGCCCCTCTAAAAGTTGACAGCAATCTCCTTGATCTTGCTGACATTCAGCAGGAGGTTGTTGTCGTTGCATCATTTAGCCAGCAGGTCTACTTCTTCTCTGTAGTGAGCCTAGTCGACCTTGGTGATGAGGCCCACCAGTGTTGTATCATCCGTAAACTGCACCAGACGGTTGGTGCTGTGGGTCGTTGTGAAGTCATGTGTCAGCAGCATGAACAGCAGGGGACTAAGCACACAACCTTGCAGAGCCCCCTTGTGACGGACTGGGTAGTCCTGGGACAGCCCCGCCCTCTGTCAGCTGTACCTGGTTGATTCGTTTGGCTGTGCTCGGCATCTGATGGAGCGCAGGTGCATATCCTAATGAAGCAGAGTATAAAACCCTGCTACACTGGCATGGCGGGGCCTCCCCATTCCCTCCCTTTGGCGGTTTTGGTCTTGATTTGGTCACCCCTAGACATCTTTGCATACACTCACACGATTACTGATCTTGCACCACATTATTCTTTATTCTACTTATTTAAATAAATACCCTAAACCGTTATCCTGCGTGTGGATTCCTTTTATGTTGCACCTTTTGAGCCAGGGGTCGTAACATAATTGGGATCTCGTCCAGGGATTTAATCCGACGGTTTGTAGGCTACCTTAAGTAGGCCTACATGGTTGTTGCTAATTCGCAATTAGAAATTGGTTTGGGCCGACGGGTGTAAGCACCTTGATCGGTAGGCTGTTTTTTGGAATCCATGCGCAGAGTTTTTTTTTTCGTGTGAGTTGAAAAGTAGGCTACATTTTTGGTTCGATTTTTGTTTGCCAAAGGCTGGGGAGGCCCATTTTTTTTTTTGGGCCGCTGTTTTGTTTGTGTGGAAGCCAAAGCAGGTGCAGGTGTCTTTGTGCGCACTGGAGAAATTGGCTGGTTAGATCCGCCAGAGCTAACGTGAACCCCCGCGGCAGGTAAGAGCGCTTAACGCTGGTGGTTTATTGTAAACTTTCTTTTGCTTTTCTGGTGTGTCGAACGCGGGGGGACTGCTTGCATGCAGACCAATCGTATGTGGGCACATGAAGACTAGGTTAAAAGTAGGGCCTCTTTCTCTATTTAGATGCGGGGCAGCTCAATCTAGTTTACTTTGTAACTCCTGTTGCGGCCGAGATTACCTGCATCGGCAATTTTGTTTGGCTGCACAACATTTATTTTGTTTGGGTTTGTGAAAGGATGATGTGTTAAAAAGGGGAAAAGTAAGAGAATGTAACTTTGGTAAAAACATTTGTAGGTACGGTAATTGGGCAATTACAAGGGGCAACCTTGATAATTTCGTTGGTACGGTAATTCTGGGTGCGCGCTTCCTTTTGGAAGTCGGTAAATAACGCGGACCATGGCCTCGTTGTCTTTAAAGGATTTGGATAAAATGACGGTGGATGAGTTGTTAAAAACTGCAGAGGAACATGCGTTTGATTCCCCACCTAAAGTTAAAAAACCTGCCTTGAAAACGTGGGTAAAAGACAAACTACAAGAGAAGGGGCTTTTGTTAGAAATTGAACCGACTGGTGCTGATGGGGCTATAGCGCAGTCAACGCCCATAAAGATCGATTCTTCACCACACAAGTCAAATAGTGCAGAGCTGACGTTTGAGCAACAGAAAGAGCTTTTGGAAATGGAGATGGAACAGAGGCGCTTAGAGGCACTGGAACGGGAAAAGGAAAGACAATTAGAGTATGAGAAACTGAAACATGAAAATCAGAAACTGGAACATGCAAAGGTCATGGCGGAAAGGTCGAACAATGCGTCAAATAGTGAGACAGGAGATAGGAACTTGTCTCAAAGTGTTAAGTTGTTACCCAAGTTCAATGAAAGAGACCCCGATATTTTCTTTTCATTGTTTGAAAATGTTGCTGATCAGCGGGGCTGGACGGACTCAGAGCGAACTTTGTTGTTGCAGAGCATTTTTACTGGAAAAGCCCAAGAGGCATTCGTAGCTCTTTCTGCCATTGATCGAAAAATATACACTAAGGTTAAAGAGGCAGTGTTGCGTGCGTTTGAATGGGTACCTGAGGCCTACAGGTCCAGGTTCAGACATTGGAGAAAAGGTGAACTACAAACACACACGGAATTAGTGCGGGAACTCAATAGTTTCTTTAACAGATGGCTGGCAGCTGAAAACATAAAAACATTTGAGCAATTAAGTGAACTGATGGTGCTAGAACAATTTAAAAACATTGTACCCGAACGGGTGGCCACCTACATTAGCGAACAGAAGCCAAAAACTGCTGCAGAGGCGGCTACACTCGCTGATGAGTTTGCGTTAATTCATAAGAGAAGTACGGAGTATGGGCAGAATTATGATAATGGGTCAACTCGTTATCAGCGTGGCAGCCCTCCTGTATTCAGGAGGAATCAGCCAGCTCGAAGTGAGAACTCTCAAAACCAGTGCCACAATTGCTTCGAATTTGGTCACTGGAAAAATGAATGTCCTAAACCTAAAGTGTGGCGTGACAATAAGAACCAAAATCAAACCTCTGCTCCAAAACCCGTGTTATGTGCTGCACCTGTTACTCCTGCTGTCTCTCATGTAGTTAACCTTGCTGTTCCCTCTTGCCATGGTGTCTCTACAGATGGTGTCTCTACACTTGCTGATGCGCTATCCTCGGCTGACGGTGACTCGGGTGAGAAACGGTTAGAAGATCGCTATGGTCCGTTTCTTACAAAGGGGTTTGTCTCTTTTACAAATGATTCAGAGAAGGCAGCTGTAAGGATTTTGCGTGACACTGGAGCCTCTGAAACGTTCGTTAAGCAATCTGTTTTGCCTTTCTCTTGTAGCTCCAGCACGGGAAAATCTGTTTTGATTCTGGGAATTGCCATGACCACATTATCAGTACCTCTACACAGGTTGGTGCTGCATTCAGATCTGGTGCAGGGCGAAGTAGTAGTAGCCGTGCGCCCATCACTACCAGTAGAAGGGGTGGATGTCATTTTGGGAAATGATTTGGCTGGAGGACGAGTGTGGCCTAGTGGTCCACCTCCGCCATTAGTGACAGCTGTTCCTCTGGAAACCAAGCGAAATTATGGTGCCGACGAAGTCCCTGAAATTTCCAGTGCGTGCGCAGTACCAAGGGCGAAAAGTCGCGCACGGGGGGCTGAGTCATCTGGTGCGATTGATGTTCAAACTGCCATTAAGTTGCCCACCCTGCCAGATTGTTTAAATAACGAAGAACTTATCTCAGCTCAGAGTAAAGATGAGCGTTTGTCTGAGTTAATTGCAAGTGCTTTGCCCGCTGACCATTTGAAAAATGCCGGGTTGGGTTACTTCATGTTGGATGGGATACTGGTGCGCAAATGGTTGCCGCATGATGGGGAACGGGGAGTAGACATTCTGCAAGTCGTGATACCCGACAGTCTCAAAATGGTAGCGTTAAAAACGGCGCACGGGGAAATAGCTGGGCATTTTGGGGTACGCAAAACTTATAAACGTTTATTGAAGCATTTTTACTGGCACCGCATGAAGAAAGATGTTGTCTCGTTCCTCAAGACTTGCCAAGTGCGTCCAATAACTGGTGAACCAAAGCAGTGCATAAAGCCAGCCCCTTTCCATCCGATCCCTGCGGTGCGCTGTGTGTTTGAACATTTAATAGTGGATTGTAACGAGAATAACGAGACTCCTCTTTTTTAAGTTTGTAGCTTTTTCGCGCACCCATAGTTATTTATTTTACTCCAGAAGTTGAGCATGCCCTCTGATACACTGTTTACAACATTGTTGACTTTCATTCAAAATGTACTGTGAGCACTTTTCAAATCTCATCTGGGGTGTGTTTCTGGAACGTTAGCATCTTTCTACAGATGTACTTTAAACGTATCTACTTACTTCAAGGCGAAATACATGCATTTCTCGAAACCTTACCATTCCCACAGTAAGCCCAAAGTAGTGTGGCTACTTTCCTGAGTCCACACCGCTACTTACTTTCTTGTCATTGCAGTGCGTGACCAAAGAAGCAACAAGAGACAAGCATGACTAGCCCTTTTGATTGGATGACAACCACATGTGTCTTGCTGACTCATGATTCAGCTGTTTCCTCCTAAATTCAGTGCGTGAAGTACAAAACAATAGTGTACATCCACCACCAGCACATTTGATGTCACCTCTGACACCATGACTCAGCTGTTTCCTCCACAACACACCTTGTAATTTCTTTGTGAAAAAACACGGCCGTGGCATTACAATCTGACACCATCCGCACCAACAATGCAGTATTATCTGCATGGCGATTGGATTTTGTTTCATTCCGAGTTGTAATTTGTAAAATATTTGGATAATAAAGTAGTGGTTCCTCCGGGAAATTCACCTGTTGAACTGTCAAATTCCTAAAAAAGTTCAAAGCGAATTTCATTACATAACCTAGTGGTATTCACGCTTGCATCCAAATAGGAAAACAGTAGCCACACAGGTTCGAACCCACATGGTTGCAGTGCCACAATTTTGGAAATATCTGGCAGAAATAGATCATTTATTTTGTGCATTACCAACACACACGTGCAGCCAAGGGAAAATGTGTTACACTGTAGGGTCCAAAACACGATTTCACGAGTTGTTGTCAACATGCTGCACATTGGATTCGAATCTGCGTTGCTCGCGTCTTCCCATTGATTGGCAAGCATAAATACCACTAGGCTATGAAATGAAATTCGCGCAAACATTTTTTGAGTATTTCTCACGTAAACCAGTGAATTTCCGGGAGTAACCAATACTTTCTAATCCAAATATTTCACAAATTACACATCGAAATGAGACGAAATTCAATGGGTATACAGCTAAAAGTATATTATTAGTGTGGGATTCATCAGATTCCAAGGATATGACCTTTTTTCACGAACAAATGACATGACGTGAGTTTGTGTTCTGAACACTCTCGCAGCTATATCATGACTTTTTGTGCATGTCGATTGATTTTCAGTACTTTTGAACCACAGGATTAAAAGATGTTGACACATATGTGGTCAAATATGTACTACACGTTTAGTTAATGGGTGGAGTCACACTCTGAAGTAGACTAGCGCTGTGTGTTACCTTCAGTCATTGTCACATAGCCTACCAATAGGCTACAACATAATGTCACAGAATCCATGGAAACCTAATGGAACAAACAAGTCACCTTAGACAGTGTTGTGGCTATGCAGGGCAACACATGCATGAAGGGCAGTGAATGCATTAAGAGCACGCATACACCAGCATTTCCGGTGAGGACATGCAATTTTGTTATTATAACTAGTCCCTAGTTCATTTTATGAAACTCTATGAAGAAAGACCTGGGCAAATATAGCCCATTCCATTCAGTAGACTCATAATTTCTCATGAAGTAGGCTAATTGAATGTTCAGTTGTTTAACCTGGCCTATCTCACATGAAAGTAGGCCTAGGCCTATATGGCCCAATCAGGTTTTTTTTCCCCCAACACGAAAATCATGATCTGCATTGCCAATCACAAATTAAAGAATGGTCTAATCTTTCCAACCACTTTGAAAATCTAACCGAGGGTGTTCCATTTGTGCAAAACTAAATATTGACTCATAAAACAATAGGCGTAGCCTACAGTCCAGAAACTCAAGGCTGAGAAAAGAATGAGCAGGCACAGTTAGGGTTTGGGGGGGATGTGATATTGGTAAGCAAGAATTCTGTAACCAAACCAAGGGGGGTCTCCGCGACAAGGTTTTTTTCCGTAGGGCCTATTGCATCCATCACGCACTTGAAAATACAATCCAAATGTTTGTGTTAGCCTATTAGTAGGCATAATACCGCAGCAAACACGAATAGGCAGCGACCAAGGATCACTGAACCACCTACGTTACTCCGTGGTTGACAACTGTGTCAATTATAGGGACCAATATCCCGGTGCCCTTACCTTGCGTTGTCTTGACCGCAGAATGTATCCCAACCTCTAACTGTAATCCACAATCATGGTCCCAAATTCCAATGTGTAATCCACATATAGTAACAGCAAGAAAGGGACTTTTGTGCTATTTAGCTATCCCACTCAGCGCAGTAGCATGTCATTTTTCCGACGCCTCTTTGGTCCGACGCGTCAATATTCCGAAAATTTCCCATTGATCCTACAGCCCACTAACTCGAAATAATTAAATGAAACCCTTTGCTCCGACAGCTCAATGTTCCGACCAATGGCTGTTTGGGGTCGGTCATCATCCCAGGTGGTATGTCCTGCTTTTCCCGGTGCCAAGTAGACTTCAGCTGCATGCGCTGCGATGAGCACAGATGCCGTCACCCCTAAACATAACATGTCATTAATGCAATGTTGCCAAGTTGCCATATTGTGCCCTACCCAAAACCATTCCTAACCCTAGACCTAGAATTTGGCATTCAGATTAGTTCTTGGCACTAGGGTTTCTTTAACCCTAGACCTAGATTGTGGCACTCAGACTTATTTTTCGGCATTAAGACCTAGATTTTGGCATTCGGACTTAATTTTTGGCAATTAACCCTAGACCTAGATTTTGGCATTCGGACTTAATTTTTGGCAATTAACCCTAGACCTAGAATTTGGCATTCAGACTTAGTTCTTGGCACTAAGACCTAGATTTTGGCATTCGGACTTAATTTTTGGCACTAGGGTTTCTTTAACCCTAGACCAAGATTGTGGCATTCAGACTTATTTTTCGGCATTAAGACCTAGATTTTGGCATTCGGACTTAATTTTTGGCAATTAACCCTAGACCTAGAATTTGGCATTCAGACTTAGTTCTTGGCAATTAACCCTAGACCTAGAATTTGGCAATCAGACTTAGTTCTTGGCACTAGGGTTTCTTTAACCCTAGACCTAGATTGTGGCATTCAGACTTATTTTTCGGCATTAAGACCTAGATTTTGGCATTCGGACTTAATTTTTGGCACCTAACCCTAGACCTAGAATTTGGCATTCAGATTAGTTCTTGGCACTAGGGTTTCTTTAACCCTAGACCTAGATTGTGGCATTCAGACTTATTTTTCGGCATTAAGACCTAGATTTTGGCATTCTGACTTAATTTTTGGCAATTAACCCTAGACCTAGATTTTGGCATTCGGACTGAATTTTTGGCAATTAACCCTAGACCTAGAATTTGGCAATCAGACTTAGTTCTTGGCACTAGGGTTTCTTTAACCCTAGACCTAGATTGTGGCATTCAGACTTATTTTTCGGCATTAAGACCTAGATTTTGGCATTCGGACTTAATTTTTGGCACTAGGGTTTCTTTAACCCTAGACCTAGATTGTGGCATTCAGACTCATTTTTCGGTATCAAAACCTAGATTTTGGCATTCAGACTAAATGTTTGGCTCTAGGGTTTCTTGACTTAGTGCCAAAAACTAAGTACGGATGCCAGAAATGAGGTCTGGGGGCGTCGCCTATGTAAATGTAATGTTTTTTATTTATTGCCAAAAACTAAGTACAGATGCCAAAAATGAGGTCTGGGGGCGTCGCCTATGTAAATTTAATGTTTTTGATTTATTGCCAAAAGCTAAGTCCGGATGCCAGAAACAAAGTCTGGAGTGTCGCCACCTTGTGGTAGAAGACCATATAACAGGTAATAATTAGCATTAGGGTTTTTTGGCCGTATAAAATCATAGGAAGGTCTAAAATTTTTTTCGATTGTTTCAAAAAATCCGTAAAAGTCCTCCGCACAATCTCAAATAAAGACCTAATACATACTTTTTCAATTTCAGGGTTAATTTTGGCCATTGCCAAAAACTAGGTTTGGCAATGCCAAAAATTAAGTCCCATTGCCAGATTTGTGGTCTCCGGTCCTACATAATCCTAATTAGGGTTAGGTGCCAAAAATTAAGTCCGAATGCCAAAATCTAGGTCTTAATGCCGAAAAATAAGTCTGAATGCCACAATCTAGGTATAGGGTTAAAGAAACCCTAGTGCCAAAAATTAAGTCTGAATGCCAAATTCTAGGTCTAGGGTTCAAGAAACCCTAGAATGCCAGGAACCGAGTCAGAATGCCAAATTCTAGGTCTAGGGTTCAAGAAACACTAGAGTGCCAAGAACTAAGTCTGAATGCCATATTCTAGGTCTGTTGGATTAGGGTTAAACTTAGGCTTTTTGGCTTTGGTGAAGTGCTAGGCCGCAATTTAAAAAAGGCAAAACTTAATCATAAAAAATGAAGGGAAAGTCGTAGAGAGCCCAGAGAGGGTGCGTTTGAATCGTCCAGTCGCCCCGAACACGTGGAACTTCACGGCATCTTTCTACGACGTTGCGTTCCAAAATGGCGGCCCCCGACGCACTCTGCATTAGGCCTGTCGAAATAAAGAAAATTTATTCGCCAAAAATCAACGAAAAGTCGTACAGAGACAAATGAGGGTGCATTTTTTTTGTCTCCTCACCGCGAACGATAGGAAACCACTCGCGCGTTTCTAGCCCGTTCCAGGACGAAGTTGACCTTTGAGGCCTAGGGTTCGCGAGCAAGTGTATTTTAATTCGTGAAAAATTGCGCAAAGGTCCCAGAGACCCCAAATTTCTCGGGTAGCCTAATTTGAGGATGCTGAAACTAGCCGTAACGTTCGCTAAGTCATGGCGCGTTCGTTTCCGTGCGTAAAGCCGTTGTGCGTCGTGGGGCCTGCGGAGGTTCTGGTATGGGGCACTGAGGTTCTTGTATGGGGCTCGGAGGTTCTGGTATGGGGCACTGAGGTTCCGGAATCCCATATGTATTGCGGTACCTGGAAGCTGGTGCAGTCTGGATGGATAGGCAAACAGACCTAATTTCCGGAAAATGCAGTCTGGATGGATAGGCAAACAGACTTAATTTCCGGAAAATGCCGTCTGGGCCACCTGCATTCAAATAAACACAGAAATGAACATCGTAAGGCTTCGCCGACACTTCAGACAGTTTCGGCACTCACATTTTATTCACATTTTATGGTTGATGCTGAAAATAGAGATTTGATCTTGGTGTTTGGTTAATTTAGTCAGATTTTTTGGGCTGAATCAGATTACACCCTTGCCAGGAGTTGCACCTGGAATTTCCACCCAGACAGTGGCTGTGTTACTGTTACACCACAAGAGTTGTGCAAAAACAGCACCAAAAATCTTTTTTTTTAATGAGTTTTTTTTTCAAGATTTTCATGATTGACAGCAACAACTTTTACACAGATAAAACATGAGATACTTTGAACCACTGTTGAAACCATACTTACGATACTAAAAACAGAGGACACTTTAAAACATTTGGTCATTAAAACCATACTTACCCTAGGTCAAAACTACTTCAGACAGATAAAACATTACTTGAACTATACTTGAACATACTTTGAACGTTAAAGGACGCTTCTTTTAAAACCTAGGTCATTAAAACCATACTTTATTTAAAACAGTTACAGATAAAAGATCCTTAAAAATCCCATATGTATTGCGGTACCTGGAAGCTGGTGCAGTCTGGATGGATAGGCAAACAGACTTCATTTCCGGAAAATGCAGTCTGGATGGATAGGCAAACAGACTTAATTTCCGGAAAATGCAGTCTGGGCCACCTGCATTCAAATAAACACAGAAATGAACATCGTAAGGCTTCGCGGACACTTCAGAGAGTTTCGGCACTCACATTTTATGGTTGATGCTGAAAATAGAGATTTGATCTTGGTGTTTGGTTAATTTAGTCAGATTTTTTGGGCTGAATCAGATTACACCCTTGCCAGGAGTTGCACCTGGAATTTCCACCCAGACAGTGGCTGTGTTAATGTTACACCACAAGAGTTGTGCAAAAACAGCACCAAAAAATCTTTTTTTTTTAATGAGTTTTTTTTTCAAGATTTTCATGATTGACAGCAACAACTTTTACACAGATAAAACATGAGATACTTTGAACCACTGTTGAAACCATACTTACGATACTAAAAACAGAGGACACTTTAAAACATTTGGTCATTAAAACCATACTTACCCTAGGTCAAAACTACTTCAGACAGATAAAACATTACTTGAACTATACTTGAACATACTTTGAACGTTAAAGGACGCTTCTTTTAAAACCTAGGTCATTAAAACCATACTTTAGAGTTAAAACAGTTACAGATAAAAGATCCTTAAAAACATTTGAATCTTGAAACAAAAAAAAGTATCTGAATAATTCAAACAAAAAACATTAAAAACAAGAACATTTGAATCTTTGAAGGGAAGGGGGTTAAGGGACGGGGCCGCATCTGCGATATGGATTTGACGGTGTGAATTTGCTTGCAGACGAGGGGGGTGCATCGGCTGCAGCTTTTTTCTCGGGCGTTTTCAGGCCTACAGAGATATAAAGCGCACTGAACTAATTCAGTTCCTTATTTCAACTGCACAGTCCACACACAAAGTAAAAAGATTGGGCCCAGTTACTTACCTGACCACTTCTTCAAGCGCCTTGGGGTGAGGTGTTCTAAAGGCACAGACATTCTGCAATGTTGGCTTCTGCAATGTTTTTCTTTTGAAAATAAAAAATCAGACATGTTAAAGTTTGAAGTCTGTATATCCTTGTTTGTCTGTGTATCTCATCAATGTTTTTCGCCTAACTAACTAACTGGATGGGAAAATTCCAAAAACTCAGTATAGGAAATAATATGTACCTTATGTTGTTTCAGCCACGCAGCCTTGGCCATGTCTTTGCCCGTGCCGTCTTCCAGGAATTTTGGTGACTGATAAAAGAAGTCAGACAAAAATATGAGTAAAACGCAAGAATCCCACCTGAGAGTGCGACTTTTCTACTAAATTAGAAATAGCACGTCAGACTTACGGTGAAGAGAGACTTCCTGGGCTTCTTTTTTGGAGTTTCCATCTCTCTCGCCTCTTCCTCTTCCTCTTCCTCAGAGGACACAATCCTCCCCCAGTGTTTCCGCTTTGGTGACCCAAGCTCTTCATCAGAGGAGTCGACGACTCGCTTGCTCTTCCGTTTTCCTTTCCCACTCGCTTTTTCTTTTCCTCCATCCTGCTTTTTGTCTTCCTTCATCCCCCAGTCCGAATCTCCCTCATCTTCCTCCTCCTCATCCCTCAGGTCCTCCTCCTCCTCCTCCTCATCCTGCTCCTCGTCCATTGCTGCCTCCTCGTTCTCAACAATTGTCAACTCCCCTACCATCTTCGAGAGCATTAGCTCTCTGATTTCAGTGATCTCATCAGGGTTTGGGACACTTTGATAAAACTTTTGGTTAGTTGTGAGGTCGTGGCACATTTGTCCAGCAATCTTACGGCCTTCGAGCGTGTTGGACGTCTTGACGGCCTAACAAGAGAACATGTTTATACATACTTATACATACATGCATAAATGCATACATTAATACATGCATACACAAATAATGTGACTCACATATGTGGCGATGGAGTCCCTCAACCCGCTGAAGGTTGGCGCAGGGTTCGGCATGCCCAATTCAGCCCACATTTTTCTGTGGAACTCCAGTAGAGCTGGGGCAATCCCCCCACTCATACTGGAGAAGACATGGGGGCCTCCCCAGCCCTCCAGCCCCTTCCTCGCCTCCAACCACTTTGTGATTGTCGCGTGGACCTTGTCGCTGACGGTCACCGGGGCATCGCCAAAGGTTGCACGAGTTTTATGGTCTTTGACCTGTTTGAGGACACAATGAGTAAAACAGACATTGCACATTATATTACATTACATTACAATATATGACAGAGCTTTACTTGACAGATGAATGGAGATGAAAACATACGTAGATGATGTGACACGATTGTGTCCTCTTTGCCTCCTCAACCTCCTCCACCATCATATTTTTCAGGGCGACCAACCTGTGGCCGGTCTCCCCTACTATGAGGCCGGCCAACAGGGAGAGAAATTTGTGGATTGAGACCCTCGTCTTTCTTTTAATGGCGATATCTAAGATTATGTAGATAAAAAAACAGGAAAAATAATGCATTAACAATTTATAGTCGGTAACACCCTTAAAATTTTGGATATACAAACTTATATAAAGACTTACTGAAGTATTTCACAAGGTTTGAGTTGGATTTCTTTATCCAACTCTTGTGAACATCGAGGGGGAGGATTTTGTCTGGAATGTAGAATAGAATAGAATAGACTTAGACTTACTTTTATTAATGGAATAGAAAAGAATGCATTTAAGTACAATAAAATAAAGCAGATATTGAGAGCCTTGCCAGATTTTTTACGCCGGACATTAACTCGGTGGCTGGTGACGTCGCCCCTGAGTCTCCGGAGCTCCCTCCTCAACTCCTCCAGCAGCCCCCCCAGCCTGCGTTGGGAGATCCTGACGCATGGGGGCCAGACCCTCCCAATCCAAGTCAGGAAATCCTGCACACTTGTAATTTTGTGTTTCAGAGTTGTGGGCTTGAGCCCTTGGTCTTTCCACACCCGCAAAGCCCTAAAAACAAATTTAAAAAAGGTGTTTTGGGGGGATTTCATGCAAACGGCAACCTCTTTGACACATAGAACCAGAAGAGTGATCATCAATCACATGTCAGTACTTAATTATGAACGTTGCTGTGATCAGTCAAGAACAAAAGGTTTGAAGAAGGCACGCTGCCTCCTGCGGCGTTGATCAGAAATTTCCTCACGGTCGAAACGCGCTGTTGGGCGTTGTCCTTATCTTTTGAAGTCCCTTTTTTTAAGGGCATCGCGATCGGCGTATTGGATGAGGAGTTTCTCTACAAAAATATAGTAGTTAAATTACATTTCCCTTAGTTGACAGTTGTTTTGCAATGTGGTTTACCATTAGGTACAGGATATTGGTTACAGTCCCTGGAGTGATGTGGGTTTGGTTGTCTTGCTCAGGGGTTCTTCAAACATGAATTGAGGTGTACGGGGAGGTAAGTGTAAGATTTAAACCTCTGATCTTCTCTACTTAAGTCAACATCTTGACCATGGCTTAGTTTATTTAGTTTATTTAGTTTAGTTCAACAGGGACCATGCACAATACACATTGATTACAGAAGTAAAAAGATGGCTTGTGCCAGATTATAGCTATATAGCTAATTTCCATCTGCAGTCCCTGGACAGGTAAAACAAATATTAAAATACAATAACATAGACAAGATATAAACAAGTAAGCACATCCATAGGCCATAGGTCAAACACACACAAACACAGACACACACAGACACACAGACACACACACACACACACACACACACACACACACACACACACACACACACACACACACACACACACACACACACACACACACATTAAAATGGCATACAGTGTGAGTCATATTTTAAAGACATATGATTAATGTTGACAAGACTGGTTGGTTAACATCCATTTTTTCACACCCCTTGAGAAGGCCTGATAATCAGTAATCAGTAATACTTTTTAGGTTACTGGGTAGACTATTCCATGTTTTGGTTGCCCTGAAGGAGAAGGCTGACTGAGCAAAAGCAGTTCGTCGGATTGGGAGACTACAATCACCCCTAATGGTGGATCTTGACGTTCTGCTCATCAATTCAGAGCAGGGTTGAACAAATGTTCTTAGGGGTGGGGGTGCTGCATTGTGAATAATTTTATGGATTAGCCGCAGATCAGAAAATTGTATCATGTTTTCAAGGCTGAGCATATTATACTTGCTCAGTATACGACAATGGTGGTACTGAAAAGATCTTCTATCTAGGACCTTCAGGGCCTGCTTGTATAGTGAATCAATGGATTTTAAGACAGTCTTGTTGGCCTGGGACCAGCTTGATAAACAATAATGCAGGTGGGACATGATCATAGCATTGACATAAGTCACAGCAGCATCAATACTCAGAGAGTTACGGATATGTCTAAAATTTGATATGCTATACTTTACAGTATTACCCAGCTTTTTAATGTGTTTCTTAAAACTAAGAGTAGAATCTAAGGTCACACCTAGATATTTAAACTCATCAACATTATTTAGCTTTGTTCCATCAACATATATGTCAGGAACAACATTTAGTTTAAATCTATTGTGAAAATACATTGTGACAGTTTTGTTGGTATTTAGTGTGAGACAGGAGGTTTTTAACCACATTGAGACCTTAGTTAGTGTCATGATATGTATTAATGTCACTACCATGATGCAGTTCATATATACGCCTGTAGGCGGCAGTGTCGACTGATTGACATTACATTAAAAGTTATGGTTGAAACCCGAAAGCTGTGTCATATGTCTGCTCCATATATTGATATCTTAACATGGTGCCAGAAGTAAATTAACCCACAAGAAAAAGTGTCGCAAGCATGGAAGGACTCAAGCCACCGGATGGACTTGATCTGCAGCATGGAAACCTGTCAGAAAACTGGAGAAGATTTCGGCAAAGGTTCGAGCTGTATCTAGCTGCGATAGGAGGTGGTAGCAAGTCACCCAAGGTACAGTCGTCTCTATTCCTTCATGTAGCTGGCGAGGACGCAGTGGAAGTGTATAATACCTTCACGTTTGATGCGGATGCCGATAAACTAAAGCTGGATAAAATAATGGGGAAATTCGATGACTACTGTAACCCGAAGAAAAATACAACCTACGAGAGATACCGATTTTTCACATGTGTTCAAGGGGAGATGACGATTAGCCAGTACGTCACTGAGTTGAAGCTAAGGGCTAAATCATGTGAATTTGGAGAATTGCACGATTCCCTTGTCAGAGATCGCATAGTGTGTGGAATCACATCTAATGCAATGAGAGAGAAGTTGCTACGACAAGGTGATATTGCACTTAAAGAAGCCGTTCAGCTTTGTCTCGCTGCAGAAGCTTCTAAAGCCCAAATTAAGCAAATGCATGACGAGGTTCACGTTGCACAAGCAGAGGGAGGGAAGCACGTAGATGCAGTGAAGCAAAAGCAGACAAGCAAAAGAGACGTCAAAAGCAAACCGAAACAGAATGACAAAGCAAACACGTTTAATTGCAAACGATGTGGAACTGAGCATGCACCACGGCAATGTCCTGCTTTTGGAAAGCAATGTAAGAATTGCGATAAATTGAATCACTTCGCCAAAATGTGCCGATCGAAAAGTGTGCATGCAATAGAGGATGATGATGACGATGATGATGATGGCGCGGAGCAGTTCGAAAGTCTTTACATCGAGGCTGTGCATGCGAAGACACACTCGCAGGCAGATGAATGGACCGTAGAGCTGCAAATGGACAGCAAAGCTGTCAACTTTAAACTTGACACTGGTGCTCAAGCCAATGTAATTCCTTAGAGTTTGGTACAAAAACTAGGCAAAAGGAATATGATCAAACCCACAAACGTGAAACTGTCAACATACACTGGTAGCAAAATAGCAGTGAAAGGAAAGTGCAACTGGGTGGTGAAATACAAAAAGAAAAACTTTGTGTTGGAATTCATTGTTGTCAAATCAGAAGCCAAGCCAATACTAGGAATTCAGGCATGTGAAAAGATGGGCCTCATCAAGAGAGTGATGACACTGAATAAAAGTGGAGAAATCGACATCCTAAAAGAGTATGACGATGTGTTTCAGGGCATAGGCTGTCTAGAGGGAGAACACACAATCCGCATTGACAACAGTGTGACACCAAAAATTCACCCACCTAGAAAAGTGCCAGTCACCCTAAGAGAAAAACTCAAAGCAGAATTAAACAGAATGGAAAAAATGAAAGTGATAACAAAAATCGAAGAGCCTACACAGTGGGTAAATCCAATAGTTATAGTGGAAAAGCCCAATGGGCAACTGCGAATTTGCCTAGATCCGCAGGACCTCAACAGAGCAGTGATGAGAGAGCACTACCAATTACCAACAGTTGAAGAAATAACCAGCAGACTGTCAAAGGCCAAACATTTCACTGTACTAGATGCAAGTTCAGGATTCTGGCAGCTCAGACTGGATGATGCCAGCTCTTGCCTATGTACGTTCAACACTCCTTTTGGCCGCTACAGATTCCTTCGTCTGGCCTTTGGAATCAATTCAGCTCCAGAAGTGTTTCACAGGACTGTGGGACAGCTGTTTGAAGGCATTGACGGTGTTGAGACCTACATAGATGATCTGTTAGTCTGGGGAGAGACAAAAGAACAGCACGACCACAGACTCAGACAAGTGCTTGAGAGAGCAAGAGCCAAAAACTTCAAGCTAAATAAAGAGAAATGCAAAGTGGGCCTGGAAGAAATCAAATACCTGGGTCACATCTTCTCAAAGGATGGATTAAAACCAGATCAGAGCAAAATTGAAGCAGTCCAGAAGATAGCAACACCAGAATGCAAGAAAGATGTGGAGCGCTTTCTAGGCATGGTCACTTATCTTGCTAAGTTTATCCCAAACATGTCACAACACACAGAGCCATTACGTGAGCTTACCAGAGCTGATGTTGCATGGCAGTGGGAAGCTGAGCACCAGAATGCATTCAACAACATGAAAACAAAGCTCACTGAAGCGCCTGTGCTCAGATACTATGATGTCAAGCTCCCAGTAACACTGTCAGTTGATGCTTCGAAAAGTGGACTCGGTGCAGTGTTATTACAAGAAGACAAGCCAGTTGCTTATGCATCACGAGCATTGACAGACACAGAACAGCGCTACGCGCAAATTGAGAAGGAGATGTTGGCAATTGTGTTCGGAGCAGAACGTTTTCACCAATACGTGTATGGCAGAGAAGTGAATGTGGAATCGGACCACAAGCCGCTTGAAGTGATAATGAAAAAGCCGTTGAGCAGTGCTCCAGCAAGAATTCAGAGACTGTTAATGAGATTGCAGAAATACCAGGTCAAAGTACAGTACAAGCCAGGTGCAGAAATGTACATAGCTGACACATTATCCAGAGCAAACTTACCTGAGACCGGTTCACCAGATAAAGACACAGAAGCTCAAGTGCACATGGTGATTTCCAACTTACCTGTATCAAATGAGAAAATGGAAGAATTCAAAAACGAAACAAAGAAAGACACAACACTGATTACACTGAAAGAGACAGTTTTGAATGGATGGCCAGAAAAAAGACAACAAGCCGCAAAAGAAATACAACCGTACTGGAACTACAGAGAAGAAATTTCAACAGTCGAGGGACTCCTGTTCAAAGGAGAGAGACTCATCGTTCCTGCAGCAATGAGAGCTGAAATGCTACAGCGCATCCATGAAAGTCACCTAGGCATCGAATGCTGCAGACGCCGAGCGAGAGAACTACTCTTCTGGCCAGGTATGTCACAAAGAATCACAGACATGGTGAGCAATTGCAACGTGTGTATAACCAATCAGAGAAAACAGTCCAAAGAGCCATTACACCCACACAGTGTTCCCGAAAGGCCCTGGCAGAAGATAGGTGTTGACCTATTCACCTTTGACCAGCAGGAGTATCTCCTCCTTGTCGATTACTACTCCAAGTACATTGAGGTAGAGTGGCTGAAGTCAGACACAAGAAGTGCAACAGTGATCACTCATCTCAAGTCACAGTTCGCAAGACATGGAATTCCAGAAACCGTGATTTCAGATAACGGCCCACAGCTTAGCTCTCGTGAGTTCCGAGCCTTTGCAAAAGAGTGGGAGTTTTCACACAAGACAACAAGCCCTCACCACGCACAGTCAAACGGAATGGCTGAAAGGGGAGTACAGACTGTAAAACAAATGCTGAAAAAGGCCAAAGCGGATGGAAAAGATCCATACCTGTCGTTGCTGAATCTGAGAAGCACACCTATGGAGGACATTGGAGCGTCACCAGCCCAGCTGTTGATGGGTAGACGTGTGAGAACCAGACTCCCAACAACACCACAAATGCTGAAACCACAAACTGTCCCCAACACGGTGCAACAAACACTTGAAAAACGACAACAGAAACAGAAAGAATACTTCAATCAAGGAACCAGAGCACTTCAGAATCTTCAGATTGGAGATAATGTCCGGATTTGGCAACAGGGCACATGGAATCCAGCCCAGGTAACTGGACTTTCTGAACAGCCAAGGTCGTATGTCGTTCAGACACCTGATGGGCAGGTGTACAGAAGGAACAGAAAGTTCCTGATGCAACCTAGGGGAAGAAACAACACACCCATGGACATTGACAATCCAAACAAAACACCCAAAGAAATGGACAATCAAAATGGGAAACAACAAAATGTGAGAGACAACACACCAGGACAACGTGACATGGACATACAAAGTGGAACACCAAGAAAAGACAGTAACACAGGACTTCAGCGTTCCCAAGGAAGAACAAGGACTGGGCGCATCATCTCCAAGCCAAGGCGTCTCGCTGAGGAATAACATAGAAAAAAAAAAAAAAGCAAAAGCAAAACATGCATAAAAAAAGAAAAGAAAAACAATTTAAAAAAAAAAAAAAAGAAAGAAAAAAAGAGAGAAAAAAAACAACAAAAAAAAAAAAAAAAAAAGAAAAAAGAAAAAAAATAATAATAAAAGACAAGAAAAAAAAAAAAGATTGAAGAAAAAAGGAAGAAAATGACGTATGCATGAAAAAACATGAATGTAAAATGTGAAGGTTTTGTTTATGAGATTACTGATAGCAAATAACCAGTAAGCACATTCAAGTAAGATGCATTTCCGTTGCTGTTTTGAACGGTTCTATGATATAAGTTCCTTGGCTGGTAGTGATGGTTTATCTCAATAAACAAAGGGAGATGTCATGATATGTATTAATGTCACTACCATGATGCAGTTCATATATACGCCTGTAGGCGGCAGTGTCGACTGATTGACATTACATTAAAAGTTATGGTTGAAACCCGAAAGCTGTGTCATATGTCTGCTCCATATATTGATATCATAACAGTTAGTGTTTGAGTCAATTTGCTGGCCACCTGTACCGGATCTTTGCCATGTGTAAATAATACAGTGTCGTCAGCATACATCAGTATCTCCACACCCTCACATACAGATGGAAGATCATTTATGTAAGTGCTGAACAACAAAGGTCCCAATATGGAACCTTGTGGCACCCCCATAGAGCATGCTTTTAAGGAAGATATTTATCATTTATCTTATACATTGGGCCCTATTAAATAGATAGGACTCTATCCACTTTAGTACACCTGGAGCCAGCTGAAAGCACGCCAACTTTGAGAGGAGTACTGGATGATTAACTGTGTCAAAAGCCTTGCGAAGGTCTAAGAACACAGCACCCACCACTCCTCCATTATCAAGATTTGCCTTGATGTGTTCTACAAAGTAACAGCATGCAGTATCGGTTGAGTGGTTGGCTCTAAAACCAAACTGCATGGGGTGCATGAGTTTTTTTGTGTTTAAATGCTCCACAAGCTGTTCAGCAACTGTTTTTTCTATTATTTTCGAAATGGCCGGCAATATACTAATGGGTCTATAATTAGTGACATCCTGTTTGTCCCCAGCTTTAAAGATAGGAGTCACTATAGCTGTTTTTAGTACATTAGGAAAATAATTTTCCTCCAAGGACTTGTTTACTATATGAGCTATGGGAGTAGTTAAGACATCTTTAAATTTCTTTAGGAGAAAGGTGTCCATGCCCCAGATGTCTTTAGCTTTGGAGGTGGATATTGTTGATACAATTTTATTTATTTTTACTTCATCTATAATATTAAAATCCAAGACAGAGATTGCACAATTTTGAACACAGAATTGAGATCTGTCTAGATTGGTTGACGGACAAGGAGCTGATGTGCTGCCACCCAATTCTAAAACAGAGTTAATAAAATAATCATTAAAACTATTTGCAATTATTTTGCAATGTGTCATTTATTTTAAGATTAAGGGGTACAGTCTCTTTGCGTTCTTTTCCTGAGAGTTGATCAATAGTTCTCCATAATAACTTTGAGTTACCTTTTGCTTGTTTTATAATATCAAGAAAGTAGTTTGCTCTGGCCTTCCAGAATTCTGATGTGGCCTTGTTCCTAAGGCCTGTGTATAACAGGCGATCCATAACTAGACCAGACTTAAGTGATTTTTTTAGGGCTGCATCCCTTTGCTTAATAAGTTTTAATAATAAGGTGTTAAACCAGGGCAATGTTCGCTTTCTCTGTCTGCGAGGAATGTTTTTGGTCAGTGTTGGGTAAGTATTTTAAAAAGTAATTAGTTACTTCACTTTAGTTACTGCTTTCATTTGCACTTTACATATTACTAAAATTAAAAAGTAACTTGTTACTTATTACTTTACTTTTCGCGGGAAAATGGATTTTAACCAGTGGCACACCTATAATACACCTGCTTCCCCAGGTTATAGGCCGGCTGTGTAAATGGCTTAATATTTTAATCTGTGCAAACTGTACCTCTATGGAATGCCTCATAAAGGCCTATTGTCATTCTCACATCTATAATACAGGTCATGATTGCCCTGTAGGCCTATTTATAACCGTGTCAATACATTTGAATCTAGTCTAACATTACAGAATAGAATATTGTCTTTTATTGTCATGTCAGCATTAAAATTACTTTTGGTCTCACAGAATAAAAACAGAATGAGTAAGGTGAGGTGGCCATACCAAACAGAAATGTTGTAGGTAGGACACTCTGCTTACATCCTCTCCTAGATGTTGCAGCTTAGGCTACTCCAAAGCCTTTCAGTTTCCTGCGCATTGCATTGCATATGCATCAACATTATTATTAAAGATTCTGCCGAATGCAGAATCCGTTCGTGCTGGAAGACGGTTTGATCAGGCACATTTGAATAGCCTGAAGAACGTGGCGGCCTCAACGCCATGATGTTGCTTGCGCTGTTCTCACGTTATTATTCCCAATTACTTGACTCGCGCTGGCTGCTGCTGCTGACGGAGCTACCCAAATTGTTTTTTTTTGCCGTATAGCCTATTTAACTGTCATCAGTGAGCACAAAAGAGGCTATGGCATTGTTGGCTGTTTTAGAATGCATTTGCGTAACGATGAACTCGGAATGACTGTAGATGTAACTGCGCAGCGAATCACTTTCACTTTCCCTCTATGGCGTAAATTAAAAGGTTAGAAAAACATGAAGGTGGAACTCCAAGTATTGTAGTATAGGTTAACCACATCACAGCGCAATGGGCTCATGAAAGTCCCAGTGAAAGACCTTGCATGCACGAGGAAGGAACAGCAGTCTGCGTGCGCACGCTCTCACACACCCACTTCCGAGAGCTCGAGAAGGGCTGGGGAAAACAGCCCAGACAGAGCTCTTCGCGCATCTAGAACTAGGCTACTAATAACAGCAGACCTTAAGATGATTTCAAGGCTGAAATTTATAACGAGTAACGACCGTTACGGCAGCGCAGTAACTGTAATTAAATTACTGAAATTTGAAGAGTAATGCGTTACGTTCCTACGTTAGTGCCAAAAGTAATTAAATTACGTAACGACGTTACTTAGTAACGCGTTACCCCCAACACTGTTTTTGGTGTATTTGGATAATAGACCTTTGATGGTATCCAGTAGGTCATTGCATGCTTGTTCACAATTCTTATCCTTTACAACATTACCCCAATGTGTTTCCTTAAAGTCTGTTTCTAGGTGCTGCATTTGTGACTTGGGAATGAGTGAGATATATTGTTTTCCTTCTGGTGTGTTGTTCCTGAATCTTTTTTTGGAGAGCTGCCTTGCTACTAGAGTAAGATTATGGTCTGATAACCCAGTGATTAGATTATATGTTTTTGATATGCGTTCCCTTTTATTTGAAAATATCAAATCCAGTAGTGTCTTTGAAGACTGTGTGATCCTCGTTGGATTTTCTATCAACTGGGTTAAGTGAAATTTACTTGCAATATTTTTTAGTTTTTTCCTTCTTGTTTTGTCTAGCCAGTTTAAATTCAGATCACCCATTAGTAACACTTCTTTACCACAACATGCTTTGAGTACATCAGACAGTTTCTCAAAAAACACATCATTTTCAGACGGTGGTCTATAGAGAACAATAACATTAAATGACATCTCGGGAGAAATACTAATTGTGATACCAACACATTCAAGATCATTTGGCAAGTCAATCTGTTGGCACTGAAAGTGTTCCTTTACGTATATCATGACCCCGCCCTTTTCCAATGTCCACGGTCGCGTCTGAAAAGTTTGTAACCAGGGATACTGTACACACCCGATGGTGTAGTAGGGTTCAACCAAGTTTCGGATAGACACAGGTAATCGACGTTTGAGTCTGTCAGAAGGTGCTCAATTTGTTCAGTTTTGGATACTAAGCTCCGAATGTTCAAATGTCCACCAAAGATCCCCTTGGGTTTTAGCTTTGAATCCCAGAGAACTCGCGCATGATTTACAGTCTGAAACATCCTGATTTTTTGTTGTTTTATTTCCGCAATACCCCGACAGCAAGTCTGTGCGGATTTCGAGGGTGAAATAAGCAAATCCCCTTTCATATTATCCACTTGCAATTCAGCTTTACCTTGTGCTGTGGCATAGTCAAGCAGCCCGCCATTGGAAAGTTGGACCACCGCTTCCATAGCCTGCCCAAGGTCTCCAGGTGTAGCATGGCGCAGCAGCTGGCCATGTTCAAGACCCACTGGGATTTGACGTTGTTCATCCCGCGGAAGCATACTGTTTCCTGGCCCAGGGTTGAGATGAATGTCGCCGCTGAGGAGGAGGATGGTACACAGCATCGTTGTGAATCTTCGATCACCGGGAGGTGTTTTGTTCCCCTCTTCTCGCCTGAGTCGGTAACGCGCGACCTCTACGCGCCCGTTTGTCAGAACGGTGGAATACAAGGTGAAAAGGTTCCATGAGTCGTGCGTAAGGTGAGAAGCGCCGTGCTGTGTCTCTGTGCAGGATCTCAAGCAGGCCGCTTGCCAGCTTCCCCACAGAGGTAGGACGATCACCATCATTAGATACATCCCCAGCGAGAGGGTGTTTAATAGTTCATGTTGTCTGATGTTAAACAGTGTAGTCCATAAAGATTGCTGGTGTCCGATGTATGAGGATGGCGTTTCCCTAGACGGTATTTGGGAAGGTGAAGCCTTGGCACCTGCCAAACCAAGACGCACACCTGCCGCCATCTTGGTCACAACCGAAAAAAAAAAAAAATCTGACTCTGACTCTGCTAAGAAAGGAAATTAATCTCTGGAGAGCTGCAGGGGAAAAAAACGTTTAAAAACATACTTACCAAAGCCTGGTGTATCCACCTCCACATCCACGATGGGGTCTCTTGGCTTTTGGCCTTTACCTTTACGGTTCTTTTTCATATTGTTTATGTATAGCTTTAACATGCAGATGTGGTTTCTTAATTTTCGGTTGGTCTCATCCCTCACTCTGCATCCAGGGCATTCCAAACCAGAGGGGCGGGCAGCACTGGAGGTGCTGCTGGCAGCATTGGAAGGGCCGGCAGCACTGGCGGAGCTGGCAGCGTTAGACGAGCCAGCGGCATTCTCTGGAGGCGGGACGGGTAGGCCTGGGACGTTTTCCAAGTCCTCCGCTGTTATATCCAGGGTCGTCACCATTGGTAGCACTGGATTAGACTCCCGCAGCCTTCTCAGGTCTGCTATTGTCACTTTCTTTACCGCTTGCATGTGCATATCATGGCGTTGCGCAGGCTAATTAGTAAGAAATATGCGTCAAGATTTAGTAGGAGCTACAGCCAGTGTATTTGGGATATTCCCAATGTTGTGTATGGAAAAATCTGTTAAAAAAGCATCACCCTCACCGTCCACTCTGTGTGGCATCCTTTCAAATGTTTGTCAAGGCGATCATATTTTAGCCCGCAGGTCAAACACTCTAACTGTTCCTTACATCCACTAAAGCACACAAAATAAAATAAAGCTTAATGAACAGAACTCAACAAAATACACTATCATCAAGGGTTAGTACATCTGACATTGATACTATATTGTAAAAAAAAAAAAAAAATCACCGTCCCGTCAACAAAATTTTCAGCAGCTTCATTGGGTTCAAAAAGCAAAAAGCTGTACCAGGGTCTAGGAGGGCTGGGCGTCAGTGTGGGCGGGATAAACGGTTGTCTACCAAAATGCCTTGGCACTCAACGCCACGCAATAGGATGGTGGAACAACCAATCCCCACACACTTCTGTGTAACGTCACAGCTGTCTTTCAGGACGTACACGCGACACACCCCTTTGTAGGTGAAGCGGCAACTTCGAGCCGTCGTAGCAGTGAATGCTTGTGATCACCACAGCCACAAGCAAGTTTCCTAATCAATCGTTTTTTCACTTATACAGTTCAAAAATGCCTCGTTTTCAACCACATGGCCCTCCTTGATCAACCAGCGAAATGTTGAGCAATTTGGGGCTTGTTAAATGGTTATATTTATGATTGTTGTCAACATGGCATGTTCGGTGTTAGCTAGCTATCTGTATACCCATAACTAATACACGGCTGGATACCTAGCTCTGTGTAATTGACGACAGGTTGGCTAGCCGCTAGCTCGGTAGACTAGGTGTCATTCCCATCTATTTAGTAAGCGACTTACAGACTTTCAAAGCTCCCAAATGTCTCGCTTTTAATGACATGGATCTTATTAGAATTTGGGGCAGGCATATAATACAAGGCTGGATAGCTAGCGCTGTGTTATTGATGACAGGTTAGCTAGCCACTAGCGAGGGCCCCTTTGTAGGTGGAGCGGCAACTTCGAGCCGTCGTAGCAGTGAATGCGTGTGATGACCACAGCCACAAACAAGTTTCCTAATAAATCGTGTTTTCACTTATTCAGTTCAAAAATGCCTCGTTTTCAACCACATGACCCTCCTTGATCAACAAGCGAAATGTTGAGCAATTTGGGGCTTGTTAAATGGTTATATTTGATTGTTGTCAACATGGCATGTTCGGTGTTAGCTAGCTGTATACCCATAATTAATACACGTCTGGATACCTAGCTCTGTCGCTAGCTCGGTAGACTAGGTGTCATTCCCATCTATTTAGTAAGCGACTTACAGACTTTCAAAGCTCCCAAATGTCTCGTTTTTAATGACATGGATCTTATTAGAATTTGGGGCAGGCATATAATACAAGACTGGATACCTAGCTCTGTGTTATTTGACGACAGGTTAGCTAGCCACTAGCTTGGTAGACTAGGTGTCATTCCCATCTATTTAGTAAGCTACTCAAAGACTTTCAAAGCTCCCAAATGTCTCGTTTTTAATGGCATGTGTCTTATTAGAAATTGGGGCAGCAATTTCATTCTACACCTACAGTAGTGGTCTGATAATAGCGTGTGACTATCTGGTTCTGTAAAATGCTCAAATTAGCTTACCGAGCTAGTTTAAAACATCGAATGATCAAATGGTAATGTGTTGTGATCTATTTGTGTCCGATAAGTTTATGGTGTATTATTACATCAATCCATGTCAGCCACGAAATGTATAATCATCCAGGCTTTTTAAATTAATTAAAGACTTTCGTGCTGTACGTAGCACGGAGGCCACCATGCTTCTTAGAAGAAAGTTTCCTGTTTACTAGGTAGCCCGGCCCCCCTCGCGATATGATTGGCCCTGTCATCGGATAACTTTCAGCCTCGCAAAACGACCGGGGTCCGCTAGACTGCCCCCGGGAGCAAATTCAATTTGCGATCGCTAGGGGCGTCTAGATTTCTAGGCTAAGCCATTAGCATATGCCAGTGAATATTTAGACTTTAGACATGAGGTTTGAGTTGAATTCACAGGAATTCATCATGAAGCTACTTTCATTTACCACCAAAAACGAATCTATTGATTTATCACATGGGATATAGAGCATTATATAGTACTGAAAAATCTTAAATGGCACACAGCTAACTTTTCATTAAAAGGAAAACGAAATGAGTCTGAACTGAAATAAGCTGTTATTTCTCTAATGCTTTTCTTCTTCAGGATGGAAAAGCACACATCTGCCATTCACATTGCCGTCAGACCGTACAACACAGAGAGTTCCTATGCATACCACTAGACAGACGGCATTCTAAGCTTTCGAATGGTACCCCATATGCCCAAATTCACGAGGGTGGTGTGTACACAAACTTGCATCAAAATGTGTGTGGGGAAAATGGTTATCCTTTCTTCACTCGCGATAGCGATTTGCGGGCGATCTATGCGCTTCGTGTAACGCGAGTGGGCGGGGCTACTGTCCATTTTCTGGGGGAGCACTTGGGGTAGCCAATCAGATTTCAGGGGGGTCAAATGCTCCAAGTATGTTCAACTGCAGTGTGCAGGGGCGAGGGGGGCAGGTCTGGATGATATCTCCCTCCTCCCCTCCCCTGAGCACATCGAGGAGTCCCCCCCCCCGTCATCCAGCGCTTGTCATCCAGCGCTAAGCTTCTACACGGGAAGAAAAATAGCTCTGGAAGTCATTGCACCGTGGACTTAGAAGAAAGACGCGGAGTTTTCACAAATAAATTCGTAGTTCCACTCTACTCCACCACGAAATTATAATGCCGTTGGGGAGTGTAGGAAACACGAGCGCGGGGAGCTTTGAGAGAACTGCGAACAGCATGCGACCCTGTTTATAGTAGCCTATCATTTAATCCCGAGGGAAATTAATATAAGGACAACATAGTATTTGTTAACGCATGGGGTCTACTATGAATTATTACGTGTCTCTTCTGGGGGTCGGTCGGTAGGCCTATCTTAGTTTGAAAACCAGATATTTGGTGGCAGTTTCTAAAAATCGAAAGATGGGTGCTACAGGAAAAGTAATATATAGCCACCAAGGAAAATTACATAGCCTACTGATCATTAAAAAGCATTGGCACACCCTCCAAGTGACCCGTCTGTTAAAGAGATCTGCGCGCAGCGCAACCACCGTTCTGTCTGCTTTTAAACTAAACTTGCTCGTAGTCGACGGACCTGTTCTCATTCCGAGTCTGAACCTAAACCGTCTGCAACTGCGTTGGGTTCCATTTGATTCAACATGACAGTTTGAAGTCTTGTTACTGTTACTGCAAGGTTAATGCTAAACAATGTAGGCTAAATAGTCCTGGACCATCCATGTAGACCCGTTCGCAATTTTGAGTTGGGGGCGTTTCTCACTGGAATTGAGTTACTGGGTTCCTAGACATTAAAAATCACGGAGGTGCTCGTCCACCATAGTGCCAGATTTTTCACAATATGGCCGCCGAATATGGCCGCCATCGCCTATGACAAAAACCTGTGTTTTTTACTTTTAAACTGTTTATACACATGCCATACATCAATTCTGACCAATTTTTGGAGAGGAAATCATTTCTGACAATTTCATGAGGAGAATGTGATTGTGACCTTAAAAGGTCATTGTCAAGGTCAAATTTGCTATTCTGAAGAATGTCAATAGACTTTCATTGTAAAAATGAGAAACAAATTCTCAATTATGGTATGAGGAGTTATTTGCTGATATTGCCATGATTATTTTGTGTCAGTATAGTGTCAGTATAGTCCTTAAAAGGTCAAGGTCATGTTCCAGGTCTTTTCCCTATTCTGAAGAACTCGGCCATGTGCTTGCCTATTAGGTCATTATTAAGAATAAGGAACAGCCACTATAAATGTAAACCTAACATTTCCACACAGTCAGAGGATAGGACAGCACATGCACTGCAACAGTCAACACAGAGAGGAGCCCCCAATAGAGGAGACGTAAGTATGTTGCAGACTCTATGAACTAGAAATGCCCCTCTGTGAATGTGCCCTCTTATAGCACTATTGATGGGAGGAAGTGCATTGATTCCATCACCAATGCTGTACATTTATACTCTGTGATCATCAAATATTACAGCTGTTGTGGTTGATCTGGCCCCAGCCCAGACACGCACCAAGTACTTCCCAGCCAATGTTGCATCTTGCTCGGTCAATATTTTGGCCTCTCCAAAGTTAGCCAAGTACTGGACTGGATCAGAAACCATGGCTGTATGTTTAGTCCCAACCTCATGCAATCATCTCCTGACAGGATATGTTCTTTGATCACAGTTTTTGTCAGTGATGGTCCAAGATGAGAGACTAATTGATGGAGGGGAAGCATTCTCCGCATCTAGCCAGTGCCATACTGCTGGCAAATCTCCTGCATACCAAGTTCCTGGAAATATGGGCTGTAGTGGAGAAGCAATGCAAATGTGTCTGTATCATTTGAGTCTATAACAACTTTTCTGCACTGCTTCACACGAACAGCCCACTCAACATGCACCAGCAACCTGGCCTAAGCCTCATCAACACAGTTCAAGAGTTCTGGAATCTCTTCACCATCAGCTGACTTTGCTGGTAGCACCTCATCATCAAGAACAACAGGGCTGTAGTATTGCCTCTGGTTTGATGATAAATCATGTCTGGAACTAACAATTGGAGATTTCACTTGTTCTCCACAGAGGCCCGGAACTTATCAAGTTGGTGAGGAATGGGTGTTAGTCCGTTCACGCCAATGATGTCAACGGCTGTTGTTGAGTTGGTACACAGCATGCGTTCACCTTCCTTCAATGACATCTCAATGTAGGAGTCACAAGATGGATGAGCTCTGGATGTCAGCGGAGGGATACTGCTGAGTTGATGATGGCAATGATGACAGCACCTAAATTCTGCCAGAGGCTTATGACGGATCTTTGACATGAAGTCTACCCGAACATGAGGGCAATAAGTAGACTCAGAGCTTCATTGGGTGAGATTAAGGTGGGGCTCAATTTCACTGACAAGCTTTGACTTGTTAACAACCAATGGAAGGTCACCATCTAACAGGGGTGATGCTGAAAGGACATCATGAGATCTGCTGAATACTCATGCCCCGTTCCTCAGCAATGTCCATCCTCCTATGTGCCTCAGCTATGTCTTTAGATGAGACCAACTTCTGCTCCTTTACAATGATTGCTAGTGTCTTCTATGGCTGATCTTTGTACTGTAGAAGATTCCTTTTTGAAACAGTTCCACTTATCTTATGTTCTTGAGAACTAACCTATCCTGCCAGTATAAGCTGAAAACAAGCTTTGGAGACGGTTGCGCAGGCGAGGTGCAACACTCCTATTAACAACCTGGTTGCTGAGCAGATTGTGCAGTGGAACGGGCGCATTAACGGTCAATGAGTATGGATTCTGCGGATCCACCACAAAGTCTAGCAACAATTACACATTTCGGTTGAATGTAAGGCACGGAGCGGTGCTCAGTGCATGTTGGAGGTGGTATTCTGTCCGCTTCAAAGTGGTGTTGTTGGTGAGAAAGTTGAGGACATCAGTGATCATTCTAATCTGATGGAAAGAACTCAAATTTTGCTGCAACATTAACATTGCGTGTGGCTCCTACTACAAACTGTCCTCCATGACCCTTGCATACTCTCTGAATACTGCTAACCTTTATGTCACCTCGCACAGCAGTAAGAGGCTACTGCAGTTACGTTCGGCAAAGATTGGCATAGGACGTTATGGTAGCCTCATATTGATTTATTTTCCTTCTCTTTCAGAGACAACAGCATTTTTAATGATGGCCGCCAAACTTCAAAGAATTGGCAGAGCTCTGACTTGTCTTGATTCAAGCTCTCCACTTGCTCAGTCAAGGCCTCAAACTCAAATTCTGGGCAACGTTAATTTCAAGCCAGTGAAGTGTGCAATGCCTGTACCTGTGCAAGCACTGGACAGTCTGCCTTGTCCTTGTGAGTCCAGAATACCTCCCACTGGAGAGACATGCATCAATGCATTATCTAGGCCAGAACCTCGAGGCAATTTTCCCTGATATCTGAGAATAACATGCGTCCAATGGAAAGGGCCAATACAGTGGAAGAGATCCTTGAAGTGCTCCGTCTCATGCAGGTTTCATCACACCAAATTGCCATTGATGCCTGGATCATCTGCCTGCAAACACTGGAAGTTGGATAGGCAGTGGCACACTCAGTAATGGGTCTTGGTATTATAGGAAGGAAGCCAGCACGCATCATTGGCACAACAGCAGATGAGACAAGTGTGTGTACAGCAGCCTGCATCAAAAGGTCTCCTCCTGACACACCAGAGCGAATCAGGCTGATCAAGAATTCATGCTTTCCTGATAAACCTTTTGCAGTGGCAACATGCAGTAATGTTGCTTGTTGGTTTTCAGGATGCAGCAACATGTCTGGTGGTAGGGCAGGTCGAACCACTGGCTGTGCATGATCAGGCACCTCTTGGCATGGTAAATTCCTCTGCAGTATATCATCAGCTTGGCCTAATTCTGTGCCCGACACTGGAGACTTTTGAAGGTGTCTGTTCACTGAGGCATCTGGAAACAGTAATAAGGCTGCATAGTGTGAACCCTTGGTACCAGAAAGTGATGATTTGTCAGCATAATCAGAGCTGGATGCCTGCCAATGTATATTACATTACACTTAGCTGACGGCGCTTTCATTTATTCAAAGCGACTTACAGTTATTATTTTTCAGGGTATTGGTTACAGTCCCTGGAGCAATGTGGTGTTAGGTGCCTTGCTCAAGGGCACTTCAGCCATGGATGGAGATGTAGGGAGAGGTCAGGGGGGATTCGAATCTGCAACCCCTAGATTGAAAGACCAACTCTCTAACCACTAGGCCACAGAAGACCCCATGTATAAAGGATGTATAATCCTCCCTTGTAAGTGCTAGGTATGGCTTTCTGTCAGTTTTTCAAGCATTCCACAACATAGCTAGCAAGAAGACTGATCAGATCTGATTGTCTGGTAGCTTGAACATGAACCAATCCTGTGAAAAGTTGCGAGAAGGTTCTTGATGTGAAGGCTTTTGCTGTGTGGGAAGCATCATATGCAATGGTGTTCGCCTTATTCCGCGTTGAATCTTATGCACAAGCATTTGAAAGAGGCAGTGAAGTTGTGTACTCTTGTGATCTCTGACACACTTCTCCTCTTCTAGTGGGGGCTCCTCTCTGTGTTGACTGTTGCAGTGCATGTGCTGTCCTGTCCTCTGACTGTGTGGAAATGTTAGGTTTACATTTATAGTGACTGTTCCTTATTCTTAACAATGACCTAATAGGCAAGCACATGGCCGAGTTATTCAGAATAGGGAAAAGACCTGGAACATGACCTTGACCTTGACCTTTTAAGGACTATACTGACACTATACTGACACAAAATAAAAATGGCAATATCAGCAAATAACTCCTCATACCATAATTGAGAATTTGTTTCTCATTTTTACAATGAAAGTCTATTGACATTCTTCAGAATAGCAAATTTGACCTTGGCAATGACCTTTTAAGGTCACAATCACACGTTCTCCTCATGAAATTGTCAGAAATGATTTCCTCTCCAAAAATTGGTCAGAATTGATGTATGGCATGTGTATAAACAGTTTAAAAGTAAAAAACACAGGTTTTTGTCATAGGCGATGGCGGCCATATTCGGCGGCCATATTGTGAAAAATCTGGCACTATGGTGGACGAGCACCTCTGTGATTTTTAATGTCTAGGAACCCACTAACTCAATTCCAGTGAGAAACGCCCCCAACTCAAAATTGCGAACGGGTCTACATGGATGGTCCAGGAATAAAAGGGCATATCTTTTCTGTCTGGGCGTAAGTTTGGAAGAGGGCCATCTTTCAATGCAAGTGCCGAGATGGTCCGTGCAGTACTTTTTCGCTCATTCATATTCTATTTTGGAAGTCGCACGAGAAACGAGGGACTCCTATGATAACGCTTGATTATCACTTGTGAAATGGAACCAAGCCTATCTTTTAGGCAAGGCTTTGAACCGTTATTTTTTCCCAAACGTTCCGTTCCGAACAGAAACTGAATTATATCGTTTCCGGTTATGTGTTCCACCAATAAACTGACGTTCCCGAACCGGTTAGAACAAAAAAAATATTGTTCCCGGAACGGTTAATTTCGTTCCTGTCAGCTGATTACTCCCATAGGCCTAACTGACGTTAATTAACCAAGAATGACGAAAGTGCAAATGAGTCAGCCTACTTCCAAACTGTTTCAAGCGGATGAAAAGAATATCCTCCAGAATTTTGTCATTCAGGGACGACCTAAGCGGAGAATAAACCTCAATGATGAAAATGCGCGCTCCACGCTGACTTGGGTCACGGGGAGCGCTATGATGGACATTGTGAATTTGTGCATATTTGAAGCGGCCATGGATGCCCAATAACGTTGAACATTCTCGGTGCGCTTTACACATGCTTCTCTGCAATATCTTACAATGATGCAATGGAAACTCTGCCCTTTTGTATGACAGTGGTTTCTCTTATTTAAGATGTGGAGTGGATACTTTGCAATCCACAGCTCTCTCTCCATTTCGTCAGAGAATGTCTGATGTCACACAGGACGTGAACCTCAGCCGTCATGGTAACGTGCACAGGAAAATAATTACTTTTTTTTTTAGTTTGAGGAACGGTATTAACCGGTATTAACCGGTTACCATTATTTTTAAATAAGTGTTTCTGTTCCAGAACATGAAAAATAATAACGTTTCCGGTTTCGTTGCTGTTCCCTGTAAAATACAAAAAGTTCCTGGTTTTCGTTTTCGTTCCTTGAACCGGTTCAAAGCCCTGCTTTTAGGGACTGAAAATGAAATGCTGAAAAAGTAGAAGAGCAATGAAGAAAAACGTCTTCTGAATTGCTTTGGTTAATTTAGCACCCACAATTCGGATGACCTAGTAAGTGATTCTGAAAGTAGGCTATATGCTTGATTTATTAGCCTACATTTAGGCCTAGGCTATTTGGAGGGAAAAAATGACTTTGCAAGCATAGTACACATTCCGAAACGTTGCTACACATCAATGATGAGTGTTGCCAGATGTGTCTGACCAAATCCCGCCCAAAAGGTTCTCAAAAACCGCCAAAATGCGCTAAATTCCGCCCAAATTCAACAAATTACATTGACTTCTATGGGCCCAAAACGGCTTAAAAAACCGCCAAATGGCCAATTTTTCCCATTTTTGCCCGCCGACGCTCATCCCAAGTAGCCCAATTGGGCGGGCACCCGCCCAATCTGGCAACACTGTCAATGATGAGTGTGCTGAGAATATTTAGTGACGCTCACAACCTCATGATGGTAGATATCCAGCAAGCACACACCATAAGCAAATGTATTAGGCCTAGGACCTATGTGTGTAAAACATAGACTATGCTTTTTAAGCGCGTCCAGACCGCGTGCCTCAAACGTGCCAGTTAAAGAATAGGCTACGCAACGTTTTCATTATATTAAGGACTGTACACACACGTCGCTACTAGTTACTCGGTCAGCGAACGAAGCCGATAGAATGTCAATGTGTTCCAGCGAGTCTCGCTGGCGAGTACTGTACAAGCGATGCGATGTGGGCGGATACCGAGTTGAAAATATTTTATCTTCGAGCGAGCCGAGTAAGCGAGTAACCAATTGGAAGGCAGAGTTCGGTACTTTTCGCCTGTTTATTGGCAGTTAAAGCCGCGGGAACTTTCAGCGAACGTTCCATGAAAGAAAGTCGAGTAGGCGTGCAAGCGAGAAGCTAGCAAATAGCAACGATGTGTGTGTACGGCCCTTTAGGCCTATTGGGCGCCCATCTCAGCTCGATGTTTAGAAATTAACTAACCTGCGACCTCCACTCAGAATTAACACATTAATATTAAAAATAGCCTAACCATACGGGTAGCTTCTAGCCTTTTGTTCATCTGCGTTTCACTCAAAGCCCTGCGTGCTCTCTCTGGCATTCCCGAAAATGTTACAATTAGAAAGCAACATTTTATTATTTTATAAAACTCGGCGTGTGCAATGACTTCCAGAAGCGTACCGCTGTTTTTAAAGGCCGATTCATAGTTAACGTAACTGGCGTAAGGGGTAACATGGAAGGCACTGGAGCTCAATGTAGACCCATGCGTTAACAATAGGCCTACTATTATGTTGTCCTTATATTCATATCCCTCGGGATTAATAGGCCTACATGATACAACACAGGTTTGCATGTTGTTCATCGCGCGGTTCACTCAAAGCTCCCCGCGCTCGTTTTTCCTACACTCCCCAAACCATTATAATTTAGTGGAGTAGGCCTAGAGTGGAACTGTGCACGGTGCAATGATTTCCAGAGCTCTTTTTCTTCCCGTTTGGAAGTTTAGCACTGGATGACAAGGTGGAGGGACTCGATGTGCTCAGGGGGGAGGAGGGAGATGTGCTCAGGGGGGAGGAGCGAGATGTCATCCAGACCTGCCCCCTCCCCTGCACACTGCAGTTGGATGCTACTCAAATGCTACCCTAGCCACCCCTGTAGCTCCGCCCCTGATCACAAAGGGATAATTCCTCTTATTAAGCTGAGGTAAATTATAGTTTCACATATAGTAGCCTCTGTTTGTGCTACCTACATGAAAGTGATTTTAGGCCCAATTAATGAAAATGAAAAGACCCAATAAATGAAATGCCTTTTTTTACCTACCTAGGTATGAGGATGGAAGCTGCTCTCCAGAGCCGCCTCTGCTCTCCAGAGCCGGCAGATGAAGGAGCCTCTGGATGAGCGCTACACAAGGAGGTCTACATAATCTTAAAATGGGTTTACACTTTGCAACTTTTGCCCCGATTTGGCACTCGCACGACTTTTTGAGAGTCGGGCCAATTTCTTGCTCAATCGCAGGTCAATCGTGAGTCTCGCATCGTGCAGTGTACATGGGGACAACGACAAGCGATTTCGCGTCACGATCGTGCAATTGCAGGGTCGCAAGAAAATCAAAACGGTTTGAAATTCCGGTCGTGGCTCGTGCGTAAATCGCACAGTTAAAGCAGTGCTACGACCCGATTTGACACTTCACATGCACAAATTAATAGGGCCGTGCGATTCGCTGTTGAGCGCGACTTCATCTCCACCTCAGGTGCGCATATTCCCTCCTCTGCGGACCGGGGAAACATGCCTGTCGCGTCGTACGGTGGAAGCATTTCGCTCGCATCCGACTGTCGGCTCGTGTAGAGTGAGGACGTGAGCCGTGAGCTGAGAACTTTTAAACAGTGACATTCCATCGTGCAGTGTGAGTAGAAGCTTAAGACCCACGAGTGAAAATATCGCACAGTGTATGCCCGGCTTTACTTACTGTATCATTGGCGCTACATTAAGAATGCTGCTGTGCTCCCTGACCTTCGCCAGCCAACCTTGGCACCGGCATCCAGCCAGAACCCAAAGCCCAGTTTAAGCAATGGACAACAGCTCCAAGAGGAGCCTCTGAAGATCCACAGCTACAATGGGGAAGACTTCAAGAGAATTTACCATTCTGTGGTAGATCCAAAGTTGACCACCAAGTCCGGCAATGCCTGCCAGTAGGCCTACGATGGGCTGAGTGATCAAACAGCGCATGTGGGAGAAGTTCAACTGTCCTTCTTTTGTGGAGACAGAAGATGCAGACGGCCGAGTCTGGATATCGGAGTTCTGTTGTATGGAAAGCCAAGAGTGTCAGATTCTGCATCAAATTAGCACGTTAAGATTGAAATTCGCCCGTTAAAAGCGCCCGTTTCCCCGAAAATTCGCCGCTTTTTCGCCGTCTTTCACCAACAACGGCCGCTCTGTAGTTTCATGTCAAAGCGCGCGTTCCTGACGTGCGTCGCTACCAAGACAACGGGCGTTGAAGACGTGCGTTTTCGTAATATTATAATAATGTCCATCCTTTTCCGAGAGCCAATGCATTAGAAGTGGTTGCGGTCAATCGCTGATCAAGACAGCCAGACAGTTCACACAATGCAACTGTTGGTTCATATGAAATGCATGGATATACAGTATTTCCATGAACTTACCATGGAAAATTGTTAGCCTGGCTCTCGCGAGACCCCTAGTGCTTCGTGCATCTTCGTTACACTTCGTGGTTGGTAACAACCATCGAGTGAGAACCAGGTTACTGCTACTGCTTAATTTGGTGAGGGACAAATGCATAACTGAAATGAAGGGATCAACTGCTCCTGGGATTGAATTAGAACTCTCACTAGAATGTAGTAGGCCTACTGTCATCTGCAACCAAACTTTGTGGAGCAACTGATTTTTCTAAAGGCAAGTTAAAACATGGTCACTGGCCTGTAGGCCAAGGGACAGCCTACCCAACACACTATGCTGAGCTATGGGGTTTGAACCTGCACTGGCCTCAACAAGTGTTTTATCCTTGCCCTATTAAGACTTTTAATACTGTTACATTGCGGGCTGTTTTCCTTTAGAATGCAGACAAATACACAGTTGATATGAAAAGGGAGCCTAAATGAGCATTGTTTGAACACGGCAACAGCTTTGCCTCAGGTCGTCTTGATCATTGAATAGGCTACATAAATCATAGGCCTAATTGACACAGTGGTTCTTAACTGGAATAGTCTTGGGACCCACAATTTTCCATGGTAATTTTGTTGTGAACCAATAATTTGTTTTCAAATAAAAATTAGAAATACTGTATAGGCTATCCATGCATTTCATTTGAACCAACAGTTGCATTGTGTGAACTGTCTTGGTCTGGCTGTCTTGATCAGCGATTGGCCGCAACCACTTCAAATGCATTGGCTCTCGGAACAGAAGGATGGACATTATTATCATATTCGGAAAATGCACGTCTTCAACGCCCGTTGTCTTGGTAGCGACGCACGTCAGAAACGCGCGCTTTGACATGAAACTACGGGCGTCGGCGATGGCGCACGTACAGAGCGGCCGTTGTTGGTGAAAGACGGTGAAAAAAGCGGCAAATTTTCGGAAAAACGGGCGCTTTTAACGGGCGAATTTCAATCTTATCGTGCTAATTTGATGCGAAATCTGACACTCTTGGCTTTCCGTACTGTTGTAGTCCCACCCTGAAGCCTCACGCACCTGTGATTGATGTAGACATTTGTGATGAGCCCCTGCCTGAGCAGCCAAAGAGGAAGAGGGCCAGACGATGAACTCATAAATCAGGCTATTAAAATTGAACTTAATAATAATGATGATAATGATAACGATAATAATGAACTTATATTCTTAATTAAGTATTAATATTATTAACTATTATATTTGACAGACATTATGTGGACATTATATTTCATTTTATACATTGGATTGCTAAATTTAATATTTCACTGATTAAGTGTTATAAGAATAATATATATTTTAATAATGTTTGAAATTAAATACAAATTACGTTTTAAATTAAATGAAATAAAATTTAAAATAAATAAATATGTTGTACCAAAACATTTCCCACTGTCTTCACTGAATTGAACACAACTCTTTTGATTAGCTATTGTGCCCTACAAAAGCAAAGTGTACGTAGTAACTACATATTTTGTCAAAATTGCATTTAGACTGAAAATGGTCGTCATTACACCTCCTTTATCTTGTGACAAAGTCTGAAGGTCCAATTGTGTTCCACTTTAGAGATATTGCTGTGACAAATTTGCAGTAACTACGTCCAGCCTAATGTCAAGGCTTTGAGGGCCTTTTTTTTCAGTTTCAATGTTAGCGTAGTTACTGTACTTTGCCTTTCTAGGGCAGTATTAACCTCTGTACCACGGTACGGACCTCTGGACGGCAGAGGTGCATCTTGCCACCAGGCAATGCAGGCAGCCGCTTGGGGCCCCCAAGCCCCTAGATAGTGAATACAGCCCACATTTTACCACCGTAGTGGCGATTCTGGTTCAAATGCTCATTTTTTTACATTTTCGCTTGGGGCCCCATCTGACCCTAGAATCGCCTCTGCTGGACGGTCATTGTGCGGTCCTATCAGTGGTCATTTTTAAAATCCACTGCTCTAATCCATTTAGGCACATTGTTTCAAAATATGGGTTTGTAGGCCTACTTGAAGTTTCAGTAACAGGGCCCTCTCTTGGTGAAAAGACATGTTTACAAGCACATGGGCCCAATTCAAGATGAGATATTCCCTCATTATGGGACCCACTAGTTTGACGCCCTTTCGGTACCGTCACATGGTAATCAAACATTTAAAACAAGCAATTTAGGGTTAGGGTTAGGTTTAGGGTTTGGTTTAGGTTCAGGGTCGTATGACATAAGGCGTAAGTACCGAAAGGGCGTCGAATTAGTGAGTTCCCCCTCATTATACCATAGGCCTACCCAAGTACCAGTACTTTTGCTCTGTGATTGTATATGCCAGGAATGTCAAACTCAGGCCCAGGGGCTAAATCTGGCCTGCGGGGTAACGTTTTTTGGTCTGTCACACAGATATGAGTGGTCCCACGTCAGTGTAAAATCTCCCAGTCTTTTATGACTGAATGTGCAGGCATATTTAAAATACCATCTGAGTGCTTGTGAAGTGTTGAGCATTGCGTTCACAATTTTGGTCAATTTTTATGTAGACCTATGTTTCGCCTGTGATTTCGTCCCAGATTTTGATTTTGGTCCACTGTGAATTTGATTTAGATAGCGAGATATCCTCACAATTGTTAATTACAAGTATGGGGCATTAATTGACACATTTATCACACATTTTAATGTCAATATATTTCTCAATGACTATTGCTTTAACATACTCATTGTATTGTTCAAAACAATAAAGCAATGTATGCAACAGCCTATTTGACAACCTTTCTTTTAATCTAATGTGAAATGAATTCTTGAATAAAAAAAATCTTTTTAGACATACGATTTCAGATGCACTAAATAATATAGTTAATAGTTAATTATGATTTTGATGGTGCTGGTGATTATTGATTATTGTGATTATTATTACTATTACTGTTGTGTTGTTATAATTATTGCTATTGTTGTTTTTGCTATATATTGGAAGATGTGAGATGACCAAATCAACAGCCTTAGATGGTCTCTCCCATCATGCTTTTTAAAAGCAATTGAAATTCATGTTTAGGTCATGTAAACTTTTATTTTGACAGCGCCTATATCTGACCGGACGTCTTATCGTCTACATTCACGTGAAAGAAAGGAAGGAAGAAAACATCCGTAGGCGACGTCTTCTCATATTCAGAGAATCTCTTGCCACAGCATGTTTAAAATCTAAAAAGTTATCGCCGCTTGAAGACATGGGTATGTCACTCACAGTTTACTAACGTCTTATCTTTATGACAACTGTAATTCAAGTATACTCATCTAGTAGTCCGAACGTAACTCCGAATGAGAGTGCTGGTTCAGATAGCATGCAGTTGGCTAACCTTCAACAGGGAGTAGTTGGAGTTGGGAGTGTTATCTGTGCTACAAATTAATAATCCAAATGCATGCTAGAGCACAACTCACTTTTGCATTATGAAAGGCGTGCGGTTCAATTATCATTCTGACATGATACGGACGGCATAGCCTATGATTTTAAATGAGCAGAGTCATGTACCCAATTGTAGAACTCAGCATCAACTTCTGAACAGCAAAATAGTTCTGGTTTCCGCTCAACTTAGCGGTTCAAGTCAGACGAGACAGGGTGCCAGGCACAGGAAAAGGAATACACCAACACGTGAACGCTTTGCTCTTTTACTAATATTTTCCTGATAGGTCCAACAGGATATTACTTGCTGACCGTGGCACTTCCTCACTACTTCCTCCTACTCTTCAATAGTGGTGGAAAAGGCTGAGAAAGCCCTGGACACTAACACTGAGTGACGGTGGCATTAACCTGAAACACTCTAAACAATAAACATTTTATTTCTTCCAGACTCCCCGCCGCCTTGGTCATCTCTCCGCCTTCTAATTCCCCCTGTGCGGCTGATCTCAGCCTGTATGTGGCAGGTAGCCCAAGAACAACACCTGGAGCATTATGAGCATCTGGAGAACTTTGTCACTTTGGTCACCAAGATTGTCCCCAATGTGCTAAGCCAGAGGCAGAGGAGCACGCTTATCATGGGGCTCCGTGCAAAGGTGAGCACCTTCTTAGTGTTATGGGTCAGTAGAATGTAGACTGAACACTTTGCAAGTAATGAACTAGTTATCAACCAAAGGAAGAAAAATCCGCGTAGAGAGAAGAGTTCATCCAGGCACTCCAAAATAAGGTGTCCAAACGGGAAGTTACATTAAAAAGCCTTTAATGGTACTGGGCAAGAAAAATCCGCACTCGCAAACTGCGTCTCATTAGTTATTGTATATTACCACCATGTCCAAAAAGCAAACGCGTTTCGGCTATCAAGCCTTCATCAGTGCGTGGTCTTGATAGCCGTAACACGTTTGCTTTTTGGACATGGTGGTAATATAAATAAATAATGAGACGCAGTTTGTGAGTGCGGATTTTTCTTCCTTAAGTTGATCCATTTTATCGCGCACCCAAAGACTTTCGTTTTTCCAAGAAGTTGAGCGCGTCCTTTGCCTAAACTAGTTATCAACCAAACATTTACAAATGTTAGTCAAGATGCAGTGTTAACACAGCAAACAGAGCACTCCTGGAAGTTTTGTCTTCAAAGAGCAAAAGAGATGAAACCACATATAAAAGTGGCCAGCAGGCGAACACGCATCCAACTCTTCAAGCAGAAGCTGATTCCCACGGTGCTGCGCAGTCGTAGAATTGGTTCTTATTCTATTATAGACAGTTGTAAATGGAGAAACGAAGTGTTCATTCTCCTTTTTAAAAAAAAAAAAAAAATTCTTAAATGTTTCCAATGGGTCTTCAAACAAACACTCAAACAAAAACAAACAACAACAACAGACAGTATTGCCCCCTGAGGACTGTCAGCTGACTGGGACAATGCCATGTGTGCCAGATTACCTGTCCAACTCTGACTTAACCCATTTCGTCCTAAGACCTTTTTGGGAAAGGGTGCCCTCTTCCTATTAAATCCTAAATATCTCAGCCTCCGAAGCACATACAAACATGAAATGAGTTACATTTAAAAGCCAAGACCCTCCCCTTGCATTGTAATGTGTTCATTCAGCTCTAACATACCCACATAGTTAAAGGGACAGTTTGGTCAATTTCAACATGCAGTTGTATTGCTCACGCTACCCTTGACTTGTCAGTACCTGGTGATGCCACATTTTTCGGCTCAGCCCTTTCCGAGATATGAGCAATTCTAATGGGGGCAGCGTTTGTTTACATTTTAAAAAAATGAAACATAGGCCAACTCCAAATATTTTCCCAAAAAGTACTGCTGTTTGCTAGTTGTCTGCTGATGTTTTATAACCTTTTGGATGTTTTTGGGAATAAATAAAAATGTTTTTTTTAAATGTAAACAAAGAGCTGCCCCCATTACAATGACCAGGATCTCGGAAACGGCTGAAGAAGAAGAAGAAAAAAAATCTCAGGCACTGACAAGTCCAGGGTAGTGTGAGCATTACAACTGCATGTTGAAATTGACCAAACTGACCCTTTAATAAAACAGCTAAAATCTCAAAATCCTGAAAAACCTGTATTTGTGTCTCCAGGACACAATGGGTTAATGTAATTTATTATATGGTGTGACGTCATCGGTCGAATGCTCCATTCATTTCAACGGGGCTCCCCAACGTTCGCACGTCTGTTATTTTTCGATAACGGATGGGTTGGTCTATAACAGACCGCTGTCAATGGCAACAAGACTTTTCACTGCTAAAGCGACTTTTCAACAAGACTCTAATCAGCTGCTGTGATAGACAACACCTGTTGTCCTGGCTACCTAGCTGTTGCCTAGCGGTGTTCCACAACGGCACTGTTTTGTTTTGCGCAGCAACAATCTTAACATTAAATAGGCCTAAAGAAATGTCCCCGCCATGTGTGAATCATTTAAGTATATCCATATAATAAGCGGGTTAACTTTCGGCGAGTCGGTCGCTTTGTGGAATAGCAGCACTTCAGAGAGAACAAGACCCCTCCGCTCCGCGTCGGGGTCTAAAGATTCTCTCTGTCGTGCTGCTATTCCACGGTAGCGACCTTCTCGCCGAACGTTAACCCTTACGTAATAACTGGTATGGTAAAACCAGGCTATTTCATGCCCATTGTTTGTAGGTGTTGTTGGAGATGTGCAGAGGCGATTTGCCTGTTGATTCGGACACCATCAAGAAACGACTGC
Organism: Engraulis encrasicolus; assembly: GCF_034702125.1. Taxonomy (NCBI): domain Eukaryota; kingdom Metazoa; phylum Chordata; class Actinopteri; order Clupeiformes; family Engraulidae; genus Engraulis; species Engraulis encrasicolus. Next base: position 36,858,822 of record NC_085871.1, read on the forward strand.
ATCAAATGCAGCCTACTGATCATGTGAAGGTTAGTGTGTCCTACTTTTTTTCTCTTTTTTTTGTGTGTAATTATCATAGCCCTATTGCTTCTTATTTGACTTCTCATTGTTGCTAAACCCCCTCTTTTTAACTTATTTATTTATTATTTGTAGTCCTCCTTTTATGATGCTGCTAATGCACTTTTACTAATGTACTTATTTTAAACAGAAATATCTCTATTATCTAATCTAGAACATCTCTGTTTTTATCTATCTTATATACTTTTTAACCTCCTGGTCCTGTGTCTGTATGTATGCCGTCTGCTTTTTGCACAATCTGTATACCGGTATACGTTACTGCTGCAACAAATGCATTTCCCCACAGTGGGATAATAAAGGGCATACTTATTTACTGTTTCTCCTGTCACCCTACAGTCAAACCATTCAGAAATGAACACTTTTCAAAGGGACTTGTCGAGTCTTATTTTCAATTTGTTGGAGGACCCAGCCAAGAAGGAAGATTTTTTTCAGGTAATTGATTTGACAGATTTTATTGTAACGATATGTTAGAGCCATTGACAGGTAGTGCAACTACAGCAAATTGATTAATAATTGGTTAATGTACAATCACATAAAACACCTCGTAGAATCCAGTGAAAACAACAAAAATGTATTGTTATTATTATTATTATTATTATTGTTATTATTATTAATAATAAATGTACAGTATACAATAGTGGCATTAGCTGTAGTTGCACCACCCTGACATCTACTACTAAAAAACGCCAATGACCCTAAACTAGTGTTTCCCAACCTTTTTTGTCTCGTGTACCCCCTAAGCCTTTTCATTGTGCCTTGAGTACCCCCTAACTCAGGTTCTATATGGGTTTCTCTATTCCAACGTGAATATGTTCCATACATTTGATAAAATCACATTTTTCCAAGTACCCCCTGCCGTGTGCTCGCGTACCCCTAGTGGTACACGTACCCCTGGTTGGGAAACACTGCCCTAAGCCGCCATTTTGCAAGCCAACCCGACTCTTACTAAAACAAAAACACTGCCATTCACAATGTCTCCAATGCGATCTTACAGAGAGTCTATCCCGTGGAATATGGACCTGACTTTGACAAAGCTCTTCAGGTTCTGGTGTGCTATTTCCTTTCAAGACTGGATCAACTTCTCCCTGTGCCAAATTTTAAACAGGTGAGTCAGTTGAGGTATCTCGGTTTTCACCTTTCCCAAGAGTACCACTACCACACCATCATTTTGCACTTTTCATTCATTTGGAGGATTGAGTTTTTGTACCTTTCTGTAAAAGACAATAGCCTGGTTATAGATGACGTGGACCAAAAAAAAATATTCAGAGAAAGCACACACCGTGTAGATGACCTAGTTCTTAAACAGACTGTTACATCATTTTTTTAATCTATCTTTTATTATTATTATTATTATTACTTGTTTTATTATTATTTTTTAACTTAAGCGTGAACTACAGCTCTGGTTTCCTCTCTTATAATATGGCAAAGATTTTCAGTATGGTAACCAAGATAAATCATGCAAACTTGTCTTCAATGTAACAAAGTGTGATCAAGCTCAGTCTCCTAAATCGGCATGCCTTTCCATTCATTCTCCTAGAGTCCAACTAATTATCTAATGAATCTAATGACTTATGAACAAGCAAATGGAGAAGACGCGATGTTCGATATTGAGTTGAACCTAAATGGGCATGGCTGCCATAGGATTGCAGCTTTAGAATCTTGCGTCACGTGGGATTAGGGCTGGGTGGTATGGAAAAAAACCAATTTCACGATATGGATTACTTTATATTACGATAACGATATATCACGATATAGCACAATTAAATGCATACAATAAATATATTAACTGTGGTTGTATCACCCTGATGTCTGCTATTGTCCATGACCCAAACATGGACTACAGCCCTGGGGTGCAATTCTCAAAACCTTACTTGCTAACTACAGTGGCTTCAAAAAGTCTACACACCCCTCTTCAAATGTCAGGTTTTTGTGATGCAAAAAAATGACCGAAAGACAAATAAATTCACAGCTTTTTCCATCTTCAATCTAAACTATTAACCTGCACAATGCAATTGAGAAACAAGCATAAAGCTTTAAATGGAAACAATAGAAAATAAAAAACTTCAATTAACATGGTTGCATAAATATACACACCCTTAAATTAATACTTAGTTGCAGCACCTTTGGCTTGTCTGGGCCATTCCAAAACCTCAATATTATTCTGGTGAAGCCATTCTTTTTGTAGACTTAGGCGTGTGCTTGGAGAAATTGTCGTTCTGAAAGATTAGTTCCTCTGCATCTTCACCTTTCTACCAGGGGGCCGAAGGTTTTGTGCCACTACCACGGCCCCTGTGGAAATTTTCATAATTCTCTCCTCCATAATGAAGGCCCCAGTTACAACTGAAGAAAAACAGCACAAAAGAACAATGCTGCCACCACCATACTTCATGTTAGGTATGGTGTTATTGGGGTGATGTTTTGTGCCAAATATACCCTTTGGAATTATGACCAAGTTCAATCTCTTGGTGGAGTTAATCTAGCAAAAAATACTTTTGTAATCTCCCAAATGCATGTGATCATATGTCATGGTCAGGTGAAACCGAGGTCGGACATAATTCCAAGAGGTATGTTTGGCACAAAAACAACACTACAATGCCAAGGTAACGCCATGTGTAAAGTGAAGCATAGTGGTGGCAGCATCATGCTATGTGACTGTTGTTCTTCTGCTGTAACTGGGGCTTAAGTCAGGGAGGCAGGAATTATGAACAGTTCCACAGGGGCCATTGTAGTGGCACAAAACCTTCTGCCCCCTATTAGAAAGGTGATGATGCAGATGAACGTAATCATTCAGAACGGCAATTACCTCAGACACATGCCAAAAATCTACAAAAAATGGCTTCATTAGAATAAGATTGAGGTTTTGGAATGGCCCAGACAGAGTTCAGACCTGTATGACATGGAACATCTGTTGGGCGATCTGAGAAGGACTGTGCAGATGAGATGCATTCGCAATCTGTCAGATTTGGAGTGCTTTTGCAAAGATAAGTGGAAAAAAAATTCACATCAACGTTTGCCATGCTGATAGAGTCTTACTCAAAAAAGACTGAGTACTGTAATAGAAGGAAAGGTGCTGCAACAAGGTATTAGTTCAAGGGTGTGCATATTTATGCAACCATGTTAATTCAAGTTTGTTATTTTCTATTCTTTCCCTTTAAAGCTGTGGGTTTGTTTTTAAACTGCATTGTGCAGGATAATAGTTTAAATTTAAGTGGGAAAAGTTGTGAAATGATTTGTCCTTCTGTCATTTTTTTACATGACAAAAGCTTGGAATTTGAACAGGGGTGTGTAGACTTTTGGGAGGCACTGTACGTTAGCTACTTTGTTGTCTGCGATGCAATTTCCCATTGACAACTACCCAAGTTGCTAACAGACTAACAACTACGCTTTCAAGAAACAATCAAACCAATCCTGGTTTCCTCCCTTCATGTTGTCAGGTTGCGTCTTGGATGAAGAGCTCCTGTGTGTGGGATGAATGTGAGCAGTACATGTGTCATCAGACAGAGGACCTCCAACATCTCCTGCAGCAGAACCGTCACAGGTCTTTGGACAACAACGGTATTTCACTTTGGTTTCCCTAGTTTCACCTTTGGTTTCCCTAGTTGTGCAAATGTGTGTGTTATGTTATGTGTATTTGTCTATGTATTGGGCAGCTGTGGCCTAATAGGGAGGTGGTCGTAAAATCGGAGGGTTGCTGGTTCGATCCCCACCCGAACCTCCCCCTACACCCCCACCCATAGCTGCAGTGTCTTTGAGCAAGGCACATAACCCCACATTGCTCCAGGGACTGTAACCAATACCCTGTAAACAACTAAGTCACTTTGGAGAAAAGTGTTAGCTAAATGTAATGTCATTTATGTATGCTGCTAAACAAACACTTTAATTCCCTTCAGGGTTTATAAAAGGTACTCTATCTAATCCACTCTACTCTCCAGCCTTGAGGAAGGCAATCACTGGTCAAAACATGTGGGCAATTTTGAAGTGTTCAAAAATGAACTAGCTCAATATAATTAAAAGCTTTTAAAGACACACTGTGCAGGGAATGGTCAAAAAGGTACTGCAACTATGGTGCTCATTGAAACTGGGTTGCCTATTGCCAAATCTGATATTTTCGTGAAAGTTTACTAAGTAATAAACTAATATTGTTTAGTATGGCCCAAGTACAGTCATTTTTGCAGCTACAAATGTCAATTTCTGGAAATTCAAAATGGCAGACCATGGAGAAGATCCTGCTTTTAATGTATGAAAAGTGCAATTTTTCCCAGGCATGATGCATACTTGGGATTTGATGGTGGTGGTAAGTATTCATGAAAAAGGTAACATTAGTGAATGGGTATCATGAATTCTGTAAATAAACAACTAAAAATCTTGCACAACGTACCTTTAACTAAGAAGAGTAACTAGTGCTTCAGAATTAGGGCACCGATTGCAAAAGAAAAAAAAAATATTTTAATTAGTCATTAAATGTATGATGATGACCCACATGTGTTTTCGATGACCCACATGTGTTCGATACCAAGATTGGACTGTGGACTGTGTTTGAAACGAGCAACAGCAAGCAACTAATCTATGTTTTTCCTGTCGCTATGTACTGTACTGTAGGCCTTCCATCTATAGTGGAGGACAGAGTCATCTCTGCATTGTCACTGCCCCCTAGTGTGGACTTGCCTCACAGTAAGAGCATCTTTCAGAGGGAGGCCTGCGTGGTCACTCTGAGCCCCTCTCCTCAGGTAAGAGACACTCAGTGTTGCCAGATGTGTCTGATCAAATCCTGCCCAAAAGGTGCTCAAAAACCGCCAAGAGGCGCTACATTCCACCCATTTTTACCCCCAGATATCCCAAGCAGCCCAATTGGGCAGGTAAACGCCCAATCTGGCAACAATATATAAAGTGGATGGGTGGGGACTGGGGATGGGTTACATAGGTATGGGGTGGGATGAGGAATTGCCAGAGACGAATGTAACTGTGTATGTAGTATATTCAAAATAACATGAGATGCAAAAAACGACTGAGACTTTATTGCCTCACAGGTTGTGTTAGAATGCCTGTGGTATCATAACGGACTTTATAATTTCAACTGTATTGTAAACACATCATTGCTGAGCAAACTAAAAATTATTAAAAAAAAGATGCACTTCTTTTGTTGAACTTAATTTACTTGTTTGCAGTTAGTTTGTTGCAGTTAGTTAGTGATTATGCTATAAATGCTACCTTTTACACTTGTCAAATGTTGTTGTGTCTTGCACTTCAATCTCTGTCCTGCCTCTTTGTCTACACATGAGAAACATAATTTTGATTCCCTTGTATGTCTAGTACAAAATTGATAAGTTGACTTGGGGGGATGTGATGAGTCAGTGAGCTAAGGTTGAAGGAGAGGATTGTGCACATCCCAGGAAAAGGTGCAGGACAAAGGCCAACTGTTGTTTTCAAAGTGAGAAGACCGCACACTTAAAATCCTTTTTGTTGTATTTTATTATTTCGTGGCAGGATTACGTTTCCACCTCAACAGTCTTCATTAGATGCTCAGTTAGCTAAGGTGTCATATCATTACACCGGAGACCCGCGTCGATTATTATTTTCCCCCTTTTAGATCATGGAAAGCCAAAACCCCCCCAAAAAACCCGAACACATTTTTTATCCACGCTTATTTTGCAGCCGGCAGGAGAGCTTCACCAGGACTCCCAAGGTCTCAACACAACCTCAGCTGCAAACAGAGATGGAGAACTGGAGCAGGGCAAGCCTCGGAAAGATGTTGAGACAGAACGGGATCAAAGAGTCTCTGAGGAGAGGGGGAGTGAGACTACAGCTGTTTCCATTACTTCACGTTTGTCTCAAAAGAAGTGTGGCCGTAAGGCCAAAGTGCTCAAGCCGAAGGCCAGCAAGACACGACCATCCCAAGAATCAGCCCAGAAAGTGTAAGATTCACAAATTCACAGGTTTTTTTTGTTTGTTTTGTTTTATAGTTTAGTGTTCCGTAGAAATGTATTTTTTGTGTAAAATTACAATCTGTTTAATATATACAATATGTTTAATATACTGTGAAATAAATTATATAATATGTGGATATTTTTTCACTTTCACTTTCAGAACTCCCTTGCTGCTCTCCGGTATTTCCAGCAACCGCCAACATGACCCCAAAGGTGGGACCTATAATATAATAGAATGCGCTTAGAAATGAGACATTCTGATCGATCTTTCCTTGTTTATACTGTATATTAGCCTAGTGAACTGCACTAAGCTCTAAGGAATAGGTCAAGGAATCTCTTCTCTAATAATGATCTAAACGGTCTGTCTAGTTTTTGAATCTGAATCTGTGTATTGAGGCATTGGGATGGGCAAGGTGTCTTTTTCTTTAGTGCAGGCCCAGACGGTACATTTCATGTTGGTGTCCGGCTTGATGGGTCAACTCAGTATAATGTTATCTCGCAGTATGTTGAATTCTCTCAGCAGCTGTGAGGGAGCCATAACAAGCTGTGGCAAACGCCCAAGTATCTGTCCTTGGGTTCTTTCTATTGTCCTAACTCCCTTGTGCCTTGTGATGACGTCGCAAGACATCATTGACGACAGACGTTTAATTCAACATCTTGCAAAAACTCAATTCAGCACATTTTCTCATTTGCAATCAGGATGTTGAATGGGGGAAAGTCCCCTGAAAATTGTTGTGGAGATGTCAGGAGAATTATTGTTCAATGTGCAATGTTTGTATGCTTTGTGTGTCCTAAATGTTTTTTTTTTAATGTAACGAGTAGCAACCACTTGACTGCACATCATTTTTACTCTTGGGTACAAATAAAAGTTATGTACTCTTCTCCAATCTAATCCAACAGGAAAGGTCATTTTGGCAGGAGACCCATTAAACAGGCCTCACTTGGTGTAAATTCTACTTGTGAATAGTGACCTATTCTATTCTATTCCAACAGGGAAGGTCTGCTTGCCACCAGTAGGCTGATCAAAGAGGCCTCTCTCTTTGGGTACAAATAAAAGGTTTCTAATTTAATCCAACAGGGAAGGTACACTTGGTAGTAGGCCAATTGAAGAGGCTTCTCTCTTTAGACACAAATAAACGTTATTTTATCTAATCTAATCTTATCTAATCTTGTCTAACAGGGAAGGTCCGCTTGCCACCAGTAGGCCAATGGAAGAGGCCCACTCTTTCTCAGCGGGCCCAGAAGCAGTGCCCCCATTGCAGCAGGAGCTTCGCCTACTACTCCGAGTTCCTACGACACCAGCGGCAGTCTCACCAGCGGCTGTACCTCCGCAAAGCCGCCACCTTCCCATGCGGGGACTGCGAGAGGACCTTCGACTCCCTGACCGCCCTGAAGCAGCACCAGAAGCCCAAGAAGAAGCCCATCAAGTGCTCCCGCTGCGGCCAGACCTTCGAGCGGCTCTGCGGCTTCATGAGCCACCAGGCCACCCATCAGGTGTGTGTGTGTGTGTGTGTGTGTGTGGGGATATATGTGTGTGTGTGTGTGTCGGCCTGTCTGTGTGTGTGAGTGCAGGGGCAGTCCTAGGGGCAGGTTATCCAGGCAAATGCCCAGGACAGCGCCCGAGAGGGGGAGGGGGCGTCGGAGGGAGCATCAGTCATTGTAGGATCGCACTGTGTATGTCTGTGTGTGTGTGTGCGTGCGTGCGTGCGTGCGTGCCTCTCTCCTTTGCACTGGTAGTTTTTATTCTGTTCTGTACTGTGATGTTCACATCTCTTTTGTATATGGCCCGCCCACTGTGTTAACATGCATATCCCTTTCATGTCCGTCCTGCAGTGAGTGCTTTCAGTCTCATTGTGAATGTGTATCATGCAAATTGTGCATTTGAGCAATGACAATGCGTAGAAGGCATTCTTGTCTGAAGTTTTCTTTTGTTCCAGACATGTAGATTTTAGTTTTGTGACGGTGTATTTTCTTCATCAGAGTGTCACGTTGGTGTATGACATGCTGTGGAGGTGTGGCCAATATTGACTGGTCGTTCACACCTCTCCTTAAGGTCAGATTAGACTTCAGCAACTGCGAGCGTGAAAAGTCGCGTGGGAGTGGCCACGAACCAATTTTGTATTCATGCATCTGCGAGCTCTGCGAGGTCCGAGGTCTCGTTGCCAGCCACATTTGAAATTGCGCGATTAGGCTACTTTCACTACATTGTAAGCACTGCGGTCATTATTAAGCAATGTTGCTTTCTATCCCGGTTAGCTAGGTATTTTCACACAAATTGCAAAGGCAATGCAGTGGTATCATTATTTGACATACCCAGTCTGTTTTCACGAGCAGAAAATGCAAGCATGTAAAGACAGTTGATTCTGCCGATGTGTGTTTACATTCGGTGGAGGAACGGTAGTAAAACCGCAGGCATTGTGCCACGAGTGTTCAACTGATGCATTGTTTGTTACTTAGCTTAGCTTCGTGTATTTACACACATTTACACACAAGGCATTAATAAAGTTTTTAACAGAATACAGCTCTGCTCTCGCAAACTACTGGCATTGCGCTGCCACAAGAACAGAACAAGGAAGTAGCGAGACGACCAATCATAGTGCCTTTTTGTCTGCGTACTCCGCGTCCGTCCGACGGATAGTTAGAATTTTTTCGAGGCGCTAGACGACGGGCGCAGAGCCTCTGAGAGGGGGGCGTGGACTCGCATAGACAGAAAACGGACGGACGCAGATTCTATGCGAGCGAAGCATAAATCTAGCTTTAGTCACACATTAACATCCATGTGACACTCTGGTGAAGGCGGACTTTACACCATTTATTCCTGTAAAGAATAAAACTTTTACGTGTCTTTACCTAAATAAGACTTAGAATAAGAAGATGTAATATAATTAAAAGTTAATGAGTTAATAAGAAGTTGTAATGAATGTAATTAAAAGGCATTCTATTCTTATCAGGATGACCCACCCGATCCGACTCCTGCGTCTGCTCCGTCCACCTCCACGGAGGAGAGGCCCACGGCGGACATCGAGGACGAGCCTGTGACCAAAATCAGCGCCACCGAGTGTCGCTTCTGCGGGCTGAACTTCTTCACCACGCTGGAGCTGAAGGACCACCTGATGACGCACACGGAGCTCAACCCCCACCGCTGCAGCCTGTGCCACAAGAGCTTTGCGCACCGGTACACCCTGGTGGCTCACATGGCCATGCACAAGGGCGACAAGCCCTGCCTGTGCGAGACCTGCGGGAAATCCTTCTACACGATCCAGCACCTCAAGGCGCACATGAAGCTACACAAAGTCAGCAGCGAAAAGGCCACTTGCCCGTACTGTGGTAAAACGCTGAGCACCGAGCAAAACCTCCGGACCCACATACGCATCCACACAGGAGAGAGGCCGTTTGTGTGCGCGCAGTGCGGCAAGGGCTTCAACGAGGCCGCCACCCTGCGCACGCATATGCTCTGGCACTCGGGCGAGAAGCCGTTCAGGTGCGGCGTGTGCGACAAGGCGTTTGTCACCAAAAGCCTGCGCAACTGGCACCAGCGCAGTCACACGGGGGATATCCCGCGACGCCACGTCTGCAGCACGTGCGGGAAGACGTTTGTGCGGCGCGCATGCTGGAAGAAGCACCTGGTGGTGCACACAGGGGAGAGGAATTTCAGGTGTCCGCTGTGTCCCAATACTTACAAGCGTAAATCGCACCTCGATATACATATTAAAAAACACAACAATGATATGTACAGCTGAGGAGAAGCGGTTTGAAAAGACCTAGCCTGATTGGTTGTTGTTGAGTGGAACTCAAGGTTTTCTTTCAATGTATTAAGAAATGCAACATGGAACTCTCCATACAGCAAGTCATGCATATATCATCAATTATCTAAACATAATCTGAAAAGAATTATTTTCCAAATATCAAACATTTTTGTCGTTTGATATTGCTTCAATTTCATTTGTAATTTACAGTAAAATTAACTACATTTAAACCATGTAACTTCATGCTGTTATTAACCAGTATAATGAATGGTTATATTATATGAATGCATATGTATTATGAAAGCAGCAGCTCCTCGCTTATCATTTTCATTCTTGGGCAATTCTGTGTATGACAATGGTGTAAAGCCAAATAAGTTGAATAACAGTTCATGCTACTACAGTTTGGATATTGTTATGTATGGGTCAACTGGTTAAGTGAAGTGCCCCAACGTTTTTTCTCCTGTCACAATTCATAATTGCACATTTGTTGAAAATGTATGGATATGTGTCTTCTGCCTCACCACTTGAGATTGTAGTTACAATCTGTAGTTACAAGTTGATGCTATGTGTGTGAGGTAGGCTATGTGACTGTCTACTGTCTAGCGACTTCTGATTAAAAACGTTTGAACATCATTTCGGCTTTTATTTTGAAGTAAAGTCCACTGGTGGCCATTTTGAAAGTGACATTATTGTTTCTTGGCACACGCCACCAAACATTTGAGGGTGAGAAATGGAATAAGTCTACACACTGACGTCTTTTGTAGTGTATTAACTTTTATGTAATACGCTAGGGCTACTGAGCCGACAGAGCAGTTGAGAGATGGAACAACCACGTACAGCGAAAGAAGGTACGTTAAAGCGATATCTTGCAAAGACATTGGCTTTTATGTTAGCAATTCGGTGTTTTTAGCATAGGCTACATAACTTACAGTAGTTGCTTTGTAAACTACTAGACGAACCTATCTAAAATACTTTTTAAGTCCTGGCTCGCTACTTTCTCACCACTAACGGTATCAAATGCATTTGAGCATATAGGTATTTAATTTACTATGCATGGAATATGAAATATTGCACACGTCCTCTGCACCACACTGGGTGAAGATAGACCGGTGGTAGATGGACACTCCCAACTGAGATCGCTCCCGGACGTGCAGTCCCAGGTGTTTCTATCACTCCCGGACGTGTAGTCCCACCCGATTATATTTCACGTATTATCATACACTGCCACATACAAGCAATTTGGGTTAGGGTTAGGGTTAGAAACAAAAAACTAACATCAAAAGATAATTAGCTCCGTTATATGGCGGTGGGACCGATTGTCTGGCTAGTGGGAGCGAGCTGACAGAGCGTCCTGCGTTGGGAGCGTCAATCAGGGAATCAAGATAGAATGGGGAAGTATCTTCTGTGTTATGCCCCGTGTACATCAAGCGCTACCAACGCGACCTGGTAGCTGAGGTCGCTGGAGAAGCTTCGCCTGATGGAATGGCATGACTAAAACACGAATAATCTCCCAGTCTTTTATGACAGAATGTGCAGGCATATTTATACTAACATCTGAGTGCTTGTGAAGTGCTGAGCATTAAGTTCACAATTTTGGTCAATGTTTATGTAGGCCTATGTTTCGCCTGTGATTTCGTCCCAGATTTTTATTTAGGTCCACTGTGAATTTGAGTTTGATAGCTAGATATCCTCACAATTGTTAATTACAAGTATGGAGCATTAATTGTGACACATTTATCACACATTTTAAAGTCAATATATTTCTCAATGACTATTGCTTTAACATAGGCCTACTCATTGTATTGTTCAAAACAATAAAGCAATGTATGCAATAGCTTATTTGACAACTTTTCTTTAAATCTAATGTGAAATGAATTCTTGAATTAAAAAAATCTTTTTAAACATACGATTTGAGATGGACTGTCATTGTTTTGAGCAATGCACTAAATAATATAATAATAGTTAATAGTTAATTATGATTTTGATGATGCTGGTGATTATTGATTATTGTGATTATTACTATGACTGTTGTGTTGTTATAATTATTGCTATTGTTGTTTTGCTATATATTGGAAGATGCGAGATGACCAAATCAACAGCCTGAGATGATCTCTCCCATCATGCTTTTTAAAAGCAATTGTAATTCATGTTAAGGTCATGTAAGCTTTGATTTTGACAGTGGCATTAACCTGAAACACTAAATAGTAAACATTTTATTTTTTCCAGACTCCCCGTCGCCTTGGTCATCTCTCCGCCTTCTGATTCCCCCTGTGCGGCTGATCTCAGCCTGTATGTGGCAGGTAGCCCAAGAACAACACCTGGAGCATTATGAGCAGCTGGAGAACTTTGTCACTTTGGTCACCAAGATTGTCCCCAATGTGCTAAGCCAGAGGCAGAGGAGCACGCTTATCATGGGGCTCCGTGCAAAGGTGAGCACCTCCTTAGTGTTATGGGTCAGTAGAATGTAGACTGAACACTTTGCAAGTAATGAACTAGTTATCAACCAAACATTTACAAATGTTAGTCAGGATGCCGTGTTAGCAGACAGAGCACTCCTGGAAGTTTGTCTTCAAAGAGCAAAAGAGATGAAACCACATATAAAAGTGGCCAGCAGGCGAACACGCATCCAACTCTTCAAGCAGAAGCTGATTCCCACGGTGCTGTGCAGTCGTAGAATTGGTTCTTATTCTATTATAGGCAGTTGTAAATGGAGAAATTGGCAAAGTGTTCATTCTCCTTTTTTTAAAAAAAATTCTTAAACGATCCAATGGGTCTTCAAACAAACACACAAACAAAAACAACCAACAACAACAACAGACAGCATTGCCCCCTGAGGACTGTCAGCTCACTGGGACAATGCCCTGTGTGCCAGATTACCTGTCCAACCCTGGCTTAACCCATTTTGTCCTAAACCCTTTTTGGGAAATGGTGGCCTCTTCCTATTAAATTCTAAATATCTCAGCCTCTGAAGCACATACAAACATGAAACGAGTTACATTTAAAAGTCAAGACCCTCTCCTTGCATTGTAGTGTGTTCATCCAGCTCTAACATACCCACGTAGTTAATAAAACAGCTAAAATCTCAAAATCCTGAAAACCCGTATATGTGTCTCCAGGACACAATGGGTTAATGTAATTTATTATATGGTTGTGACGTCATCGGTCGAATGCTCCATTCATTTCAACGGGGCTCCCCAACGTTCGCACGTCTGTTATTTTTCGATAACGGACGGGTTGGTCTATAACAGACCGCTGTCAATGGTAACAAGACTTTTCACTGCTAAAGCGACTTTTCAACAATACTCTAATCAGCTGCTGTGATAGACAACACCGACCTGTTGTCCTGGCTACCTGTTGCCTAGCGGTGTTCCACAACGGCACTGTTTTGTTTTGCGCAGCAACAATCTTTTGACTTAACATTAAATAGGCCTAAAGAAATGTCCCCGCCATGTGTGAATCATTTAAGTATATCCATATAATAAGCGGGTTAACTTTCGGCGAGTCGGTCGCTTTGTGGAATAGCAGCACTTCAGAGAGAACAAGACCCCTCCGCTCCGCGTCGGGGTCTAAAGATTCTCTCTGTCGTGCTGCTATTCCATGGTAGCGACCTTCTCGCCGAACGTTAACCCTTACGTAATAACTGGTATGGTAAAACCAGGCTATTTCATGCCCATTGTTTGTAGGTGTTGCTGGAGATGTGCAGAGGCGATTTGTCTGTTGATTCGGACACCATCAAGAAACGACTGCATCAAATGCAGCCTACTGATAATGTGAAGGTTAGTGTGTCCTTCTTTTTTTTTCTCTTTTTTGTGTGTAATTGTATCATAGCCCTTTTGCTTCTTATTTGACATCTCACTGTTGCTAAACCCCCTCTTTTTAACTTTTTAACTTATTTATTTATTATTTGTAGTCCTCCTTTTATGATGCTGCTAATGCACTTCTACTAATGTACTTGTTTTAAACAGAAATATCTCTATTTTCTAATCTATAACATCTCTATTTTTATCTATCTTATATACTTTTTAATCTCCTGGCTGGTCCTGTGTCTGTATGTACTGTATGCCATCTGCTTTTTGCACAATCTGTATACCGGTATACGTTACTGCTGCAACAAATGAATTTCCCCACGGTGGGATAATAAAGGGCATACTTACTTACTGTTTCTCCTGTCACCCTACAGTCAACCCATTCAGAAATGAACACTTTTCAAAGGGACTTGTCGAGTCTTGTTTTCAATTTGTTGGAGGACCCAGCCAAGAAGGAAGATTTTTTTCAGGTAATTGATTTGACAAATTTTATTGTAACGATATGTTAGAGCCATTGACAGGTAGTGCAACTGCAGCAAATGCCCATAAATGAATTAATAATTGGTTATTGGTTAATTGTACAATCACATAAAACACCTCTTAGAATCCAGTGAAAACAACAAACATGTATTAAATGTACAGTATACAATAGTGGCATTAGCTGTAGTTGCACCACCCTGACATCTGGTACTAAAAAACGCCAATGACCCTAAACCGCCATTTTCCAAGCCAACCCGACTCCTACTGAAACAAAAACACTGCCATTCACAATGTCTCCAATGTGATCTTACAGAGAGTCTATCCCGTGGAATATGGACCTGACTTTGACAAAGCTCTTCAGGTTCTGGTGTGCTATTTCCTTTCAAGACTGGATCAACTTCTCCCTGTGCCAAATTTTAAACAGGTGAGTCAGTTGAGGTATCTCGGTTTTCACCTTTCCCAAGAGTACCACACTACCACACCATCATTTTACACTTCCCATTCATTTGGAGGATTGAGTTTTTATACCTTTCTCCTGTAAAAGACAATAGCCTGATTATAGATGACCTGGACCAAAAAAAACATTCAGAGAAAGCGCACACCATGTAGAAGACCTAGTTCTTAAACAGACTGTTACATCATTTTTTAATCTATCTTTTTGTAATTGTTATTATTTTTTTATTATTATTTTTAACTTAAGCGTGAACTACAGCTCTGGCTTCCTCTCTTATAATATGGCAAAGATTTTCAGTATGGTAACCAAGATAAATCATGCAAACTTGTCTTCAATGTAACAAAGTGTGATCAAGCTCAGTCTCCTAAATCGGCATGCCTTTCCATTCATTCTCCTAGAGTCCAACTAATTATCTAACCTCCATATTACCTTTTAATTGTGCCTTCGCAAGATAGTTAATAAAACTTCTATCGTCAATGACGTCTGGCCTCCCATTATGAACAAGCAAATGGAGAAGACGCGATGTTCGATATTGAGTTGAACCTAAATGGGCATGGCTGCCATAGGATTGCAGCTTTAGAATGTTGCGTCACTTGGGATCTGGAAGAAATTCTTTATGAACCATCATTATATGGTTGTGACGTCATCGGTCGAATGCTCCATTCGTTTCAACGGGGCTCCCCAACGTTCGCACGTCTGTTATTTTTCGATAACGGACGGGTTGGTCTATAACAGACCGCTGTCAATGGCAACAAGACTTTTCACTGCTAAAGCGACTTTTCAACAAGACTCTAATCAGCTGCTGTGATAGACAACACCTGTTGTCCTGGCTACCTAGCTGTTGCCTAGCGGTGTTCCACAACGGCACTGTTTTGTTTTGCGCAGCAACAATCTTAACATTAAATAGGCCTAAAGAAATGTCCCCGACATGTGTGAATCATTTAAGTATATCCATATAATAAGCGGGTTAACTTTCGGCGAGTCGGTCGCTTTGTGGAATAGCAGCACTTCAGAGAGAACAAGACCCCTCCGCTCCGCGTCGGGGTCTAAAGATTCTCTCTGTCGTGCTGCTATTCCACGGTAGCGACCTTCTCGCCGAACGTTAACCCTTACTTGTATCACCCTGATGTCACCCATGGGGTGCAATTCTCAAAACCTTACTTGCTAACTACCTTAGCTACTTTGTTGTCTGCGATGCAATTTCCCAATGACAAGTACCCAAGTTGTTAACCGGCTAACAACTACGCTTTCGAGAAACAATCACACCAATCCTGGTTTTCTCCCTTTATATTGTCAGGTTGCGTCATGGATGAAGAGCTCCTGTGTGTGGGATGAATGTGAGCAGTACATGTGTCATCAGACAGAGGACCTCCAACATCTCCTGCAGCAGAACCGTAACAGGTCTTTGGACAACAACGGTATTTCACTTACGACTACCTTTTGGTTTCCCTAGTTGTGCAAATATGTGTATTATGTTATGTGTATTTGTCTATTTATTGGGCAGCTGTGACCTAATGGTTAGGGAGGTGGTCGTAAGATCAGAGGGTTGCTGGTTCGATCCCCACCCGTGCCTCTCCCTACACCCCCACCCATAGCTGCAGTGTCTTTGAGCAAGGCACTTATCCCCACATTGCTCCAGGGACTGTAACCAATACCCTGTAAATAACTAAGTCACTTTGGAGAAAAGTGTTAGCTAAATGTAATGTAATTTATGTATGCTGCTAAACAGACACTTTAATTCCCTTCAGGGTTAATAAACGGTACTCTATCTACTCCACTCTACTCTCCAGCCTTGAGGAAGGCCATCACTGGTCAAAACATGTGGGCAATTTTGAAGTGTTCAAAAATGAACTAGCTCACTATAATTAAAAGCTTTTAAAGGTACACTGTGCAGGAAATGGTCAAAAAGGTACGGCAACTATGGTGCTCATTGAAACAGGGTTGCCTATTGCCAAATCTGATCTTTTCATGAAAGTTTACTAAGGAATAAAAACTAACATTGTTTAGCACAGCTCCAGGCCACTTTATTAGAATAGCATGAAAAAGTTGATTTATTTCCATAATTCCATCAATAATGTTAAACTGTCATGGATTATAGATTCATGGCCCAGTTTTTTTTTTTTAAACTATTCCAATCATCAAGTTGTTTATTTTTACACATTTTTACATTTTTACATGTTTACACATTACACTGATGTGAAACAAATTTTGATGAAGAAAATTGGGATTTTATTACAATATTCTAATGATGCGAATTCCCCAATTCATGTTTTTTTTTAGCTGGAAGACCAAAATATGTAAAAAGAAAAAATTAAATGATTGGAATAGTTAAACAACTGGGCCATGCATCTACAATCCATGACAGTTTAACATTATTGATGGAATTCTGGAAATAAATCAACTTTTTCATGCTATTCTAATAAAGTGGCCTGGAGCTGTATGGCCCAAGTACAGTCATTTTTGCAGCTACAAATGTCAATTTCTGGAAATTCAAAATGGCAGACCATGGAGAAGATCCTGCTTTTAATGTATGAAAAGTGCAATTTTCCCAGGCATGGTGAATACTTGGAATTTGATGGTGGTGGTAAGTATTCATGAAAAAGGTAACATTAGTGAATGGGTAGCATGAATTCTGGAAATAAACAACTAAACATCTTGCACAGTGTATCTTTAACTAAGAAGAGTAACTAACAGTGGTATACGCAGTTTGCTTCAGAATTAGGGCCCCGATTGCAAAAGAAAAAAAAAATCCTTTATTAGTCATTAAATGTATGATGATGACCCACATGTGTTTTCGATGACCCACATGTGTTCGATAACATTGGAATGTGGACTGTGTTTGAAACGAGACAACAAGCAACTAATCTATGTTTTTCCTGTCGCTATGTACTGTACTGTAGGCCTTCCATCTATAGTGGAGGACAGAGTCATCTCTGCATTGTCACTGCCCCCTAGTGTGGACTTGCCTCACAGTAAGAGCATCTTTCAGAGGGAGGCCTGCGTGGTCACTCTGAGCTCCTCTCCTCAGGTAAGAGACACTCAGTGTTGCCAGATGTGTCTGATCAAATCCTGCCCAAAAGGTGCTCAAAAAACGCCAAGAGGCGCTAAATTCCACCCAATTTCACCCATTTTTACCCGCAGACATCCCAAGCAGCCCAATTGGGCAACAATATGGATGGGTGGGGACTGGGGATGGGTTACATAGGTATGGGGTGGGATGAGGAATTGCCAGAGACGAATGTAACTGTGGATGTAGTATATTCAAAATAACATGAGATGCAAAAAACGACGGAGACTTTATTGCCTCACAGGTTGTGTTATTAGAATGCCTGTGGTATCATAACAGACTTTATAATTTCAACTGTATTGTAAACACATCTTTGCTGAGCAAACTAAAAATTATACAAAAAAAGATGCACTTATTTTGTTGAACTTAATTTACTTGTTTGCAGTTAGTTTGTTGCAGTGAGAAGTCTGCACACTTAAAATCCTTTTTGTTGTATTTTTTGTTATTTCATGGCAGTATTTTGTTTCGACCTCAACAGTCTTCATTTGATTCTCAGTGAGCTAAGGTGTTATATCATTACACCGGAGACCCGTGTCGATTACGATCTGAAGTAATTTTCCAATCTTTTCCCCCTTTAAATCATGGAAAGCCAAAACCCCCCCAAAAAACCCGAACACATTTTTTATCCACGCTTATTTTGCAGCCGGCAGGAGAGCTTCACCAGGACTCCCAAGGTCTCAACACAACCTCAGCTGCAAACAGAGATGGAGAACTGGAGCAGGGCAAGCCTCGGAAAGATGTTGAGACAGAACGGGATCAAAGAGTCTCTGAGGAGAGGGGGAGTGAGACTACAGCTGTTTCCATTACTTCACGTTTGTCTCAAAAGAAGTGTGGCCGTAAGGCCAAAGTGCCCAAGCGGAAGGCCAGCAAGACACGACCATCCCAAGAATCAGCCCAGAAAGTGTAAGATTCACAAATTCAGTTTTTTTGGTTTTGTTTTATATTTTAGTGTTCCGTAGAAATGTATTTTTTTGTGTAAAATTACAATCTGTTTAATATATACAATACGTTTAATATACTGTGAAATAAATGATATAATGTGTGGATATTTTTTCACTTTCACTTTCAGAACTCCCTTGCTGCTCTCCGGTATTTCCAGCAACCGCCAACATGACCCCAAAGGTGGGACCTTAGAAATGAGACATTCTGATCGATCTTTCCTTGTTAATACTGTATATTAGCCTAGTGAACTGCACTAAGCTCTAAGGAATAGGTCAAGGAATCTCTTCTCTAAATATAGCTGCAAGCAGCAATGCGGGGCCAAGCAGAAAGTCCGCCTAAGTCGCCATGGCAACCGAAAGAGCTGAGCAGGCAGACTGTCAGAGACACGCACAGTTATTTTTTACAAGCAGAAATATACCTCGAAATTTGATTTGTGACCTGCCGGTGGCGCTAGCGAGTGAGCTGGAGACCTGAAAGTTCTTGTGGGGAGTCATGGGATAGCCAAGAATGTGTGTGACGATTCCCAAAAGATTCTGACCATGGGTTGCTGAGATATGACCTCACTTCCTGTTTGGCGTCTGTTTGGAGGATTTTGATTGGCAGTTACAGCCAAACGTTAAAATATGTAATAAAACCCTTTTAGGGATCTCTTTAGAGTGCTCCAAAGATCATGTGTAACAAGTTTTGTGAAAATCAGCCTAAATTTGAAGGATGAGGAGCCTTTTATTGATTTTCACCAAATCCAAAATGGCGGACATTCTATTATGGCGGATATGATGTCATAGGCTGCGTTGGATTCGTCTTGGCCCAAGGATTATAACAGTACTACCAGATTAAAAATTGAGCATGCGGTTCAAAAGTTACAGGCAGAAATGTAGCTAAAACTTTGACCAGCTGGTGGCGCTAGAGAGTTTGAGCTAGCAACCTGATTTTTTTTATGGTGGGTTATGGGATGGACAAGAGTAAGTGTGACAATTTGCAGAAGATTGTGAGCATGGGTTCCCAAGATATAACTTCACTTCCTGTTTGGCGACTTTCAGGCCGTTTTTGATTGTCTGTCACGGCCAAACGATAAAAGATATAAACAATTGCGGGCAAAAGTTTTGTGAGGCTCAGTCCAGAGATGCTATATACCAATTTTCACAAAAGAATGTGAAAAATTGAGGGAGGAGATAGGATTTTATGTCAGAGGGTGTGTTGGATTTGTCTTGGCCCAAGGAATTTAACAGTACTACCAGAATAAAAATTGGCCAAGCGGTTCAAAAGTTACAAGCAGAAATGTACTTGCAACTTTGGCCTGCTGGTGGCGCTAGAGGATTGGGGCTGGGGACCTATAAATAGCTGTGGGTAATGCTGACACGGTCCTGAACGTGTGTGCCAATTTTCAGCATTTTAGACCCTACGGTTCTATGGGCTGCCATAGACCCCCAGAGGAAAGTAAAATAATAAGAAACGGTACAAACACTCTAAGGTGCCAGGCAGCTTCGCTGCTTGGCCCCTAATAATGATCTAAACGGTCTGTCTAGTTTTTGAATCTGAATCTGTGTATTGAGGCATTGGGATGGGCAAGGTGTCTTTTTCTTTAGTGCAGGCCCAGACATTACATTTCATGTTGGTGTCTGGCTTGATGGGTCAACTCAGTATAATGTTATCTTGCAGTATGTTGAATTCTCTCAGCAGCTGTGAGGGAGCCATAACAAGCTGTGGCAAACGCCCAAGTATCTGTCCTTGGGTTCTTTCTATTGTCCTAACTCCCTTGTGCCTTGTGATGACGTCGCAAGACATCATTGACGACAGACGTTTAATTCAACATCTTGCAAAAACTCAATTCAGCACATTTTCTCATTTGCAATCAGGATGTTGAATGGGGGAAAGTCCCCTGAAAATTGTTGTGGAGATGTGGCTGACAGTCAGGAGAATTATTATTCAATGTGCAATGTTTGTATGCTTTGTGTGTCCTAAATGTAGCAACCACTTGACTGCACATCATTTTTACTCTTGGGTACAAATAAAAGTTATGTACTCTTCTCCAATCTAATCCAACAGGAAAGGTCATTTCGGTAGGAGACTCATTAAACAGGCCTCACTTGGTGTAAATTCTACTTGTGAATAGTGACCTATTCTATTCTATTCTATTCTATTCTATTCTATTCCAACAGGGAAGGTCTGCTTGCCACCAGTAGACCGATCAAAGAGGCCTCTCTTTGGATACAAATAAAAGGTTTCTAATTTAATCCAACAGGGAAGGTACACTTGGTAGTAGGCCAATTGAAGAGGCTTCTCTCTTTAGACACAAATAAACGTTATTTTATCTTATCTAATCTTATCTAACAGGGAAGGTCCGCTTACCACCAGTAGGCCAATGGAAGAGGCCCACTCTTTCTCAGCGGGCCCAGAAGCAGTGCCCCCATTGCAGTAGGAGCTTCGCCTACTACTCCGAGTTCCTACGACACCAGCGGCAGTCTCACCAGCGGCTGTACCTCCGCAAAGCCGCCACCTTCCCATGCGGGGACTGCGAGAGGACCTTCGACTCCCTGACCGCCCTGAAGCAGCACCAGAAGCCCAAGAAGAAGCCCATCAAGTGCTCCCGCTGCGGCCAGACCTTCGAGCGGCTCTGCGGCTTCATGAGCCACCAGGCCACCCATCAGGTGTGTGTGCATCTGTGTGTGTGTGTGTGTGTCGACCTGTCTGTGTGTGTGAGTGCAGGGGCAGTCCTAGGGGCAGGTTATCCGGGCAAATGCCCAGGACCGCACCCGAGAGGGGGAGGGGGCGTCGGAGGGAGCATCAGTCATTGTAGGATCGCATTGTGTGTGCGTGCGTGCGTGCCTCTCTCCTTTGCACTGGTAGTTTTTATTCTGTTCTGTACTGTGATGTTCACATCTCTTTTGTATATGGCCCGCCCACTGTGTTAACATGCATATCCCTTTCATGTCCGTCCTGCAGTGAGTGCTTTCAGTCTCATTGTGAATGTGTATCATGCAAATTGTGCATTTGAGCAATGACAATACGTAGAAGGCATTCTTGTCTGAAGTTTTCTTTTGTTCCAGACATGTACATGTACATTTAGTTTTGTGACGGTGTATTTTCTTCATCAGACTGTCACGTTGGTGTATGACATGCTGTGGAGGTGTGGCCAATATTGACTGGTCGTTCACACCTCTCCTTAGTCACACATTAACATCCATGTGACCCTCTGATGAAGGCGGACTTTACACCATTTATTCCTGTAAAGGATAAAACTTTTACATGTCTTTACCAAAATAAGACTTGAGTGAATAAGAAGATGTAATAAGTTGTAATGAATGTAGTTAAAAGGCATTCTATTCTTATCAGGATGACCCACCTGATCCGACTCCTGCGTCTGCTCCGTCCACCTCCACGGAGGAGAGGCCCACGGCGGACATCGAGGACGAGCCTGTGACCAAAATCAGCGCCACCGAGTGTCGCTTCTGCGGGCTGAACTTCTTCACCACGCTGGAGCTGAAGGACCACCTGATGACGCACACGGAGCTCAACCCCCACCGCTGCAGCCTGTGCCACAAGAGCTTTGCGCACCGGTACACCCTGGTGGCTCACATGGCCATGCACAAGGGCGACAAGCCCTGCCTGTGCGAGACCTGCGGGAAATCCTTCTACACGATCCAGCACCTCAAGGCGCACACGAAGCTACACAAAGTCAGCAGCGAAAAGGCCACCTGCCCGTACTGTGGTAAAACGCTGAGCTCCGAGCAAAACCTTCGGAACCACATACGCATCCACACGGGAGAGAGGCCGTTTGTGTGCGCGCAGTGCGGCAGGGGCTTCAACGAGGCCGCCACCCTGCGCACGCACATGCTCTGGCACTCGGGCGAGAAGCCGTTCAGGTGCGGCGTGTGCGACAAGGCGTTTGTCACCAAAAGCCTGCGCAACTGGCACCAGCGCAGTCACACGGGGGATATCCCGCGACGCCACGTCTGCAGCACGTGCGGGAAGACGTTTGTGCGGCGCGCATGCTGGAAGAAGCACCTTGTGGTGCACACGGGGGAGAGGAATTTCAGGTGTCCGCTGTGTCCCAATACTTACAAGTGTAAATCGCACCTCGATATACATATTAAAAAACACAAAAATGATATCTACAGCTGAGGAGAAACGATTTGAAAAGACCTAGCCTGATTGGTTGTTGTTGAGTGGAACTCAAGGTTTTCTTTCAACGTATTAAAAAATTCAACATGGAACTCTCCATACAGCAAGTCATGTATCATCAATTATCTAAACATAATCTGAAGAATTATTTTCCAAATATCAAACATTTGTGTCCCTTTAATATTGCTTCATTTTAATTTGTAATTTATTTTACAGTAAAATTAACTTCATTTAAACCATGTAACTTCATGCTGTTATTAAAAAAGACAGTGAAAGTGAAAGCCCATTGGGAAACTCCAACTCCCATTGTCATTGTGACACAGCACTCCACAGTACACAAGTGAACACTGCACACTGCACACAACGAAATTGCATTTATGCCTCACCCGTGCAAGGGGGCAGCCCTCAGTGGCGCCCCATGGGGAGCAGTGCGGTGGGACGGTACCATGCTCAGGGTACCTCAGTCATGGAGGAGGATGGGGGAGAGCACTGGTTGATTACTCCCCCCACCAACCTGTCGGGTCGGGAGTCGAACCGACAACCTCTGGGATGCAAGTCTGACGCCCTAACCGCTCACCCATGACTGCCCAGTACAATGAATGGTTATATTATATAAATGCATTATCAAAGCAGTACCTCCTCGCTGTTCATTTTCATTCTTGGGCAATTTTGTGTATGACAATGGTGTAAAGCCAAATAAGTTGAATAACCGTTCATGCTACTAGAGTTTGGATATTGTTATGTATGGGTCAACTGGTTAAGTGAAGTGCCCCAACGTTTTTTCTCCTGTCACAATTGTACATTTGTTGAAAATGTATGGCTATGGGTCTTCTGCCTCACCACTTGAGATTGTAGGTACAATCTGTAGTTACAAGTTGATGCCATGTGTGTGAGGTAGGCTATGTGACTGTCTACTGACTTATGATTAAAAACTTTTGAACGGCATTTCGGCTTTTATTTTGAAGTAAAGTCCAGTGGTGGCCATTTTGAAAGTGACATTATTGTTACTTGGCACACGCCACCAAACATTTGAGGGTTGTAGCAACCCAATGTAAGTAGGCTGCCGGATGTGAGTGCCCGGATATCCGCCCGAGTATTTACGTCTATTTTACCTCAGCTACTCGCGTTCGGTCGTGTATTTACGACAGTTTAACCTCAGCTACTTGATTTCGGTCCGATTTGAGTCTGACTGAAGATGGAAGGGACATAGGTGCCGTGCGTAAAGAGCCCACCGCACATCGCCGTTTCGGCGACACCAGAAAGTTCCTTGATCTCCCAATCAAAATAATAGGCCCTGTGACATCAAAATAATAATAAAAAAGTATACAATGAAATTATAACTTAAAACCGAATTGATTTGGGTGTGAAAATTAAACTGTCTCAACCGGGCACCCAAAGGGAATCCATCAAAAGATAACGGCGTTACTTTCTCGTCGGCATTATTTTGTGTTTATCCATGGAGGACTGAGCTGAAAACTGCAGCAGTCACTTGCACAGTTCTAGCTGCTCTGAAGCACTTGCGTGTCTAAGCAAATCATCCCGCCCATTCGCAATGTTAAATAAAAAGTTTTGCACAAGGCTATAGTCTAAAATAGACACTGGAATAGCCCGTTTCGGAAGGCATTAAAGTCACGAGTTTACCCAGTCTAAATGTAGCTAGCACCCGGAAAGTTTTACTCCTTACATTAGTGAAACATAATATCAGGATATCCAACAAGTTAAAAGAATATCTGGGCATAACATTTAAAAGTGTCAGTGCAGAATTAAACTGGGCGCTGAATATAAATATTGGAGCCATTCTCCCTCCGTGTCCTAGATTACAGTCAGAGGCGCGCGTGCGCTCTTATTTCTGTATTATATGAAAATATCCTAAAACGGTCACAACATCAGAGGACCTTCGTGGTGGAGGATACTTGCGGCGGGGGGCCGAGACGAGTTTGTTAGGGACAATCTTAATATTATTGAAGGGACAGACCATGCTCGATACTTTACCCGGTCTAAATGTAGCCCTCGAAAAGTTATGCCGCATAGGCCTATTGTGCAGATTCATGCCAAGAACACGTGAAACTAGGCACATTGGAGACTAGAGCCTATAATTTAGACATAGCCTATTCATTTGATTGTGCTACGTTAAAAGTGTCAGTACAGAATCAAGCAGGACGCTGAAATAGGGTGAACATTGGTAAAGTGGGACAACTGGTAAAGTGGGACAGTTAACATTTATCATCAATATCTTCATGTTGCTTTACTGTAGCCAATTAAATCTTTTGGATACATTTTCTCTAGCATGTAATGTTTAAAATATAATATTAAGTGTGGTTGTGATGTCTTCCTGGGGGGCGTGATAACATGTAATTCAAAGGTTGAACCAAAAAACGATTTTGAAAATGACATAGCAATCTGAGGTCAATCATATTAAGGGCCTAGCACTTTAAATATTGATGTTAGGCCTCAACAACTGTTTTCATATGAAAGGTGACTTCATTAAGTATCATCTAGTTAAAAATTCATTAATTTTTTAAATAAAATATTTTAATTAGGGGCACATTTTCCACTGTCCCACTTTACCAATGGCTATTGGTAAAGTGGGACAGGGCACATTTTTTATGGTGAAACAGCAAAAAGTGTATTATATTTCAATAAAATGTTGCTTATAATTGCTTATTATAAGAAAATTACTAATAAAATCTTGTATTAGTCTCTTTTTCAGTAGTAATATGCTTGCTGTATCAGGTTTATGGGTGCGTTGTATGTAAACAGGTTTATGCAACAAATTCTTCATATAAAGGTAACAAAATGTATGTAAACAAACAGTTTTTACATAAATGCACATATAACAAACTTTAATATCCATGTCAATTGTGTAATAAATAAAATA
The DNA here is from genome assembly GCF_034702125.1 of Engraulis encrasicolus. Taxonomy (NCBI): domain Eukaryota; kingdom Metazoa; phylum Chordata; class Actinopteri; order Clupeiformes; family Engraulidae; genus Engraulis; species Engraulis encrasicolus. The sequence goes on from NC_085871.1 coordinate 36,884,319, forward strand.
AAATGTAAAAATCAGCAATGTCCCACTCTACCAGTGGTCAGGAAGTTCATTCTGAACTTGACCAGAACTGTTTAAAGCAAAATAATTTCTTCTGTGATGAAAATATTTCCAAAATTTCTGCTTAATTTTGTTAAAGACACCCTAGATTTTGAAAATAACATAAAAGTTTGACATGTGATGTAATGGCATTTGCCTACAATGACAGAGAACCTGAAATTTCAAAAATCGTCCCACTTTACCAATGTTCACCCTATTGGAGCCAGTAACTTCGTGTCCGGTGGATATTGTGCAGACGTGTGCGCACGCACAACTAATTTCTCTCCCATATCTTTGCTAATCAAGCCTCCGATCTCCAAAAAGACACGGGCACTCAGGATAACCGTTTACACGAGCTGTTTAAATAATGTGATGCACGTTCTTCATGACATGGCATGGTTTGGCCACCCTAAATTCAACATGACTGCATTCGCACATATCATTTAAACATCCATGATGGAATTGTCACTCTTAATGTGTAATTGGATATGAAAAAAAGATCCTAAAACGGTCACAACACCAGAGGACCCGTGGTGGTGTGGTGGATATTTGCGGCGGGGGCCGAGGCCGAGTTGTTACGGTAGGCTACAATCATATTATAGCCTAGAAGGGACAGTCAGGCGACACAGCGCGACTCACATAGGGTAGCTGTGGTACCGCAAAGCATTCCTGATGGTGGAAATGAATGCAAATGCCTGCAAATACTCGGGCGGATATCCGGGCACTCACATCCGGCAGCCTACTTACATTGGGTTGCTACAAGGGTGAGAAATGGAATAAGTCTACACACTGACGTCTTTTGTTATGTATTAATAAGTTGTATGTAGGGCTACTGAGCCGACAGAGCAGTTGAGAGATGGAACAACCATGTACAGCGAAAGAAGGTACGTTAAAGCGATATCTTGCAAAGACATTGGCTTTTATGTTAGCAATTCGGTGTTTTTAGCATAGGCTAGTTCTACATAACGTACAGTACCTGCTTTGCAAACTACTATTACTAGACGAACCTATCTAAAATACTTTTTAAGTCCTGGCTCGCTACTTTCTCATCACTAACGTTATCAAATACATTTGAGCATATGGGTATTTAATTTACTGTGCAAGGAATTTGTTGCACATGAAATATTACACACACGTACTCTGGGTCTGGCACCACTGGGTAAAGATAGACCAATGGGGAAGTATCTTCTGTGTTATGGCATGGCATGACTAAAACATGAATAAAATAAAACTAGGCTACAAGGCATGCGGCAAAGATGAAAAATGCACGTTCGATCATGGTCTAACTGGACACATACTTTCATAGTGGAGATAAGTGTGCACTGTGTAATGTATGTTTTAAGCAGTTTATGTTCAGAATCCATGTTGCTCATTCACAAAAGTTACCTTTTTCATGAATACTTACCACCACCATGAATTTCCAAAGATTCATTCATTTTAACTGGGAAAATTGCACTTTTCATACATGAAAAGGGAGACCTCCATAGTCTGTCATTTAACTTCCAGAAATGGGCATTTTTAGCTGCAAAAATGACTGTACTTTGTTTAGGAAATATAGGTTTATTACTTCGTAAATATTAATGAAAAGATAATATTTGGCAATAAGCAGCACAGTAAAAATGATCAAAGTAACTTAGTTGCAATACCAACTCTGGCCACATCCTACACAGTCTTATTAGTATGCACTGCCAGTGCCATCAGGGCTGCAGGGAGCTTTGAGCTGGCCCAGGACCCCCCTCACTCATCAATATAATGAGAACAATTCTTGCCCCCCTCTCTCACAGTTTCTGGTGTGAGTTGCTCCAGATGATGGAAACACAGCGATTGGTCAAAACTAAATTTTATCAATTTAAATTAAGGGTGACATTACTTACAACCAATCACCAGTGCTTCTAACATCTACAGTCGCCAGTTGGTACGGATCCAGATAGCATGTCACACCTGGATAACGGACCCCCTTGGCCCCCAACACCTTCCCTGCTGTTTTGTAAAATAATTTAATTTAATTTGTAAACGCTGTAGGCTTCTGTCCAACATAGCCAAGTCAACATCCATTACACTTGTTGCAAGTATCCTTCACATAACTTAAACTTTAGGGACATTGTGCAGGAAATGGTCAAAAAAGGTACTGCGACTATGCTGCTCATTGAAACTGGGTTGGCCATCGCCAAATTTGATATTTACATGAAAGTTTACTAAGTAATAAACACATATTTTCCAGGTCCAAGTAGATTCATTTTTGCAACTAAAAATGGCTATTTTTGGAAATTCAAAATGGCGGACCATGGAGAAGAGCCCCCTTTTCATGTATGAAAAGCGCAATTTTTCCAGTCATAATGAATACTTAGAATTTAGTGGTGGTGGTAAGCATTCATTAAGAAGGTAACATTAGTGAATGGGCAGTATGAATTCTGGAAATAAATAACTAAAAATCTCACACAGTGTCCCTTTAAGTACTGTATGTGGCAGTAAGCTTCTTGACCATGCAGTGGCACTACTGCAGCATCATTTGTGATTCATTGTTTTGCCTCTTAGAGCCAGGTCTCCACTTGTCAGCCCTACGCCTGGTGAATTCTCCACTGCGACTGATTTGTGCCACCATTTGGAGAGTTGTCCAGGAAATGGATGTCTTCAACTATGGGATATTGGAGGGATTTCTGACTCTAATTGCAGAGTCTGTTCCGGACTTATTAAGTCAACGGCAATGGGCTCAGCTCATTCTTGGGCTAAGGGCAAAGGTGAGATGTTTGCTGCAAAATCTTAATTGGGGGAATAACATTGTTTGACACTGACGGGCAATCTGGATTAATTAACCCAGTGCCACATATTCCATATGACCTGGTTTTACCTGTACAATTCAACCAATTGCTCTTTCAATTAGGCAGTCATTCAGTTGAATATGTGTCAATGGATTGGTGTGCACTGAAACTAATGTGGGCCCTATCCAGGTTAGCCATTGCTTGATGCTAACTACTGTTACCTGATGATGAGCATACCTGGGAAGTAGGGATGCACCAATACCACTTTTTTGAAAACCGATACAAGTACGAGTACATTAATGTAGAGTAGAGTAGAGTATCGTTTATTGATCCCAGGGGGAAATTAAGGTGTCAAGTAGCATACACACATAAATAAAGACATAAAGACATTGTCCACAAGACATAACACACATATTTACACATAAAATAATCATATATAGCTCACTGTTGCATACTTATTGCCAAGGCGCACACGCACACGCGCACACACACACACACACACACACACCAAAATATAAAGTGTAAAGTGTCCACAGAGAGAGTGGAGGCACCAGGGGTGGGGTGGTTCGCCTGAAGTCAATCACCATTTCTTTGGTTTTGGTGGTGTTCAGCCGCAGCTGGTTGGTTCTGCACCAATGTGTGTACTTACCGATACCGATACCTTTTACCACCAAAATACAATGAAAATAAATGCATGGCCTTGGTTTTTTCCACCTCTGATATTTGTATTGTCCATTTCCATGTAGATTTAAATGTTAGTAAATGTATGAGGTGGCACTTTTTTCAATGCTGCTTTCAAGTCCACAGAACATGACAAGATTTTGCATTGTTTGGAGTAATAGTAGTACTCGTAGCTGGTATCGAGTATAATGAGCGGTATCGGTGCATCCCTACTGGGAAGTCATTTCAGTGCTTTGGGCTTTTTCAGGTGACGTCAGACACCTTGAATTCAAGACATAATGATATGCGGAATGTAACATCTATCAGGAAAAGTAGCATATGATGGCATAGACATGAACTTACTGTTTTCTCAGGAAACCTACTTGGTGTTTTCCCCTGCTTCACTTCAAAAAGAGAACTTATCTGAAAGACTGACACCACGATGAAAGGCTAAATGCTGAACTGTGGGATCTTGTTTTCAGACGGTCCTCGAGTTGTGTCGCTGTGATAGCCCTGCTGACCCTGAGACCATTCAGCATCACCTAGACAGAATGCGGCTCCCTGTCCAGTCTTGGGTTAGTTGACCTTTCATATGAAAGATGTTTAGGTCTAATCTTCCATGAACCCGGATTAATGTGTAGTAAGATCCACCAAGAGTTGTCACATACAGTTACCCAGATCAATGTGTTTGCTTATTTTAACCTTCAATTTTCACTTTGTGAGTTTTATGACACAGAATTTTCATCAACTCTAAATTTCTCTGCAGCTTTGCTGGTAACATGCCATTGATCATTAAGCTTGTGTAATATACTGTATGTAAATCACTGTATATATAATACTGTATATCCCCTTAAGACACGGCATTATAAATGAGCTGTTACCAGAATGGCAATGACCAAGTCGTAATGTATTACTAAAGGCCCCATGCACTGTCATAGTAGTGTAGTACTATAGTAGTTAACCTTCAATATCTATTACAGCGTGCCACAGGAGGTACGGCGTGCATTAAGGGGCTACATATATATACACTGTATGTAGAGTACAAATATCTTTTCTATCTTTTCACTTTTAGGTAAAGGAGGTAGATGTGGAAGCTTCGGAGCACTGTCATAGTAGTGTAGTACTATAGTAGTTAACCTTCAATATCTATTACAGCGTGCCACAGGAGGTACGGCGTGCATTAAGGGGCTACATATATATACACTGTATGTAGAGTACAAATATCTTTTCTATCTTTTCACTTTTAGGTAAAGGAGGTAGATGTGGAAGCTTCGGAGTCCAATTTCCTCGCCCTTGTAGATATTCTCCTGACTGACCCAGTGGAGAGAGAGATTTTCTTTCAGGTCAGTCAAGTAAAGCAAAAAAAAAAGTGAACTACACTTGTTATTGATGTGGCTCAAAATAAGATTTTGCTACTGTTATGAGTTCTCTAGAAAGTCACGCTTGGTCATAATGTGGAATTGAAATGGCTTTTCTGATGGAAAAAATTTAATGCAAAGACTTTTATAGTTATCTACATTATTTTTTATTTATTTTATTCATTCATTTAGGCTTTACTTGGAGGTGAGATATTTGGATTTCGTTTTTTCGTCAGCACAGTCTTAAAGGAATAGTTTAACCTGATGCACCCCTTCTTCTACCTGGAGAGCAGACTTTCAGGGCCTTTACTATTCTTACCTGGCCAAGTATTACAAGCACCCGGTCTGTGTGTCTGTCCGCAGTGTTTTGGGTTGTGTACGGGTGGCACCAAAGCCACACGTGCATGTGTTCAGAGGACCAGGTTGCTACCTCCGGTGGTTTTTTTTTGTTTGAAATGTTTGAAATTCATCTTGTGCCTTCAGGAGGTGTTTCCTGTGGACTATGGGCCGAAGTATGACCTTGCACTGCAGAGACTCATCTCGATGTTTGTGACCAGATTTGAGGAGCTTCTTCCCATGCCTCGCATAGACAAGGTGAAATTCCTGACCGCACAAAATGAAACTGACAGTGTTTATAGCAGTAGCAATAGCATTTGTGTAGCACATTGTCATACACAGTTATCATTCACCGTGTCTGGTAAAGAGAAAGTATTAAAGGAATGTACCAGGCTTGTACAAAATTCTGAATTGAAAGAATTTCAATTCAAAGTAATGTCATTATACGAACACTAGATGGTGCTGTTCTATGTACTTTCAATGGCTGGTGTAGATTAAATTCAAAGAGATTCAAGATAATGGCACCACCTAGTGTTCGTATTATGGCATTACTTTGAATTGAAATTCATTCATTTCGGAATTTCGTACAAGCCTGGAATGTATTATCTAAAGAGACTGTAGATAAATAAAATGAAGTTGGTAAAAGGCAGATGAAAATAGAGCTGTTATGAATTTATAATGTTTGAACCATCTATCCACATATGGGATGGATGCACCTCTGATTTCCTGTAGCTAGCCGTGGTTAATGTGAAATTGTGCTTTGTCTTTCAGCTTGCTGCAATGCTTTGTGTTGCACCGTCCATCATGGAGGAATGTGTTCAAACACTTTCAAATCCAGAGGAGTTACTGAACTCACTCAGCCATCTGAAAAATCATGCAGAAAATGAAACCAAAGGTGAGGGCCATTTTACCTTTCACTTTTATTTTTCATCAGTCTCTTAACCAATGTTATTTGCACCAGAGATGCCGATGGTGCGCATGCGGTTATTTACAGCCACTCCGTTTTGAGTTGAACTTGGAATAAGGATGTAATTTGCAATGAAGTCTTTGTGGTCCAGGTGTACTCCAGAAGACTAGAAATGTGTGGCGCTCTCAAGTATTATTTCATGTATTATTGTGGTGCAAGCATAATAACTTTCTTTGGTTTTAGTAAACGCACACCGTGTGAGGTGCGCACGGCAGTCAATAGTAAACTTTATGAAAACAATGGTCGTCGCACAAAGTGCTCCAGTGATGTCTGGATCTGGCTCTGGCTCAGCCTGATTATCTGATTTGAGTTTAATTCCTATCTATTTTATTTTCATTCCAGGTAGTTCACCATCACCGCCACTCGAAGAAGATGACTACATTTTCTCCTGTCTTTCGCATCCTCCAATAGTGCAAGTAGTGATGGACACGGAGCATAAAGCCTGTGACATTGAGTCGTCCTACTGTGAAGAGGTCTCGGTGGAATGCGAAGAGGTCAGCGTGTTACACTCTGAGCTTCAGCCAGATGGCATCAAGATAGAAAGTGAATCGAGAGAGGAGCTGGTTGAGACTGCTGACAGCCAGCATGGACTGACTTATCACCCCCAGACGCATGTGGGTGAGGATGCTAAGGACAATTTGTCCAAGCAGATGATGACCAATCCAGGAGCACAAGGTCTGCTGAGAGCTGAGGAGTCCGCCAGCTCTGACATCAAGTTCATAAGAGAAGATGGCATGGTGGTGAATGCTCAAGGACTGGCTGTTGAGAGCAGAGCAGAGGGAGTTGAGACAACTGGACACGAGGAGGGACTTCTGAGTGCTGAGATACAGCCTAAAGAGGAGATCAACAACTCATGTCAGATAGCGTCAGACAATCGTACCAATGGCATTTGCCACCAACGCCGGCTCGCTGTCAAACTTGAAAGGGTTGACATCACAGGCAAACCTCTGCCTCTGCTCACAAGACAAAGTGGCAGAGTTAGGAAGAAGAGGGTCAAGTTGCTCTGGAGGAAAAACAAAGGGCCCGAGATCGCTTGGATTGTCCCAGGCGACGAGTAAGTAATGATTTGGTTGGTATTTGGAATATTTTTGTTGCTCTTGTTTTTCTTCTTGTTGCCACAGCTTAGACTCATGTACTTTTTAATGTCTGTTCCAGGCCTAACCCAGCAACAAAGCTTCAGCATTCAGTCACAACTGCGAAAAGGGATAAATTGGGTAAATATTTTGCCGTGTTTTATTTCAATCCCTTTATAAAAACACACTCTTGTGAGATTTGCTATCCATCTATCAAGGCATATGAACTGTATCATTCCCACAAAGTGAACACCTAGGCAACAGGTGAATTCAGGTAAATTGGGCTACTTTTGTGCATATAAGTGAATGGCCCAAAGTCGCGCAATTTACCTGATTTCACCATATCGGGATCGACTTTTTTTTTACATTTTTTTTTTAATCAGTCGTGGTTGAGCACTACACATCTATATATTATTATACATATGTTTAATGTAAAATATGTCTGAATGTTAATTTAACAACTCCAAAAGACAAGGGCAAACATTAAAACCAACCGACAGTAGGTAGAGATGTAGCGCCACCATGTGCTGTTGCCTTGCTCTTCCAGTTTAAACATGCATCGTTACATACTGTATGTGAGATGTTAGTCATAAAAGATCTTATAAATGCTGTATTTTGACTAATCAACTAGTCTATCCCCATTTGGACCTGTATATCCCTATGGGACAATAAAGGCTCCAATCTAATCTTTTCTAATCTTTGTTGTGTTTCCATGTTCCCGAAGGTTCCAAGCTAGCAGCTGTGGTCTTCACCTGCTCCAAGTGTTCTTTTCACCACGCCTCTCAGGCGATCTTGCACAAACATCTCATGAAGGATCACCCAGATGTGTTCAGCAGGCTCCTGTCAGCAGGCTTTAGCCAGAAAAAGGTTGCTGAACTACATGGAGAGCAAGGCGGTCAAGAAGATTCTTCGGTTCAACAACTTGGGCCTGCCAAAGGAGGGTCGGCAAAAACGTGCCCGGTGTGTAGAAAGATTTTCACACGCGGTACAGACATGAGGAGGCACCTCAAAAGCCACTTGACAGAACAGCTGCATTTCTGCTCTGGTTGCGGCAGGTGTTTCCAGTACATAGAGGACCTTAAGAGACACACGGCTGTTTGCAAGGACGTTGTCCCCGACGGCGCTCAGCCAAACGAGGAGCCACAGAAAACTGGTGATGGTGTCAAAAATACAGGCAGAGTTCTGGACAGTGTTGGTGAAGAGTCTACTCGGGTCAGCAAGGCATCATCTACCATTACAGAACAGACTGCTAATGAAGCAGTGGACCCCAGGGCGTGTCCTGTTTGTTGTCTAGTTTTGGCTCGCGCCTCAGACATGGAGAGGCATATGAGATCCCATTCGGCGGAAAAACCATACGAGTGTTTACACTGCGACAAAAGTTACAGGTATCCTTACAACTTAAAAAAACATGTTGACTTTTGTCACAAGGACTTGAATCCCTCTGTAAAGGAAACCGACAAACAATCTTGTGACAGTGTCCAGGATGAGTTGGATACAAATCTCACACAACGGAATGCTGCAGCAGCCTCAAAAGTATGCCCCACTTGCAAGAAAACCTTCACCCGAGCGACGGACATGCGAAGACATCAAAAATGCCACGCTGCCCGCCACTTTGAATGCTTAAAGTGTGGTGAAAGTTTCCCTCATTCTGCCGAGCTTAAAAAGCATAGCCAAAACTGCTGCACGGAACCCACTGATAACCAAGGAGTGGTCTCGTCCAAAAGACCATTAGTCTGTGGAAAGTGTGGAAAGAAATTCTTTTTCATGACCCACTTCCAGAGACATATGAGGGCGCACCGTCAGTCCAGCAAGCCTACCAAGCGCTGGCACAAGTGTGCCAAGTGCGAGGAAATCTTTCGGACATTGTACGACCTGGGAAAGCACCAGCGTTGTCACTGGGGGGACGACCCTTTGCGCTGCACACAGTGCGGCCGTCGCTTCAGCCACTCCGTTCAGCTGACCAGCCACAAGCAAATCCATTCCCAAACTTGTGCCACAAAGTGCACCATGTGCGACGAGACATTCAAGGAGATTGCAAGCTTCCGTTTGCACTACCTGGAAGCTCACAATATCAAGGGCTCCTATCCATGCTCCAATTGCAAAAAGACCTTCACCGAGGTGTGTCCATTGGTGCAGCACCTTCGCACGCACACCGGCGAACGCCCGTACCAGTGCCCACAGTGTCCCAAGAGCTTCCCAACACCCGCTAAGCTCTCCATGCACAAACGGACGCACGGGCACGGTGGGGTTATCGCCCTTCGGGAGCGACGACACCTCTGTCACGAGTGTGGCAAGTGCTTCTACACAGCGGCTGAGCTAAAGCGGCACGAAGGGTCCCACCGCGACGAGCGGCCGCACACATGCACCCACTGTGGCAAAGGCTTCAAGGAGCTGCGAACCTTAAAGGCACACATGGAGTGCCATGTTGACAGCCAGGAGAGACAGCGGCACCCTTGCTCTTTCTGCGGCAAGACTTTTATCAAAGCAGGAGCGTTGGTGCGCCACAACCGCATTCACACCGGGGAGAGACCGCATCGCTGCGACAGCTGCAACAAGAGCTTCCTGACGCACTCTGAGGTGCTCAAGCACATGCGCTTCCATACTGGCGAAAGGCCGTTTAAATGCCAACTCTGCGACAAGAGTTTCACTCAGTCCTGCTACTTGACGGCGCACATGCGGACTCACACGGGAGAGAAGCCTTACGCTTGCTCCATGTGCGAGAAACGCTTTGCTGACAGTGCCCACCGGAAACGCCACATGCTCATCCACACTGGAGAAAAACCTCACGTCTGTGAACGCTGTGGCAGGGCCTTCAATCGAAAGAATCTTTTGAATGTTCACCTCAAAACATGCACATTATGACAAATAGTACAAGACGAATAATACATTTATTGCCACACGTGGATGAAACATGTTAAATTTTCTGAATTGTTTATTTCTCTCTAGTAAAGGAATGTCAAACTACCCAATTGCAGCCAAGATTGATGTTTCTTTTTCCACAGCTTCAAAATGGTACAATCCTTTGAATAGGTGTAACAGCTTTATGTTGATTTAAACTAAAATAGTATGCCTGTGCCCCCTTTAGTAGATAATATACCAGTAATATGAAGGTGAGTTCACCTTTGCTGCTCTAATGGCCTGTGGATACTACACAGACCTAACCCTAAGCCCCCACATTCTGGTTGTACTACGTTATTGTAAATATTCTGTACGCCTCCGATTCACTCGGATTACTTATCTATCTAGACAGCCTGATTCAAATCTATTCACATATTTTCAGTGATTGTAAGATCTAAAGGTCGGCATAGCGCAATGATACAGTAAGGTACAGCCATTTCAAAACATTGCACTTGTACTTCAGCATTTTGCGTTCAACTCTGTTGAATTTTGATCAGTGTAATGCAATCACTGTCCTTGTGGAAACTCCAAACTTGGCACAGATTAAACGTAGTGAGTTGTGACAGACTAACATTCTTTTGAAAAATCTGTTGATTTTTGGGGGCTAGCCACACAGACCCATGACATGATTCACACAACATATTTCTGATGTATACAGGAAAGCCTATTTATGCATCATCCATTAATGAGCTTTTGCTTTGTGAAAAGTATAGGCCTACGCTGACTTGTGTCTAACTTGTGTCTAATGCTGCACTATTAGCAGCTATGTTCTTAAACCTCTATGAAGGTGTTGTGTGATATGCCTTTTACCATAGCATCACTTACCCATGCTCTTTTTTAATCAATTTTTCAACAAACTACATCTTTACATGAGATTGAACCATTCCCATGGCGTTCTATGCTTTCAATTCCTATGGCTTTTCACTTTTGGCTGTGGACAAAAATTGTTCAAGACTTCCAGATAACCTTTCTCCTCCTGATTCATTGTAATGAATTATCTTAGTTTGAAGTCAGTTAAGAGTTGGTCAGAGCCCCCTATAGCCTACTATATTGCCACTCTCCAAGGCAGAATTTAGAGCAAGCACAGTCTGCTATTATGTATGTATGATATATAACATTTTTAAATTCTGAGTCCACCTGTTTTATACTGAAGGTCTTACAAAGTTATTAAAACAAGTTTGCGCTGCAAAGGTGAGCTCTACCTCATATTAATGGTATACCTTCATTGGGGCACCCATTATGCTCATGCCTATTTTTGTTTAAGCTACATCCACATGAAATTGTTTTTGTTACACCCATTAAAATGATTTCACAACTGAAATATTTATCTCCCCCTAGGCTATGGTTTAGCATGTTGAAAAGAAGTTGCTGCTTCAAAAGCTCAACAAGAGAAACAGATACAATGATTTTCCAAAAGGCTGCCCAAACTTTGTCATACAACTGTAGGCCTAATATAGCATCAGTGTTGGGGAGTACAACTTTACCAAAGTAATGAATTACTGCAATGCATTACTTTTTGCTTTAGCCTAACCGTTATGTAATATTACAGTAGAGTAGAGGAGAGAAACATTATTGATTCCTGGGGGTAAATGAACGTGTCAAGTGGCTTACATAGGCTAGGCCTACACATAAAGCCTGGACATTTAGACATACATACATATAGGCCTGTAATAGTAATTTTTACTATGAAATGTTGCCGCAAAAAGAGAATCACCCAAATATAGGGAGATAAAATGTTTTTTTAAACTACAGAAATAATAATTTATATGCAAACACATAGGCCTATTCTGTGAGTTGACGTCATTGACAGTAGATATAATATTATAATTATTGTTATTTATTAATATAATTATTATAATTATTTATATTCTATCAATACTGTCAATGGTTGACGTAGACAAGATTAATATTACCCCTGTCGTTGTAGGGCACTGGCGCATTGTGACCAGAACAACCATTGAGACTTTTATTTTGAAAACCATACATCTAGTGTCGGTCATGTTGTACACTCTCTCCGCAGAGTTCACTCGTGGCCGTGGGAGATACGAAATAATTCTAACCAAAGTAGTTAGAAAGTCTCCAGCATCAATGGATTTATGTTAGCCAAACAAGTACTTGTAGATCAGAGTTGGTTTCCCATCGAGGACGTTCCCTAGGCACCTGCAAAATGTCATCACAAGATACCGGCAAAGGTAATCGACTTCCGAGTTATGTTCTAGGTAGCGAGCTTTTGAGGGTTAGGTTAAGATACGTTCTTGACTTGTCTTGTGATATTTAAACTGTGCCTGGTGTTTGGAAAGCATTAGGGCCACTATCTACGTGGCGTGAGAAGTTGAACCATCGGCCTATTTGGCTGTTAGAATGAATAACAGGTCTGTGGTTAGGATAATATCATGGGCTAGTTCGTGATGACGGAGGTCGAGAAAATGGCATGCGCACTGCCTGCGAATGTACAATTACAGATTCCCGCTGCTTAACGCCTTTCAAAACACATTAGACTGCTACATACCATCAAGGTATGTGGGTGTGCGTATAAATGAGCATGTGAATATATGTGATTTTTTGGGGGGATCTAGAAGCCGAAAACCCAGGGATTAAAGTTTTCCGTCGCTACGACGGAATTCCGTCAACTGGATTTTCGTTTGGACGGATTTCCGTCCGTATAATTTATGTCAATTAATTTACAATTTTTACTTTCCAACTGAACTCAAATCGAGAGCACTCCTGGTCATGAGAAGGGGACGAGAGGTGTGTTTGGTGTACGGATTTAGTTATACACTCCACCATTGGCGGTATGATACAACATTCACTCATCAGTAGCCTAGTTTTGGGTCATCCCTGTTCTTCCGTGTTCCAAAAAAAGTACACGAGCGGTCAACAATTCTGTGGCAGCGCAGCGCGAGAGATTAAAAAATAAATAGCCAAAATTGTTGCTGATGGCAGAAAAGAAAAAATTGTAATACAATGTATAAAGTGCAGTGACGTTTCCATATCATTGCACCTGCCGTGGCAGATATTTAGAAAAAAAATGAATAGTTTACTTCGACTGCGTATGATGTCCTTTTCATGAAGGGTTTGCCTTTTAAGCATTGTGACTCTTACTAGCATTATTCATAGCCCCAATGGGACGACTATGGCAGCTAACTAGGATAGCCTACCATGCGTTTCATCCTCAAAGTTTAGCGCGTTTGACTGGCTGCGTGTAGAGCTAGTTGTCTTTTTGACAACGGATAATTCACAGTCTCATCTGTACTCATAGCAGATTAACTTTGTTGTTGCCGATATATATATTCAAGAAATAAGTTAAAAATGGGTTGCATTTGGGTCACGGATAGGCTATCCCTGGCAGAGCCAATTTATGCCACGTCTTGTTCTGGGAAGCAGTGTTCTGATGGGTGGACTCATGGTCGATAAATGCCGTTTCGACGTTTGTTTCACTTTCAAGGCTGGTTACTGTGTGACGCTATTTCTGCTAACTGGAATAGTGTGCAGCAGCAACAGTTGTGTGTGCGCTTGTTTTTGAGTGGCTCAACGTCTGTGCCCATCTTCTCGGACTATGCGTTTCGTTTGAGTTCAGTTAGCCTATTTGCGCACTCAGGACTGATGGGTGGGTGATTTCCCTTGATTCGAGTGGAAAGCTGCGCGACAAGCTTGGGAAAGTGTGTTACTTTTGTAAACGATAGACGTATGTCTGTGACTGTCGTGTCTGCTGCGTCCTGTCAGCTTGTAGAACACGTGCGCATAGGAAGAATCGGGGACGTTTTTTAAATCAATGGTAAACCGTGTGCTTGGCACCGCACATCGAGAAGCAAAAAAGTAGCCAGTAGTTTTCAAAACGGTAGAACACAGAGGTAGACATACCGCACCCTGTTTGTAAACGTCAACAAGTTATTTGTAACAGGATGAATACTGAAAAAGGCCGAAGGGTGAAAAACATACAAATAATTAAAGCTAGTTTTCTCCCTCTGATTGCTATGATCAGGGCTTTTTAAATGTCAGAAATACAACTGCAAGCAATGCGCACCAGTGCTTTCACCAGAACAGTGTTTGCCCATTCTAATGTGAAAGACAAAATATAGCCTACTACTACAACAACAAAAAAAACATAATGGGATCAGTCACTGTATCAACACATTCCCAGGTAGCAAAGTTTACCTGGCCCATTGTTGGTCCGATCCTTTTTTCGCGAGTGATAACAGTCGGCCCGATTTTGGCTTTGTCCGCGGCCCAATAATGGTCCTATTACCGTATGCCGACAGTGTCGGCTCAGTGTTGGCTCAGTTACTGCATGAGACTGACAGTTATTTTCAGTGGCGGCAGAGTGTTGGTTCAGTTACTGCATGAAGTGACAGTTATTTTCAGTGTTCTATGAAGTGTTGGCTGAGTCACGGTAACCAGTGTTCCAGCCGAGCCGACTCTCAGCCGACAGTGCCGACATTCTGCCAAGATCTGGCCGACTGTTCTTAACGGTTTTTGCTACCTGGGATTGCAATTCCAAGTCAATAATTCTGTGAGATCAGCTACCATTTTGAAGCAGCATTCATTGTGAATCCATTCTGCATGATGTTGTGAACAATTCATAAACAATGGGTAGAAATAAGAGGAAATAACCAAAACATGCCCCAAATTTCAGTTCAATCTTTGCAGTCTGATATAGTATGCATTATCCCTCCATTCTCGGCCAGTTCTAGTCAATCTGGTGAGCGGCCTAGGCCTGCCCCGCCCCTCTTTCCTTTTTTTTCTATTTAGAAATTGGCATCTGTAAACATAGCATTGTAGGCCTACATCTGATTGAGCACATCTGATCAAGTACACTCATACTGAGTCTATATAGGTCTACTGAGTGTATAATGAATATTCATTGTTCATGTGAAGTGTAAAGATTTATGTTGGTTGAAGTTCTGATTTTGTGGCACTTTTTGGTATTACTGGTGCCCTCAAGACATAGGCCTATTCTGCTCTAGGCGACTGCCCCGTCTGCCTATGCCGCTGGCTCTGGCACCATTCCTTGCATGTATGTTTCGTCATGAGGGCAGAGCCTGGCTACATCGGTTTTCGTAGGGTTACGGAGTGATACTCGATCGGGTGCCTAACCGGTAAAAAAGTTCAGTCAGATTACTTTTTTTTGCTTTAATCCCTGAAAACCTAGGAAAATGTTTGTTTTGAGGTGTTTTTGAGCGTGGCCAATGCAGGGGCATTTTGAATGTGGTTATTAGCCTAGATATTAAATCCAGAAATGTATCTAGAATGTTGCATATATATGATAGGATATACCTACGCTGGCCACCATCCTACACAGTGCACCCTCAAACTTACATAATAGAAGTGAAAGTAAAAGCCGGGGAAACTTCAACTCCAATTGGCATTGTGACACAGCACACAAGTGAACACTGCACACATTGAAATTGCATTCATGCCTCAGCCATGAAAGGGGACAGCCCCCAATGGCGCCCTAAGGGGAGCAGTGAGGTGGGATGATACCATAGGCCTACTCGGGGTACCTCACTCAGTCATGGAGGAGGATGGGGGGACAGCACTGGTAATACCCGGGAGTCGAACCGACAACCTGACGTCCTAACTGCTCACCCATGACTGCCCATTATAGCTATTTATGGCCCACACTATTCCAATAATTTGTTCGTTTATTCTTCTATATTTTGGGCTTCCAGCTCCAAAAAAAACCACATGAATTAAGTATTGCATAAAATTAGAATATTATGATGAAATCATACTTTTCTTCAAAAATAATATTGACTTCAATATTAAACACATCATGGCAGTGATCAAGTCAAAGAGATTCCTAACCAATTATGCCTGCTGCACATTGACATGTTATGTGGGAAGTATCGAATTTCAACTGATTTAAGGTGGCTCAAACTTTTTTTCTGAAAAAAAAAAAGATTTCATCACAATATTCTAATTCTGAGAAATTCTCAATTTTAAAAGGACACTGTGCAGGAAATGGTCAAAAAAGGTACTGCAGCTATGCTGCTCAGTGAAACTGTGTCGCCATAATTGCCAAATTTGATCTTTACATGAAAGTTTACTAAGTAATAAACAAATATTTTCTAGTATGGTCCAAGTACAGTCATTTTTGAAGCTAAAAATGGCTATTTTTGGAAATTGAAAATGGTGGACCATGGAGAAGATCCCCCTTTTCATGTATGAAAAGTGCAATTTTTCCAGTCATAATGAATACTTAGAATTTGATGCTGGTGGTAAGTAAGCTTATTCATGAAAAAGGTAACATTGGTGAATGGGCAGCATGAATTCTGGAAATAAACAACTAAAAATCTCACACAGTGTCCCTTAAAAAAAAAAAATCAGCTGGAAGGCCAAAATATGTAAGAATAAACAAATTCCTTGGAATAGTTCAAAATGTGGGCAATGATTGTATAACCTATGAAAGTTTCACAGTATGGAATTATGGACATAAGTCCACTTTTTCATGATATTCTAATATTTGAACAGGAGTTGCATGTAGAATATATATATTTGGAAGTTACATGTTCGTGTTATCTGAAACCCAGTTGCATAAATAATGTCTTTTCAATCTCAACTTCTTAACTTCTCTCTACTCAGAGCCGGACCCTCACTTGTCCGTCCTTCGCCTCCTCACTTCTCCATTGCGACTGATATGTGCAACTGTCTGGCGAGTCGTACAGGAGAAAGATGTGTTGAACTATGGGGTCGTGGAGGAGTTCATAGCCTCAGTTGCAGAGGCCATCCCGGATTTATTAAGTGAACGTCAGTGGGTTCAGCTCCTCCTTGGTCTACGAGCAAAGGTAAGATGCTTATTGCATAAGCTGGTGTACAGTCCTGCCCAGAAGTTTTGTCTATCCTATCCATGTTGTTGGAAACAACAGCTATTAACCAGACTTTCAATTTATCAGTTTTGTCAGAAGTCGTTCATATGAAAGGCACATCCCTCCCAAATGAAGTTTTATGTAGAGAAATGAATTTGTTGCACTGTGGAAAGATGAATTAATTAATGGACACAGAAAGGGCAGATTTTGGTAGCATAAAAGTTTTGTCGCCTATGGAAATAATGTGAAAAATGATCCGAAAAGTCACTTCAAATACCCAAATGCACAGATAAAGTGTCACAGATCAAGTCGAGGGCTTAGAGCTAGAGGGGCGTAAGTGGCATTTGACCAACTTTACAGGAGAGCCAAAACAAAATTTTGACCACTATTTAATCAACTATATTTATTTACCTTTAACCACAACATCATAGCCATGAACATACTTAAATGAGGCAGTCATGAATTCAAAATATGATGTCATATTGACATACTGAACATGTTCTCAAATTTAGAAAATTGCTAAAAATACAGAAAAATATGGCCAAAAATGCACGATAGGCCTACGCCTTTTGGGCACCAAATATTTTGAATGTTAAGAGAGGGAAAAGGACGTATCTGCTCATTCTTGGTTAAAAACAATGTGGTGAATAAGTCATGATTTCTTCCTTTTATTTCAAATACTGTATACAACAAAGACATTCTGATGTGTCAGTACCTCCACTTCTCAATTTAGTGTAAATGCAATGTACCCTGGCCATTTCCATCCTATTCAAGTACACAATCCAATGCTCACCCCTGTTTTCGCATCAATTTAGTGCTTCAATCTCATTTATTACTTCCCATTCATGTTTTTAATTTCAAACACTTGAACAGTGTAACATTTGCTGTACTTACAAGCAGTTCAATGTCAATTCTATAGTTTGTATGCACTTCACTTTAGCATAGAGGCCTTCTGAGCCTATCTAAGCCATTGGTGTGAATGGAGATACGCCCTTTTGCCTCCAACACCGATGCCCACTTCTGTGTTAGGTCTTAAATGTTTTGCGCTTTTATTCAATATAGGTTGAGTTCTGATATGTATTTTTGGTACAGTTAGATAGAGCTCATCAAGGGCTGGGAAGCATCCAGACCCTCCGAAGGGGGGAAATGATGGGAAAAGTTTGAGAACCACTGCTCTAAGCCATTTTGTCATATGATGATTACCCCCCTTACTCATGCCCCATATCTGAATCACTGCTGTAGATAGATCATAGATACAATACAATGCACCTTATATAGCGCAGCATTTTTATAGCGCAGTCTCACAACAATTAAGTTGTCGCCAGCGCTTTCCAAATACAGATGGTAGACGACTTGATAAACAACCAGTAACTGTTGAGGTATGGTTTTCCTCTGGCATGGTAGTGGGTCTATAGGCCAGAGGTGAAGTGCCAGCGGCTCCTGTAATACTCTGTTTTTGTGTTTCAGGTGGTCCTTGACTCTTGCCGTTGTGAGAGTTCCTCAGGTGCCAAGGCCATTCAGCATCACCTGGACAGAATCCAGCTACCTGCTCCACCTTCGGTCAGTTACAACAAGGACACAAGGCTTTTATTTGTCACACACACATGCAACGAAATTAGACAGTCCTGCCTGATTGTGAATGTGTGTGTGTGTCTGTGTGTGTGTGTGTGTGTGTGTGTGTGTGTGTGTGTGTGTGTCTGTGTGTGTGTGTTGGGAGATATGGGGTCAGACTGATTTGTTGGTTTGCATTTGCCATTCCATAGGTGAAAACACACACACACGCCCGCGCGCGCACACTGTCCCACAGAATGTCTAAAAAACATATGACTAACTGAAAATGGAAACATTTTGAATTGTTTTTGTGTTGTCTTTTTCTTTGCATCTGTGATCTTGACCAGTAGAATTATTGACTAACAGTGTTCTCTTTTTCATATAGATTAGAGGCTCAGATGTGAAATCTGCTCAATCCAATTTCCATGATTTTGTGAAAGTTCTGCAGAGTGACCCAGTTGGGAAAGATCTGTTCTTTCAGGTCAGTCGAGTAATACAGCCCTGGAAAGCACATGAGCCTTGGAGGCACTTCGGTATAAGGTTGGAGCAGGTTCGCACACTAAAGGCAAAACAAGACACAAAGGTCAAGCACAAGGAGTTTTTATTTTATTTTAGTCAGAGCAGGGTAGAGCAGACGTTTCAGGCTGTTGCCATCATCAGTGCTCTCTGTGCGACCTTTGTGTCTTGTTAAGTGTGCGAACCTGCTCCAACCTTATACCTTTCTTCTTTTGGGTCCTAGTTATTTTTCGTAACATCTAGAGCGCAACAATACCCTTACCTCCTTGGACGCTCTAACTTTACACAATACCAATGTTGGGTCGGAATCCTGGTGAGTTTTTTTTTTTTCAGTAGACAGTTGTCAAAAAGTATGAATTTAAAATGTAAAACTAAAACCAGTAAGAGATTACTATACTAATATATTACTACCGGTATATGTAATATCACTGCTATAACTTAGTTTTGTTCTTGTTGTTCCGATTTTGAACTCTAATGTTCTAAAGAGTCCACGAAACAATAGGGAATCAGTGGCACAATTTACCCCATCCCATTGTGGTCAAATGGATATGGGGCAACTTGTGCCAAAGTACTAGCCAGGCCGCGCCCTCCTAGTGACGCAACACCTTCGGCGTTGCAACTAGCCAGGTCAAGAGCCATGCAAGTACCAAATACGGGTACTCCTTTCACTTTGTGGGGAAGCAAACAACCATAAGCAAACCAAGACAGGAGAGTAGGAGTGGGCGATATGGCCAAAAATGTATACCTCGGTATAATTTTAGTCACGGTATTGAAGTGTTATTGTATAATAATAACTTAAGACACAAGGACGAGGAGTCTCGGATATAAAGCTCAGCTGATTACTGTTTACTGGGCAACTGGTAACTAACAACAACTGATAGACACATCACAGAATATAGTGCAACTGCGCGGCCAACATTCTATATATTACTCCGCGTAGGGTAATAGTGCAGTTAGATCACATATCACAACATCCCCCCTGTTTAGCTCAAAAAACAATCCAATAAATATTTCATTAAGTTCTAAGCTTATACATTAACTTCATATTACTTCAACCATAAATATTTCATTTAAAAAGTTCAACTTCACTGTTAAGCAAAAGGCAAATTATATATGCACATTTTTTTTTCTATCAAGTTACCTTCACACTTCCTACAATGCTGATGTTAAAGCATTGTTGTAACCCATATGATTCAAAGGAGTAAGCATATTACATTAATTCAAGACATATTGACATATTGTTCAATTTTGGTAATCACAACTGGAACTCTTTTTTTTTTCTCATTTAGAAAATCATTCACTCAGTCTCTTAGCTGAACAAAGTTGAAAAACATGTCTTACTGGACGTAGTCCTTAAAGCGCGCTGGCTTGACCACATCCCTTCCGTATCGTGTACGGACTGGCGGAGGGTAGTTGGTGTTTAGTGGTGCTCTACTTACAGGTTCACAGGATGGTGCAGTCTCTGTCTGTTCACTGTGACCTCGCCGTTCACCCAGCATTTGTGGCATTGCCAAGTGTGCTCTGCTCACAGCAGGTTGTTGTGCTTGTGTAGTGTGCTGTTGTTGTGCTTGTGTAGTGTGCTGTTGTTGTGCTTGTGTAGTGTGCTGTTGCTGTGTCTGTGTGGTGTGCTGTTGCTGTGTCTGTGTAGTGTGCTGTTGCTGTGTCTGTGTGGTGTGCTGTTGTGTGGGTGTGGGTGTGTTGTAGGGGCCCCGTAGGTGGCTCCTGCAGCGCCTCAGCATGCGCCATTGGGTGTCTGGACGATGTAATGTAGCTCCTTGGCTCCTGACATTTCTGCCTGGACGACTGCCGGGTGCCAGGTCCTCCTCTCCTTGTTCCACACCGTGACATGCTGTCCAGGCTGGAGTGGAGGCAGTTCTCTGCGGCAGCTGCGGTCGTGGTGTCCTTCATCGCAGCTGCTCTGTGGGCCAGGTGTTGATGGTGTTGTTCTTTCCCCGGCTCTGCTCGGCTTGGGAGTAGGGTGGTGACAGGCCTGCCGAAGAGCAGTTCTGCAGGTGAAGGCAGCTTGCTGTCGATTGGTGTTGCCCTGACTTGCAGCAAGGCAATGTGGAGGTCGCTTTTGTCCTGAAGTGTCTTCTTGACGATGCCTTTGATGTGTCTGACATGCCTTTCAATGAACCCGTTGCTTTTGGGGTAGTGGGGAGAGCTGGTGACATGTGTGATTCCCCATTTTTTCACGAAAGCTTGGAAAGATTGTCCCATATACTGTGCTCCATTGTCTGTAAGGATTTCGTCTGGCCGGCCAAACAGAGACATGTAGGACTGCATTTTTTGTGTGATTGCATGACTGGATACTGGAGTGGGGCATTTCATCAACAAGGGGGTATTTTGTGTATCTGTCTACAGTCAATAGGTAGTGGCGTCCATTGGTTTTCAAACAGGTCAGAGGCTATAGATTGCCACGGCCTGGATGGTATCTCATGTGGCTTGAGAGGCTGTTTTGGGTTGGCATCTTGGTTTTCCTTACATACATCGCACAATCTGCAGACTCTTTCAATGTCATCATTCATGTTAATCCAGTACACACTTTCTCTTGCCAGTCTACGTGTTTTCTCTATGCCTTGGTGTGCTATGTGTAATTGTGCGAGTATGTCTGCAGTCATGGTGTCAGGGATGAGTACCTGTCTCCCTTTGAAGATGACTCCTGACTCCGTGGAAAGTTCATCTCTGAAGGACCAGTATTGGCGTAGCTCTTTTGGTAAGTCCTTGATGTTTTCAGGCCATCCCTGCTGGATGAGTTTCTGTCAGCGCGCAGAGGTTTGGATCGTCAGCAGTTGGCTTCGCAGAGAGTCCTGTTTTTCAGGTGAAAAGTTGACAATGGCGATGGTGAGCCTCTCTGGATCTTCAAACTCTGCGTCGATGCTGTCTATCCGCTCATCCAGCTCGATGTCGCCGTCGTTCTCTGGGTTCGGAAGTCTGCTGAGGGTGTCTGCCAGGACCATTTCAGCGCCAGGTCGGTATCTCACTTCGTAGTTGTAGCCTTGGGTCTTGATCAGCATGCGCTGGGAGTCGGGTGGTGCAGCATGCAGTGGCTTGGAGCAGATGGTGACGAGTGGCTTGTGGTCTGTAATCACAGTGAATGACTTCCCATACAGGTAAGTATGGTATCTCTGCATTCCATACACAATTGCAAGCATTTCACGTTCAATGTTGCTGTACCTGGATTGGCATGTCGGTCAGGGTCTTGGATCCGAAAGCGATGGGTCTGTTGTTCTGCACCAGTGCTATGCCAAGGCCTTTCTGTGATGCGTCCACTTCCAGTGTCAGGGGTGTGCTGGCGTCGTAGTACTTCAGGCACGCATCCTCTGTGATGGCAGATTTCAAGTCGTCGAAGCATTTCTGGGGTCAGCTTCCCACAGCCACAAGGCGTCATTTTTTAGCAGTCCTCTCAGTGTGTGCGCTTTCTCTGCAAATTTTGGTATGTATGTGGCAAGGTAGGTTAACATGCCTAAAAATCTGTGTAGCTCATCTTTGTTTCGTGGTGTTGGCATTTTTTGAATGTCTCTAATCTTTGCGGGGTCAGGTTTAATGCCACTGTCAGTGTACAGGTTGCCAAAAAATGAAATATTGTTCTGTTTGATGACACACTTGTCACTGTTAAACACCATACCTGCCTCTGCAGCGCGCTCCATCAGTGCTGTCAGGTTCTTGTCGTGCTCCTCTTCATCTTTCCCATAGATAACGATGTCATCTGCGATGCTGGCCACGCCCTGGAGTCCCTCCAGGATTTGGTCCATCTTGGCCTGGAAGAGATCCTGAGACACACTCAGCCCGAATGGCAAACGTTTCCAGCAGTATCTGCCGAAGGGAGTGCGGAACGTCGTGAGGATTTGGGACTCTTCATCCAGATGTATGGACCAGTATCCTGCTTTCGCATCCAGCTTGCTGAAGATCTTTGCATTTGCGAACCTGGGATTCAGTTCCTCTACGGTGGGTATCTTGTGTGGGCATCTCCTCAGGCTGGCATTGAGTTTTTGAGGGTCGAGGCAGATGCGCAGGGATCCGTCTTTTTTCGTGCTGTACGCGAGGCTGGAGCACCAGTCAGTGTGGTGTTCTACTTTTCTCAGGACGTCTTGTTGCACGAGCTTGTCGAGTTCACCTTGGAGCTTGTCTTTAATATGAATGCTGCATTTTCGTGGTGGGTCTATGAATGGTTCGGCGTCGGGCTTCAGTAAGAGCTTTGCAGTTCCTTCAAAGTTGCCAATTTTGTCGAATTGATTGGGGTACGCTCTCATGAGATCAGTACAGGTGGTTACTTTCAGATGTTGTGGTGGTTGTCTTTCTTTCTTAATGTTGCCAGTCTTTCTCTTTACAGTGTCTACATGCAGTGTCACAAGGTTAAGCAGCTCGCTGGTGGGTAATCCAACAACAGCGGGCCCTGGTACGTCCACAACATAAAACTTGGTGCTCACCCATCTGGAGTCCTTGTACTGGCACGGGATGTTGATGGTACCAAGGCATCGTATTTCATGTCCACTGTATGCTGACAGCTTCATGTTGGTTTTCTGCAGGCGTTGGTATGCACTTGTGTCGTTGCCATACATCTGCCTGAATGTTCGCAGTGGAAGGGTGTTCCCCGATGCCCCTGTGTCAATTTTCAGCCTGAGTGTGTGTCCATGGCCTGGTACATCGGGTGGCTTCACGCTGAGTGTCGTGTAGGCTTCGTCTCTGGGTGAATTGCTGCTGATGCTGTGCATGCATTTCTCGCTGATGGTAATGGAGTGGAACTGTTGGTAGTAGTCTTCATCCTCTGAGTCCTCACAGTCGACTGCATCGACTCTGGCTCTATGGTGTGGCTTGTATCTCCCCCTGGCTGCCTGGTGTTGATTGTAGTAGTGCTTGTTTGGTGGTGGTCGGGGCTTACTTGATCTCTGTGGAGTGTAGCCTGGCTGTTGTTGTCTGTTCTTCCTGCAGCACCTCGCCCAGTGTCCCTTCGCACCACACGCAGAGCATTCGTCGTTGTAGGCAGGGCACTGACGCGGTGGATGGGTTCTGCTGCAGTTCTGGCATGCCCGTCCTCGGTGGATGGCGTGGACCTTTTCGGCAGTGGTCATGCCCAGTTGGTTTAACTGCTCGTTGCCAGCTGACAGCGCCTCATATTTCCTCCCCTCTGTTAACACTTCGGCGATGGAGTAGCCTTTGGGTTTACTGAACAGATCGTTCCTCAGTGCGTCGTGAGGGGTGCTGGCTATTATGAGCTCAATAACTTAAAGTATCACGGTATATATCACGGTATTGTACATTTGTTTAAAATTGAAGCGTTGCAAAATGACAAAAAAACACATTTTTTTAACCTTTGCATTTGATTTTTGGAAATGACACAATGTCTTTTCATATATGTGTGAATTCTTGCCATTACATTTTTTAAAAACAAGCAAAAACTAGCCTATGTAAAATGCATTTTGCAATGCAATGCAATGCTACCCAATAGAACACTGTAAATTTCACCAAGTGTCGAAGGGGTTAAACTAGGGTAGAGAGGGGGAAAAGGGAGGGGTGTCAAACTGAACATATTGAGAGTAAATAGAACTGAACGTGGATTGTATCAACTACATCGTTCATTGCACCTTTTTTCTATTTCTGGAGTTGTTTATGGTAATTTTGAAACGTGTGCTTGTATCTGTGATTATGCCAAGCATAATGGTTTAAGCTGTCAATGTTAAAGTTAAGAAAAACGAACTTTCACATGAGGTAGTTAGCAATGCATTGCAGAACTAATGCAGTTGAATGGCAATGGCAGCTTTCACTGCACCAGCGGTTAGCGTGCTAACGTTAGCAAAATCGCTAATGCCACATTTTAAACAGTGAACAGTCATTTTAGTTACTAACACCCAGTCAGATATCATGAATGATATTATCTCAACTGGAAACAGTAACATACAGCTGTTACTGCTGGCGCAATGTGTTAAATGTAAGGCAACCAATGTTAGCACATTAAGCACATTTATTTTGTCAGACACCAGCATAGACATGAATGACTTGGGCTGTTAGCTAGTTAGCTTGCATTTCGTGCCCAGTAAATTGTGGAGTCCAGAATCGAAATGTGTTGCCATCACATACCATTTCAAACAATAGTTCACTACACTAACTATACATTTTACACTTGAAGCTTATTCAAAGGAAATGATTGTGCTGTTTCTCTACAACTACATTGCTACAAATTGAGGCAGTCAGTCGGGTGGATGTTCAAAACGTTGTCTATACTGCCATCTGCAGGATGCAATGCGCTATATCACGGTAGAACGGTATGGCCAAAATCCATACCTTGGTGGAAAAAATACCTTTTACGATAGTATACCGTCCATACCGCCCACCCCTACAGGAGAGTCAACCATGCCGTTTGGGAAATGTTAATTGTTATGCTCTTGGACAGATCAAGTCTCGAAGAAATTTGAATGTCAATGATAATCAGGCTACCAAAGTACCACTTTATTCAGAGGGCTAGATTTCTTAAATATTATATCTCAAATCCAAAGTCACTTCTTTTTTCTCTTCTCCACTACGTTTAAACGTAGACTACGTCACATCTTTAAATGTCTCTGGTAGTTGGGGAGCTGGTTATGAAAATCCCCCCCAAATACAGTACACAAGTAACTTGAGAAGCTGAGCAGAAAAGGGCAGATTTGGCGAGAGCTAGGTTATCGAGTTCCACCCACATTCATTTACCACTGCTTTGACAACTCTGCCAGTAGATAGCGTAGCGTGTAGGTGGTCACAACATTGTGTGTGGTCACAGCACAGAGTGCTGAAATCCCTGCTGATCATGTGTTTTCAGGAGGTGTTTCCAGAGTATGAGCCCAAGATTGACCTCCAAATGCGAAGTCTCATCTCTAGATTTGTATCCAGACTAGAGGAGTTTCTTCCCACATCCCGCATTGACCAGGTACATAACCTACACCAGCACCTTTGCATACCTAATAGTATAGCAGTAATGGGCAACCAGGATTCATTAGTTTACACTCCAGTGTTGCATATCTGAAATGACCTAGTTTTACCTGTGAAATTCAGCCACCAGGTAATATGGAATATGTGGCACTGGAGTACAAGTAATGAATCCTGGAACCCATCAGTGGCCTCCCTGGCTGGCCGGTCACTCATCCTGGCATCCCTTTTCCATGCAGACAGACAACCATGGTTCATAAGTTGTTGGTTCATGCATTGTTTTCAGGTTGCTGCCATGCTGGTTGAGGTTCCATCTGTGATGGAGGAATGCTTCCAAACCCTTTCACACCCACACAAATTGCTGAGCTCCATCAGCCATCTCAAAAGTCATGCAGACATTGACACAAGTGAAGACCATATTTACGGTATAGTTTTCTCATTCTTATCTTCTGCTATCCATATGGTAAATGTTAGCATAGTGTGTTTTATCTGGTATCCAAGGGAGTATACTAAGAACATGGTTAAGTGATAAACCAGGCTTAGTTAACCTACAGGAAGGGGTAAACCCCAATTAACATCTACCACAAGCAGTGCTTAATTTGAGACGGAATATGCCGGTGTTCTGTCGAGATGTGTTGCCTCGTCGAGATGAGCGACCGGTCGCCCTATTCGATAGTGGTGTTCTATCGATTTGCGATGCCTCATCTAAATGAGCGACCTTGATTTTCCGCGGAAGGCGTTTCAATCCAAATTTTAATTCAAAGCCTCTCGTTTGAGAAAGTTAAAAAACGTGCCATATGAAAGAGACTGAGTTGAGTTTGCGCAAATACTGGAGAAAGTGTTTGGGATCAGGGCCTGGCTACGGGTTGTTTAATGCAGTCATTTGCTGTTGGTTTGTTTTCAATGCGACGTGGGCTCGCAAGGCAAATTGCCACATGAAATCATGTGCTATGGGGATAAACAAGCGCGGTTTAGATATTCCCAGATAGCGTATTGTGGCTTTGTTTTGGCAGATGTCTGTCTTTTAATGACCGGAATCATATTTTCATAACATCCCCAGCAGTGCATTTCTTATTACCATGTTCAGGCATTTTACAATGCAGTCGATTCAAATGCTTGAGTGAAAAGGGTGAAGGGAGCATTTTGACAGCTCAATCAGAGGTGGCGATTTTTTTCCATTTTGCAATGCGAACGCCTCCTCTACATAAATAGTCTTTTCTGATCGATGTTACAATGTTCGAGGCTGAGTGTGTGAGCGATTACGATTAGGCAACAAAGTAGCAAATGTTCGAGGCCACGCTATTTCGCAGATTTCCCAATGATCTGCTGGATGATCCACGCTCTCAATTACAGTAACGCGAGTTAAGTATAATAGTTACTTTCCACCTCTGCCGTTTTCCCCCCAGGGGATATATCGTAACTTTCAGTCCATGACAGTCGGTTGACAGGCTATAGGCTAACTAGACTATGGATGACTGGTGGTAACCTCAGGCTACAGTTTGAGTCACTAAAGTTGACAGTCTCAGGGGATCCTGTCGTAACTTGCGGTCTCACAATTCGATGGGCAATCACCCGCGAAAACCACCGCGAGGGTGTGCGCATGCGTGCGCATGCTCAGTAGCGAAGAGAATCACATTTCGACGGGTCGCTCAAATAGACAGGACACCGGAACAGGATCCCCCACCTCGTAATTTTGACCCCCCTGTGTTCCGGGACTTATTTTGGCTGATCCGGCACCTCCCGTGAATTAATAAAATATATAGGCCTATATAGCCTATTATAACGGACTACCTCTACCTCCTCAGGAGTGAGAGCGCAGCATCATGCCATGTTCACTAGGCTACTTTTCCCATCTCACCGTGCAGCCTATAAATTGGGTTTGAGACTGTCAGGATCGCAACAACCACGAGTGAGCAAGCGAGAAGGAACCATGAAGTGTGCGCGCCGAGAGGATCACCATTTCTGAATCACGAAAGCTAGACAGTAGACACTGATGTGCGCTGTTCCAAATTGAGACCGAGCGCGAGAGTCTGCAAACAAGGGTTTGCAAAAGTGCACTACTAAAAAAAAGAAAAAATATATTCGTTGTGTTGATTTAAGTTATTTCTTATGTGTTGGTCAGTGGTTTTATTCATATTTGGAAAGGTAACGAAGGCCAAACCAACTCATAACCTTTTAAACTTTAAAATAGCCTACAGTCGGCTGCACGTTACAATATGGTTGAGCTGAAGGCACCGACTTAAAAAAAAGAAAGATCGACATCATATTTTATAATCGCGACGCAGGGACATGCAACAGTTAATCATATATATTCGACATAGTGAGAGTGTTTGATTGAAAAGGAGAGGATTCTGAAGTATTGCAGTAAGTCCAGCGTTTGCGTGGCTATTTTGGTGAGGGAAGCGCAATTGGTAGCCTACTGCTTGACACATTTAAGAATCATAACTATTATGGATCTACTACATTTCCATCCCGAGTATCTGATTAAATGTAGGCTACATGAAGTTGCCCCTCCCTCGCTGTTTGTTCATATGCGCGGATGAGATGGAAAGCCTGGCTGTGCCAAACATTGTTTAAAAGTTTTCATCAAATTTTGGTCGGCAGACAAGGTTTTGGACATACTAGTTTATAGTGGCACGGGCGCCTGGGCCACTTTTGGTGCATTAATTAGCCATGTAGCAAAAAGGATAGATAGCCGAGGTGAGAGGATGATATCTTCCACGGCTGGCGAGCGCTCCGCCTAGTGCGCGCGTTTCCTTCCCTCCCAGGACCCGACAGCTGCTTACAAGTCAATTTGAGCACGAAAACAGCAAAGACAATGTGATGTTTCATTCAAATATGGCATACACGCTCAAAATAAAGCACTGGCTGGAGGGATTTTCAATCGGACCGCAGCGCGAGCAGACAGTCAGTGTGAAAAGCCAAGTCTAGGGAACATCGCCGTCTTCGCTGCCGCTCGCTTACCATCAGTGCACGAGCCCTTGAAATAGTGAAGTGGCATATCGCAACAGCACATGCGGATTAGCCAAATTATATGCAAGAAAGTCGCCAACAAAGCGTGGATTTGCCAACGTTGTGTAAATACGGGGAAAGGATAACAATTGGAAAGCCATGCGCTGTCCTTTCCATGGGTAGTAGAAGACCGATTCGGTTTCTTTTCACCTCATGTGGAAAGCATAATTTCCATGCACTGCATTTGCTGAAACTACTAAGCATAAAGTTAGCGATCAAACTAAAATATTGGTTGTTGTCATTACATCATTTAATAGGCTATGGTTGTTGGCCATTGGATTTCCAACCGTATTAAAAAACAAAAGTATGGTTCCATGACCTGACATGCTCAATGTCGTTAAAATGTAGGGAATTGCATCTCCCCGTTTTTATTCGTTTGCGTAATTGTAGCCTATGTAGTTTTTTTCTGTGCGTTCCGGGACCTCTGTCCAACTCATCATCGCTGTGGTGTCATATGTGTTTTGCGTTCCGGTACCTTGTGATTTACAAATTAAGCACTGACCACAAGGTTTCCTTAACCTGATTCACTACTGAACCAGTTTCTTAGTATAGCCTGCAGTTCTTGAACAATCTACATGTTAAAGGGACACTGTGTGAGATTTTTAGTTGTTTATTTCCAGAATTCATGCTGCCCATTCACTAATGTTACCTTTTTCATGAATACTTACAACCAGCATCAAATTGTAAGTATTCATTATGACTGGAAAAATTGCACTTTTCATACATAAAAAGGGGGATCTTTTCCATGGTCCGCCATTTTGAATTTCCAAAAATAGCCATTTTTAGCTGCAAAAATGACTATACTTGGACCATACTAGAAAATATTTGTTTATTACTTAGTAAACTTTCATGTAAAGATCAAATTTGGCAATAGGTAGCCCAGTTTCAATGAGCAGCATAGTTGCAGTACCTTTTTTGACCATTTCCTGCACAGTGTCCCTTTAAAAAAGTACAGGTTGACTTATGAAGTCCCCCGTCTTGTCCTTATTCCAGGATCTCCATCGCCACAGCCTCTTGGAGAGGAAGACTGCATTTTCTCCTTTCTTTCTCATCCTCCTCTGCTTCAGTTGGACGTAGGCAGCAATGAGATTCCAACCGCAGCTAAGTCATCGTTTCTTGAAGAGGATACAGTAGAGTGCGAAGAAGTGAGCAGTTTGGCCACTGAGTCCTACTTTGTGGATGACAAGCGTGAAACGGAACTCGGAGACAAAACTGACAAAACAGTGGTCAAAACCGAAGGCCAGGAAGACCATGTTAAGAGACACGGCGACCACGAAGAAGAGAAGGTGTGTGGGAGCACAAAAAATGATGAAAACATTGACCAGCAACGACAACTCGTTGTCAGACTTGAAAGAATTGATATCACCGGTATACCATTGCCGCCACCTTTGCCCAGACAAAGCAAAAGACCTCGGAAGCAAAAACTGAGCTTCCTCCAAGCAAAATATGAAGGGCAGCAGATCAGTTGGATCTCACCAATTGACAACGAGTGAGTGATGATTTCCTTGATATTAGCAGATAAGGTAGTTGCAAATCATTTTAAATAATGTTTCTCGGTTTGTGCAAAATCTTTTTTTAATGACAATGTCATATTATGTGTTTCAGGTCCGATCTGCCGCCAAAGTCTCAGCACTCAGTCCCAATTGCAAAAAGACCCAAGACAGGTAATTTGCCCTGTACACATAAAGACTACCCGATAAAACATTCAAAACACATCCCTCCTCCTTTAACTCATTGGATAATGACATCCACAGCCAAAGAACATAAAGCTTTGCCGTTAAAATACTGAAATCCGAAAAGCTTGAAGTTCATACCTGCAAAAGAAGCAGACCTGAAGTGAAAAATCTGTATTTCCACTCAATTTGTTAAATAAAAATTACAGGGTTCCCAATGGTCATGGAATTTGTGGAATATCATGGAATTTCAAAAGAGGCTTTTCCAATCATGGAAAATCAATAAATTGAATTTTAAAAATTCAATCAATATGTTGGGCATTTCATTTTTATGGGAGGTTATACAAATTCTGTTCTCTGGTTAAGAAAAGTCATGGAATTTTTTAAGTTTTACTTTGAGTGGGAACCCTGAAATGAGATTCAGTGCGAACTCTTAAATGAAACTGGAAAGTTAGCGAGCACTTACTTGAGTATACTGGTGACGTCCCTGTCTGTTGGAGGGAGAATTGTATACGTAAGGGATAATTGACGACACGGTGTGCGTATAACAGGAAAAATAATGCACACCAGGTGGTGATGCGGCCACGACGCGAAGCGGAGTGGCCGTTACACCTCGGTGTGCATTATTTTTCCTGTTATACGCACACCGTGAAGTCAATTATCCCGCTTATACCACGGTTGCCACACTGTCTGAAATTTATTTGAGGCATTATTTCGATGCTATAATGGCTAAAACAAAGGTTTTCTGTAGATCTAATTCCTTCCGCCACAAGAAGCTTCTTTTCATAACTTTCTGGCGAACTGCCGTTGCTAATTCTAAATTGAAGGTTGCTACGGCCAAGACACCGTTGATAGTTCTATCGCATTCGGTTGTCAAGTCAAGAGCCAGTCGTTAATTCTATCGCATTTGGTTGTCAAGTCAGTCGCCTCAATGTTCTACCCATTCGATATATGGGCGCGTCTGACTTGCCCACTAGACCATGCTACAGCTGCCATGATTCCTACACATGTAGGCCTACATATCTCAATAGATTAAAAAAAATACCCCGCGCATCTTGGCGACATTCTAACTGCCTCACCTCGCCATTAACTTCATCAAAACAGGCACCTCGTCAATGTGCTCTCCTCCCATAGGAAACTCCTCTTGATTTATTTTCCACTGCGTTCCCATAGTTAAGCCTATTGATCCGAAAATATCCCATACTTTTCACAAGTTACGCTACTCTCTCAACTGATAAACGCTACAACCGCAGGAAACATCTCCTCTCGTGGGGAAGAAACGCCCACGTGAAACGGGCGTCCCTTTGCGCAGGGAATCTCTCTCTCTCTCTCTCTCTCTCTCTCTCTCTCTCTCTATCACAAAGTTGACAGAGTGATGGTCAGTTGGGAGAAATAAACATGTTTCAAATTTGATTAGGCCTACTAAGATTAGCTCCAGATTCACTATACATTGCTGGTGTTTCCAGACGCGCTGTGCCACATGTGTCACTTCAGCGCGTAATGCTTGCAACTTTTTTGTGTGTAATTTATGAACGTGCGTGCCTTGGCGCATTGATACACTGGAGTTATGCGGTCAGAAAAGTGACCTAATAGTGGGACTACTTCAGGTGTGCATATATAGACAGTTAATCAATACCCAATTTAGCGCGTCACAATGGGAGATTCCAGACTGCCGTGGTATAAAGGTGGATAATTGACTGCACACCTGTGGGACATTTTTAGAATCTTTGTTATTGATTCTAGAATAGAGCTCTTGCCAAAAATTCCCATCCTGAATTTTGACTAGTTTTAATGTTGTAATACACCCACCGCTTCCCTCTTTTTCCTGTAGGTTGCCAGCCACCATATGTGATCTTTACCTGCTACAAGTGTTCTTTTCAAGCAAGCTCTGGAGTAGATCTGGACCAACACCTCATAAAGGCTCACAGAAATGACTTAAGACCACTTCATTCGGCAGATTTTCGCCTTATAAGTGTTGCAAAACTCAAACCAAGCCACAAGGCTTCTGTCCTAGTCAAACAACTGCAAATACCTAAAAGAAGGATGGTGTCAAAGACGTGCCCAAAATGTAAAAAGACCTTCACACGTGGTTCAGATATGAGAAGACACCTTAAGACTTGCAACGTGGTCTGTGAGGAAATTCTCCCTTCTCAGCCAACTCAGGAACATCTATCTGTGGAAAATGATGTGACAGGGACCACAAGCCAAATTGACCAAATTAAAAGGGCTAATGAAGCCAGTGTTTCGCCGAGAAGCTGTGTGTACTCAGCCCCATTGCAGCCTCCTAAAACAAGGGAAAGAAGTGTAGTGTCAAAGACGTGCCCAAAATGTAAAAAGACCTTCACAAGTGGTTCAGATATGAGACGACACCTGAAGACTTGCAAAGTGGTCTGTGCGGAAATTCTCCCCCCTCAGCAAACTCCGGATCTTTTAACTGTGGAAAAGGATGTGACAGGGACCACAAGTCAACATGACCAAATTAATGGGGTTAATGAAGCTGGTGTTTCGCAGAGAAGTGTTGAAAACCTCCAACCAAGCCTTGTCTACTCAGCCCCATTTCAGCCTCCTAAAAGAAGAGAAAGAAGGGTAGTGTCAAAGACGTGCCCAAAATGTAAAAAGACCTTCACAAGTGGTTCAGACATGAGAAGACACCTAAAGACTTGCAAAGTGGTCTGTGAGGAAATTCTCCCCCCTCAGTCAGCTCCAGATCTTTTAACTGTGGAAAATAATGTGACGGGGACCACAAGTCAAAATGATCAAATTAAGAGGCTAACTGAAGCTGGTGGTTCACAGGGAAGTGGTGCAGAACTCCAATCAAATAATGTGGCTCTTGCTTCAGGCTTTCATATTAAGCTTTCTGGTACAAAGCCCTTGGTGCCAAAGACATGCCCAAAATGTAAAAAGACCTTCTCACGTGGCTATGACATGAGAAAACACTTAAAGATTTGCAAAGTGGTCAGTGAGCAAGTTCTCTCCCCTCAGCCAACTCACCCTCTAGGAAGAGTGATCGTGTCAAAAATATGCCCTAAATGTGGACAGACCTTCCAAACTCCATCAGCTATGAGGAAACACCTTAGGACTCACTTCTGTCCAAAGATGACTGTTCCTGAACATTTGAAGGACTCAAAAGAATGCCCCATATGTGGAAAAACCTTCACAATAGCCGCGAGCATGCTTCAGCATTACAATCTTCACACAGACCCCCACTTAGAAGGTTTTCACTGTGACATTTGTAAAGAGGTTTTTGGTTCAGAGACTGAGCTGAATAAGCATCAGATTGGCCATTACATGCTTGTCACTGGCCTGCAGTGTTACATTTGTAAAGAGACCTTTGCAATGGAAAGTGAGCTGGTGGAACATTTGCATGGCCATAATCCAGAAGAAACACTGCGATGCAGTGATTGTGGGCGACGGTGCAGGAACGCCGTTCACTTGGCTATCCACAACCAAGTGCATTCCCAGGAAGTCCGCATTAAGTGTGCCATGTGTGAAGAAACATTCAGAAAGTGTGTACCCCTTCGCTCGCACTTCTTCAAAGCTCACAACATCAAAGATTCGTATCCCTGTTCCCACTGTGAGAACACCTTCACTACGGTCCCTGAATTGGTGTCCCACATACGCAGCTTGTGTGTAGAGAAGCGACGTTACAATTGTCCAGGTTGTAGCAAGACATTTTCGATAGCTTACAGTCTCTCCGTGCACCAAAGGCTTAGTTGTCCTGGCCTTCAGAAGCCCGAAGAGCCCGGGCATCTGTGCCATTTGTGTGGTAAGGTCTACCTTACTGCAGGTAGGCTGAGGTCACACATCAAGGCCGTTCACGTGTCCATACCCCCTTTCACATGCGATCAATGCGGCAGGGGTTTCAAGACGTTTGACGTCTTGCAGAATCACTTAAAAACCCACCTGGATGACAAGGAAAGGCAACACTATGCTTGCTCTTACTGCGATAAGAAATTTGTCAGTAGAGGAACTTTGGTTCGCCACCATCGCATTCACACCGGGGAGAGACCTCACTGCTGTAAGGAGTGCAATAAGACTTTCTTGACAGACACGGAATTGAAAAAGCACATGCGCTACCATACAGGCCACAAGCCCTTCAAATGCGAAGTCTGCGGCAAAGCGTTCACTCAGTCGTGCTACTTGAAGGTGCACATGGTTGCTCACACTGACGCACGGCCGTACTCTTGCTCTGTGTGTGAGAAACCCTTTAAGGACCATAATCACCTTAGGCGGCACATGCGGATCCATACTGGAGAAAAACCATACTTATGTCAACAATGTGGCAAAAGGTTTATCCAATCCATCCAGTTAAAACTCCATCTGAAGAAATGTACCCAATGAATTTAGGTACATTAGGTACAAAGTGTATTTAGAAACATTGGCAGAACATGTGTACACAGGGCTCCATGGCAAAACAATGATATCCCCCCACTCACACCTCATATGGCTTGCCATGGGCCCCCACCACCATTATGCCTGGCCTCTGCCCTGTTTTTTCTTACTTTCTCTATAGTTAAGAGATTACATTAACCCACAATGGGCACGTTATTTGATTTCTTGGATGATTTGTTTAATAGTTACTCATACATTTTGCTGATGTAACCTACTGTACGTATGGTGAATTAAATTAAATGTATGAATAAAATGCCCCTTCCCGGGAGAAGGTTACGATGATGCAAAATGGCCTGGCTGTTCTATTTCAATAACAATGACACAGCATTCCACAAGAACACAGGGAAAACTTATAATTTTCAATCTTTTCATACATTCATAAATTGGGATGATTCTATAATTCGACTGGCATTTCGGAGAGAGAGAGAGAGAGAGAGGAATTCCTATATGATGTTGAGATGCCTTCAACAGGGCTGATTTTGGTTTTGATGGAAAAATTGCTTGTAAAGTGCCTTTTGCTGAAATAAGCTATCTAAGTAATAATTTGTGAAATAACAATAGCCCACTAATAGTAGGTTATTTTACATCACATGGGATGGGCCTAGCCCATCAGTGTGCTTGAGAAAGAGAAATATCCAAAATAGAAAGTAAGACTATATAACGTACCCTAATAGGCTAATAAATACAAAAAGGTGTGCTCTATGAGGATGTAATTAAAAACCCATCTATCTAATATCTCCCGCTGTGATGCTTTTATAATGTGAAAGGGTGTAGTCACATTTTTATTGCATTTTAATCCCAGTCATTATATTGTTTGTCACTCTCGCTACCATTTTCAAAACAATTTTATAGATTATCAAAACAATATTATAGATTATCGCAATAATTTCTTGGCCAATTTATCGTCCGGCAAAATTTGTTATCGTTTCAGGCGTACATACCGTACCGATTTGTATCAACTGCTGGTATTGCGTGATGAAATACAGTCTCACAGCAAGTTTATTTGAACAGCATTTCTTCATTACGGTGTAGATTTTGAGACAGGCATGCCACGGGCACCGCACAAACAACTTCATCCTACCTTGTGCCCAGTTGAAAAGACATAAGTTTGAAAGTCCTTAAATCCATTAACAAGAATGTTGTAATCAATCTGTGCACCTGATATGGAAAATTCTTGAGCTTCATAAGTAGGATTGCATGATTCACTGTGATGCAGACTTTCTTCATTATAAATCCCTGTAATGTCAGATTTGAATTTAGTCACCCTCCTGCATCATATGAAAGATAAATTTGTGCTGACGTTCAAAACACAATTGGTTGCGGTTAATGGTGAGTGAAATTGGCAAATAAAGATCATGGACTTGAAAGGATACTCAAATTATTGAATCACCCTAGGGCTGCTCGATATTGGAAAAAAACAATATCACGATATTTTCTGCAAATATTGATATCACGATATTTTAAGCGATATATACAACATTCTCTACCCCCGCCACTATTATCGTAGTGGAGTGGCATGCATAATGGATTTCTAGTTTCTAGTGCTTTCTAGTAGCATCATGTCTAGTAAGTCTGCATGAATGTAGACTTGAGGAGAGCGCGAGACTCGAGAGGCGTCTATTTTTCTAGTTCTGATGTACCACCCCTGCATTTTGCTTAATCCCTTGGCTGCCATACTGCACCGTAGCGTTGCAAATGACAAATGACAAAATATCACGATATATGAATTTTGATATTGATATCACGATATATGATGAATATTGATATTGCGATATAAATACGATATATTGCACAGCCCTAAATCACCCTCATACTTCTTTGATTGTTTGTTACCAAATTATCCCTATCTCTCATCATTGTTTTCCTTAAACATAGTAATTTTGGTTTCCTGATAGCAGTGTGTGGGTCGCCTGGTTTTACCCGTAGTGACATCATTCATGCATTTCAATAGAGCAGTCATTCTCAATTTGTGGGCCTTGGAGGTATTCTATTCAAACTGGGCCTTGAAATCATCATACAGCTCCAGGCCTTTTTATTAGAATAGCATGAAAAAGTTGATTTATTTCCATAATTCCATCAATAATGTTAAACTGTCATGGATTGTAGATTCATGGCCCAGTTTTTTAACTATTCCAACCATTAATTGTTTTCTTTTTTTATACGTTGGCCTTCCAGCTAAAAAAAAAAACATGAATTGGGGAATTCGCAGCATTAGAATATTGTTATAAAATCAAATTTTTCTTCATCAAAATTCGGGTCACATTAAATCAGTTGAAATTTGGTACTTTCTTCATAACATGCAATGGTCAATACTTGGTTAGTAGTTTCTCTGTCTTCATAATGGCCATGATGCGTTTAACATTGAAGTCAATGGCAAAAACAGTGCATGGGAGTTATGGAAGCCCAGATATCCTTGATGCGTTGTTGTCAGCTGTTCTTGTTTGTTGACCTGGTGCCCCACACTTCACTCTTCAATATACCCTGTAGATTTCCATGCCACGTTTTGGTGTTAACTCACCAGTTTAATTCTAAATCACCAGAAATTAAACCCCATTGAAAAATGGTCTTAACTACCAGCCAAACTGAAATTTCACCAGCATTTGACTGGTTGGCTGGTGTTAGGCCTAATTTAGAGCCCTGCCCGGCCTCCAGTAATTGTTTTTCAATGATATATATATAAATGTTAGCGATTGGAGTAGTAGAGAAGAGAGTGATAAATACAGGATACACAAGACACATTGCACGCATTATTACATTAACCATATACACTCACCGGCTACTTCATTAGGAACACCTCTCTAGTGATGGGTTGAACCCCCTTTTGCCTTCAGGACTGCCAAAAGATACCCTACTGGGCATCACTGGTACTGCACTCTCATGGTTCAGGTCCTATCTAACTGGAAGAGAGCAGTTTGTCTCTATTGGTGATTTCCGGTCTCCAAATTCACTCCTCACACATGGTGTTCCACAAGGCTCAGTTTTAGGCCCCCTACTCTTCATCATTTATATTCTTCCCCATGGTAACATTCTCTGAAAACATGGCCTAAATTTTCATTGTTATGCAGATGACACCCAAATCTACGTGTACATACACACAAAACCCTCCCATCCACTCCCCCTTGCTAACTTAACAACCTGCCTCAATGAAATTAGTAATTGGATGACCCAAAACTTTCTTAAACTTAATCAAAACAAAACCGAAGCCATCATCATCGCCACCCCATCATTACTTAAAAAGATAAACCTTTCTCAGTTCTCTATCCCTGACTATTTTACCTCCACTTCCTCTGAAGTAAAAAATCTGGGCGTCATCATCGACTCTTCGCTCTCCTTTGAATCCCATATTAAACACCTCACCAAAACTGCGTTTTTCCACCTTAAAACCATCTCCAGACTCCGCCCTTCTCTCACCCCTACCTCTGCTGAGACCCTCATTCACGCTTTCGTAACCTCCAGATTAGATCATTTCAATGCCCTACTCACTGGTCTCCCCACTAAATTGATTAACCGTCTACAATACATTCAAACCTCAGCAGCTAGATTACTTACACACACCATACCCTGGCATCACATTACCCCTATCCTC
Organism: Engraulis encrasicolus; assembly: GCF_034702125.1. Lineage (NCBI taxonomy): Eukaryota > Metazoa > Chordata > Actinopteri > Clupeiformes > Engraulidae > Engraulis > Engraulis encrasicolus. The sequence continues at coordinate 36,922,842 of NC_085871.1, forward strand.
TATCAATTACACTGTCTTCCTATCCATTCACGTATCCATTTCAAAATTCTCCTCCTCGTATACAAGGCCCAGCACAACCTTGCACCCTCCTACATCACATCTCCTCACCCCATACAATCCCACCCGCACACTACGATCCACTGACTCACTCCTCCTTACAGTTCCCTCCACACACCTGCGCACCATGGGCGACAGGGCATTTAGTGTTGATGGCCCCAAACTTTGGAATTCTCTTCCACTGTCACTTCATCAATGCTCTACACTATCTACTTTCAAGTCTAAGCTAAAGACACACCTTTTCAATTCTGCTTAAAACATTTATTTGTATTGTACTTTTATTTCTATTTTATTTTTGCATTTTAATTACTCTCCTATTGTTAATTCACTGAAGCTTTGTTATACTTGCTCTACTGTTATGTATTTGTTTTGATTGTAAAGTGTCCTTGGGTATTTTGAAAGACGCTCAAAAATAAAATGTATTAGCCTATTATTATTATTATTATGATAAAGTGCCAATAACAGGACTCGGGTAAGCTGTGGCATTCCACCAAATACTGCTCAGAAAATATCCTTATGCCATTATATCGCTAGACTGAAACGTTGATGTAAGGCAGGGTTGACTCATGTTTTCATGCTGTTGACGCCAAATTCTTACCATTCCACCTGAGTGTTGCAGTATCAAGACTCATCACACCAGGCAACATTTTTACGATCTTCTAGTGTCGTTTTTGGTGAAATTGTTGCCTCATTTTCCTTTTCTTTGCTGACAGGAGTGGCACCAATGTGGTTTTCTGCTGCTGTAGCCCATTTGCCTCAAGATTTGATGAGCTGTGTAATCAGGGATTCTCTTATGCATATCTTGGTTGTAATGAGTGGTTATTTGACTTAATGTTGGTTGGTTGTGTGTGAATATCGCAGTAGCCCTTCGGCACCAACAACCATGCCATGTTCAAAGTCATTTAAATTACCTTTCTTCCCCATTATGATGCTCGGTTCAGATCACCTCAACTATGTCTACATACACAAATACATTGAGTTGCCACCATGTGATTGGCCATGCAATTTGCCTCAATGAACAGATGTAACAGGTGTAATATAGTGACTGGCGAGTGTATGCTGTAGCTCAGTCTTGCGTACATTCAGGCCAAGGCACTTTCTCTCTCTCTCTCTTTCTCTGTCACACACACACGCACGCAGGCACGCACGGTAGTAGTAGAAGCCTTTATTTGTCCCAGAATGGGCAATTGTTGGTGATAAGAAGTAGAACAGGTGCCTTATAAGTGGCACAGAGCCGACAAAAAAAGTGAACAGGTGTCCAGGAGTGTCAGACATTGTTGTGCATAGAAACAGACAAAAATTATAGCACATATTTTTCAAATCTCAACTAAGTGCAGACAGACATCCCTCCACTAAATGTTTCTCAGTTCCGCAGTTCCAGAGGCTTTGTTCAAATGAAAGGAAAGGACAGGACAGGAGGATGTTGATTGCTTTGCATTCAATGTGGGGTGGTCCATCTTATCAAATCCAGAGATGTATAAAGTGAAACCCCATTGGGAAACTCCAACTCCCATTGTCATTGTGACACAGCACACAAGGAAATTGCATTTACGCCTCACCCGTGCAAGGGGGCAGCCCTCAATGGCGCCGCTGGAGCAGTGCGGCAGGACGGTACCATGCTCAGGGTACCTCAGTCATAGATGAGGATGGGGGAAAGCACTGGTTGATTACTCCCCCCCACCAATCTGGTGGGTCGGGAGTCGAACCGGCAACCTTTGGGCTTCAAGTCTGACGCCCTAACCGCTTACCTGCCCAATAAAGTACTGGACTGGAGGAGTGGAGAAGAAGTACAAGTAAGTATTTTATCAAGACAAGTATTGAAAATGACTTGTACTAAAGTATTGCAAGTACAAATGTTAAAAAAAAATACTTCTCAAGCACTGAAAGTAAAAGTGCAAGTAGTTTAGGAACTACTCAAGTACTGAAAGTAGCCTTAGCCTATAAGTAGATTTAGCCTATTTAAACATTACTAACTTTTACTTCTCTTGGAGCGCCATAAAGCCCAAAGGGCCCACAGAATTAAAAAGTGAAGCAAAATACAACATTAAACCTACATACAATGTTGTCATGGACATTAATTTCTAATGCACAAATGGAAATGGGGTGCTCGCCTAGGGCACCAAATTAACAAGGACTCCATGTTAAGGCTTTACATTTCATAAATTACTTAGCCTACTTCAGTCCATAAAAAATATAGTAAAAGTGTTCATTGTAAATATATGGTAAAAGTGAAAATAAGGAACAAATAATAAGTACAAATACATTTTAGTGAGTTAAGTTATTACACAATTCTGAGAGTGGCAGTCGGGACTGGCGATAGACAGAGGCAGACATGTTCTCTCTGCTGTGTAGACTTTGCCAATGACATTGACCCGTCTATAGGCCTACTACATGCTTTTTTTGTTTAGAAACATGGTGTTATGAGGAGGGGCAAGATACTGGCAGCCAACTTGTAGTTTTCCATGCCATGTTTTGGTGCTAACTCACCCGTTTAATTCTAACTCACCAGAAATAAAACCCCTTTCATTTTCAATGGGGTTTCATTTCTGGTGATTTAAATGTCCACCAATAAAGCACCAAGATGTGGCATGGAAATCTACGGAGTAAATTGAAGAGTGGAGTTTGGGTCACCAGATCAAACAAATAAAAACAGCTGACAGCAAAGTGTCAAGGATATCTGGGCTTCCATAACTCCTCTCATGCAATGCCTTTGCCATTGACTTCAATGTGAAACGCACAGAGGTGCATCTTGCCACCAGGCAAGGCAGGCAGCCGCTTGGGGCCCCCAAGCCCATAGAGAGTGAATAACAGTCCACATTTTACCACAGTAGTGGCGATTTTTGGTTCAAATGCTATTTTTTTTGCATTTTCGCTTGGGGCCCTACCTGACCCTAGAATCGCCTCTGCTAACGCATCATGGCAGTGATTAAGACAAAGACAGTCCTAACCAAGTATTGAACATTGACGTCATGTAGAAAGTAGCCTACCAAATTTGAACTGATTTGATGTGACCCGAATTTCTTTCTTATTTTTTTCTGAAGAAAATGGTGATTTTATTACAATATTCTAGTGGTTTTTTTTTTGGAGCTGGAATGCCAAAATATGTGAAAAATAAATAAATAATCAATTTAATGATTGGAATAGTTTAAAAATGTGGGCAATGCATACAATTCATGATTCACATTATTGATGGAATTATGGAAAGAATCAACTTTTTCCACGATATTCTAAATGGCCAGGATCTGTGTTTTCCTATAATGGTGAACGGAACAAATGGGCCAACTTTTATTTTGATAACCTTGCCTAGTGTCGGTCATGTTTTACCGTCTTTTAATTTAGCCACTTCATTCGTGGCCGGGGGAGATTGAAATGCGCACAGCATCATCAAAATAGTTCTAATCAACGTGGTTTTATAACATTTAGAAAGTCTCTAGCATCAATGTATTTGTGTTAGCCTAACATCTACTGATGTACCAATTGTAGATCAGAGTTGGTCAATTCCCACAGACTCCCACAGATATAGAACGTCTCCCAGCACCTGAAAAATGTTATCACAAGATGCAGCCAAAGGTAGGCTAATCGACTTCGGCTTATGTTTTAGGTAGCTTTGATTGTTAGGTTAAGATACGGTTTACTTGACTCGTCTTGTGATGTTTAACGTTGCGTGGGGTTTTGAAAGCATAGGGCCACATAGTGAACAATACTTTAATTTGGCTGTTAGGATTTCATGGGCTCGTTCGTGATGGCGGAAGCCGCGAAAATAGCATGCGCACTGCGAAATTACAATGCATTTTTTTGGTAGATTTACGCAGAAGTAATGATTTCTGTTTACGCCTCTCAAAACACATGCAATTGCTTAACATAACATCTAGGTATGTGTATGTGGGCGTGCATGCAAATCTTCATAGTGAGTGTTTTGGGAACTGGCAAAGTCTGAGAAAAAGCCTTTTTGGGTTGTTTTTGAACTTGGACAGTGTGAGGCATTTTGAATAGTCCAGGCTTAGGCCTATTATAGAAAAGAGCTTTCAAATAACACCACGGACATCTTTTTGTGACTTACACTGACTGATATAATCAAGGCTGAGTGCATAGTGTCCTACCCTCATATGTAAACCTTCGCTAGTCTGTTTCTCCCTTAATATTGGTCTCAGATTCACACAAATGCAGTTCTGGGGTGCTACCTTGCTACTAAACTGGCACAGCAAGTATGATTGAAATCCGTGTCGGTCGGGTCCCAAAGTGTGTGATTTCACGTGAAATGACCCATTAACACAATGTCTTTTCAACCTCAATTTGTCAACTTCTCTCTACTCAGAGCCGGACCCTCACTTGTCCGTCCTTTGCCTCCTCACTTCTCCATTGCGACTGATATCTGCAACTGTCTGGCGAGTCATACGGGAGAAAGATGTGTTGAATTATGGGGTCGTGGAGGAGTTCATAGCCTCAGTTGCAGAGGCCATCCCGGATTTATTAAGTGAACGGCAGTGGGTTCAGCTCCTACTTGGTCTACGAGCAAAGGTAAGCTTATTGCATAAGGTGGTGTAGAACATCATAGATGGAAGATGACTAAACAAATACCAGTAACTGTTGTGGTGTGGTTTTCTCCTGTCATTGTTGTGGGTCTATAGCAGGGCTTGACACTGGCACCTGCTATCCGGCCAAATGCTGGTAATAATTTCAGTGTCACTAGCCAATCTTGCAGGTAGCACATATCAGAATAGGCTATATTCTGCACTTCGCCCGTGTGTATCAATTGTTTGTATTTAAGTTCAAGAAAAAGTTTAGTTACTTCGTTTCTATTTATTTGATTTATTTCCATGTAGAAAGCTGTACACTCATATTCTGAGGTTGGATATACAGCATCAAGATAAAGGCAAAAAAAGAAATTGTATCCAATTTCTGGCTTAGTAGAATAGCTGTATGGCTAGTGACTCGGGAAAACCACTAGCCATAATGGCCAGCAAGGGAAAAAGTTAATGTCAAGCCCTGGTCTATAGGCCAGAGGTGAAGTGCCAGCGGCTCCTGTAATACTGTTTTTGTGTTTCAGGTGGTCCTTGACTCTTGCCGTTGTGAGAGCTCCTCAGGTGCCAAGGCCATTCAGCATCACCTGGACAGAATCCAGCTACCTGCTCCGCCTTCGGTCAGTTGCAACAAGGACACAAGGCTTTTATTTGTCACACATGTTAAAGGAACAGTGCACCCATTTTTGATTTTCACATATTTGCAGTATTTCCAAGAATTATTCATGAACGTTTATATCATTTTCTTCTCAGTGTTTTCAGTACTTAGATTTATTGGATCAGAATTATTAGCATAGCTTAGTATAATGACTGGAAGTGGATGGGGGCAATAGCGTCAAGCCACAAGTGATCACAGGACGGGATTAAAGGGGCATTCCACCGGTGGAGACATGAATATGTATTGAAATTGGGTCATACAGTGCCCTCCATTATTATTGGCACCCCTGGTTGAGATGTGTTTTTTAGCTTCCAATTATTATTATTTTTCTCTAAATAATATGGGACCTTAATGGAAAAAAAGAGAAAAATCCAACCTTCAATACAAGTGCATTTATTCAGTGGGGAAAAAATCCCACATAAAGAAATAATTATTTGACATCAAATAATGTGCGTCACAATTATTAGCACCCCTGTTGTTAATATTTTGTACAACCCCCTTTTGCCAACAAAACAGCACCTAATCTTCTCCTATAATGTTTCACAAGATGGGAAAAGACAGAAAGAGGGATCTTCAGCCATTCCTCTTTGCAGAATCTCTCTAAATCATCCAGAGACCTGGGTCCTCTCCTCTGTACTCTCCTCTTCAGCTCACCCCACAGGTTCTCAATAGCCTTGGTCTCATTGCAGGGCCAGCCCCGGGCTGGCCCGGACAAAAGGGGGCTGACGGTGATCTCATCAAAAGGGGGCTAGGTGCTAAAGATGGCCGCCGGGCCAGGTTGTGGGGCTAAGGGCCGATTTCCCTGGCCCGTCGAATTCGATGGGCCAGCAAGCACCGCCGAGGCTCGGAGGCGGGGTCAACCTCTGTGTAAAAATGTGGCTGCATGGGGGACTTATCGCTAAATTCTGGGCAAATTATGGTTAAGCATTAGTTTGGGGTGTTTGGCTTTCTTATGGCATAATTTCATAGGATGCAACCTTGGCACTTCTGTTTGTGTTTTTAAAGTTATTTAGTCAACATAACTTTTTTGTTGTTATCGGATCATGGGCACCACTACACTTAAACTTGGGATGTCATAGCTAAGTCATGTCGGCTTTTTTCTGCTTTTAGCCGCCAACTCTTGTGCCATTATCGTGATTTGGCATGCTTTCCACTGGACACCAATAAAAAGTGTCTCACAAATACTCACACATGACATTTATGTCGGCTTATTTAGCTTTTGCGCTATTATCGCCGAAGGTCTGGTAGGCTATATCGCACGTTTCAGACTGATCGCCAAACACAGTTTGAAATTTACACAAGGGCTTTAATGTCAAATGGATGGAAATAACATGAATGAATAGACAGGTGGCACGCCGCAACGAGGGGGTGTGTCGCTATGTCCGGGGCTATGATATAATTTTCTATAGCAACTGATGAAGGTGCTATGTCTCAGGGATTTGGTCTCCTTTCACATGGTAACTTATTCAATTACCTGCACATTCATGTCTCGCTATGTCCGGGGCTCATGCTTCTGTGCGCGATTGGGGGGGCATGTTCGCACGTCTCCTTCTGTTCACTCTCAGTTGTCGAGCTGCTCGTATTTTCATGCGTCTTTGTCTTCTTAACATGCGCTGCGTCCCATACAGCTTCTGAATCGACAACTTTGCCATGTAATAAAACTGTTCTTGAAAGGCAAGCCATTTTCTTTGCAGTTCTTGTCGTCTTTGTCCGTAGGCTACGAGCCAAACGGCGACCTGCTCCAGCAGAGTTTGCTCCATTTTATTCTCCTCCTTTGTCGTTCTGTTGTTGTCCTTCTGTGATTTGGGGCGAAAGTGGGCTGTGCCCGACTGACGTTTCACAAACAAGGCGTGTACCTGAATGTGCCTGGGGTCGGCTATGAGTCCGATCAGGCAAAAAATGGCCCGGGCCGGCAGCTCCGAGCCGGCCACTCTCCTGAGCCCCGGGCGGCCCCGGGCCGCTGAAGCGCGGCTAATGAGACCAAGGCTATTGGGGTTGAGGTCTGGGGACTGAGATGGCCATGGGAGGAGCTTGATTTTGTGTCTGGTTAACCATTTCTGTGTAGATTTGGCCATATGTTTAGGGTCATTGTCTTGCTGAAAGACCCAGTGACGACCCATCTTCAGCTTTTTGGCAGAGGGCAACAGATTTTGATTTAAAATGTCCTGGTATTTCAAAGCATTCATGATGCCATGCACCCTAACAAGCTTCCCAGGGCCTTTGGAAGCGAAACAGCCCCACAGCATCACTGACCCACCCCCATACTTCACAGTGGGTATGAGGTGCTTTTCAGCATGCGCATCTTTCGTGGCACGCCAGACCCACTTAGAGTGTTTGTTGCCAAAAAGCTCAATCTTGGTCTCATCTGACCAAAGCACACGGTCCCAGTTGAAGCCCCAATACCGCTGGGCGAACTCCAGACGTTTGCGTTTATGACTGTGAGTGAGGAAAGGTTTTCTCCGTGCATGCCTCCCAAACAGCTTGTTGGCGTGTAGACAGCGCTTGATGGTTGATTTGGAGACTTTGTGACCCCAGGATGCTACCATTTGTTGTAATTCTGTAACAGTGAGCTTTGGAGATATTTTGATTTCTCTTACCATCCTCCTCACTGTGCGTGGTGGCAAAATAAACTTGGGTCCTCGTCCAGGCTTGTTTACCACTGTTCCAGTTGTTTTGAACTTCTTAATTATTCCTCTCACAGTAGATATGGGCAGCTGCAGTTGAGTGGCAATCTTCTTGTAGCCTCTGCCTGACCTGTGAAGGTCGACGCACATCTGCCTCACTTGTATGCTGTGTTCCTTTGTCTTTCCCATGTTTAAGAGTGGATAAGAGAAATGGCCTCGGTGTCACGTCATAGTTATACCCCAGGGAAACAGGAAGTGATGAATTACTAATTAAATGTTCCTACATACTCTGGTAAACTTTGTAAACTACTGTAGAAATGACAGAAATGCTTCAATTATATTTATTTCCTGGGAATTGTTAAGGGTGCCAATAATTGTGGAACAGGTGATTTAATGAAAAATAATTATTTTTTAGTCAGGGACTTTTTTTATTTTCCTACAATTAATTTGAGTTGAAGGCTACATTTTCCTAAAATTTTCAGTGTGACAGTATTCTTCTGCAATAAACACTGAATTTATTTTAAGGCTTTTAACACATCTCAACCAGGGGTGCCAATAATTATGGAGGGCACTGTATGTAGTAGAATAGTAGCATAAATTTCTAATTTGGTGCCTTCTTGGCCGAGAAAAGGCAGAAAATGACTTTTAGTGCTTGTGGATTTGTGACAACAATCCCCATAATGCATTGCAATGCTCAGGTTCCACGGGCCACACCCAGGCAGCTCTGCCACTAAGTGCATTCGAGTAGTCGTCAACGCATGCATGCGCATTTAGACAGCAATGCACTCTGGATGAAAATGCAGCATGACGGTTAGATTTCCAGTCAAACTTCAAAATTTCTGTGATGTTGCGTTGACGAGGTGACATGTCACATGGTGTCAAACTATCGCGGGATGAATGCGACAGCAGTCAGATCTTGCAACCTCTGCAGTTGCTTATCCCCTTCAATGCTCGTCTGCAGACCGCCTTCGAGGCCACGCGCCCATGAACTGGTTGGTCAACAACTCATTCACGTGTGTATATGAGCCTTGTCTCACACCTCTACACAAGTTTGCGCAGGTCCCCACTTCAGCTCCTCCTCACTGTCTGTCCCCCCACTCCTCACACGTGGTGTGTTAGTAGAGCAAACTGGTGCGAGCTCATCGTCTCGTTCATATTTGTGGCCGACTTTAAATGCGTTGTATTTAATAACACCCACATCGTGACAACAAGTTCTCGCTCACGTGCTTCGTCAATGTTGGTCGACAGCAACAAAGTCGTATGGGGCTAGTGACTTACTGGAGCCTCAATGCCAGTGATTTCAAAAGCACTGGCACACTAATCTGTGATAGGTCTGTTAGCGCATTAGGCGGAACCCCCTATGGGCGGGGTTGAAAGGGTGGGGAAAAGGCTTGTAGTCTCAACAGAAATCCACCTCTCTTACACTTCCTCCTACAATGATGCAAAATTACGATTTTTACATCATTGTAGGAGGAAGTGTTAAGAGGTGAATACGGATTTCTCCTGTCTCAGGGGGAATTGAGAGTGTTGCACGACCATTCAAAAGTATGACTGGGTGTCTAGCAGTGGAAATCCTAATGCAAATGGGTGGAGTGTCCCTTTTAAATAGCTGTTTTGCTAAAGTAGTTTATAAGTACATTTGAGGATGTGTTGTTTGCCCCATAGACTTGCATTGCTACACTTAATTTGGCTATACCGTTTGCCTAGACAATGCAAACACATAGACAACAATGATATGCACATTCATGAATAATGCTTGGAAATACTGCAAATATGTGAAAATCAGGGTGGACTGTTCCTTTACACAAAATTAGGTTGCCTGCCTGCCTGCCAGTGTTGCCAGATTGGGCTGTTTCCCTTCCAATTGGGCTGCTTAGTATGGCCGTGTGCGGGTGAGAATGGCATTTAGCAGAAAAACCTGTGCACCTTTTGCCATAGAAATCAATAGAATTGGGCGGGATTTTGTGCTTCTACGCGGGTTTTGAGCATTTTTTTGGGCTGGAAATCATCAGCCTCATCTGGCAACCCTGCTGCCTGCCACACACACACACACACACATAATGTCTCACAGAATGCCTTAAAACCATAGGACTAACTGAAAACATGAAACATTTTGAATTGTTTTTGTTTTGTCTTTTTCTTTGTATCTGTGATCTTGACCCGTACAATTATTGACTAACAGTGTTCTCTTTTTTTCATATAGATTAGAGGATCAGATGTGGAATCTGCTCAGCTCAATTTCCATGATTTTGTGAACGTTCTGCAGAGTGACCCAGTGAGGAAAGATCTGTTCTTTCAGGTCAGTCGAGTAATACAGCCCTGGGAAGCACATGTGCCTTGGAGGCACTTAACCATGTGCGATGTACACAACTGTACACAATATCAATGTTGGTTGGGAACTCTGACAACTCTGCCAGTAGATAATGTGTAGGTAGTCACGCACAACATTGTGTGTGGTCACAGCACAGAGTGATGAAAGCCCTGCTGATCATGTGTCACAGCACAGATTGATGAAAGCGCTGCTGATCATGTGTTTTCAGGAGGTGTTTCCAGAGTATGAGCCCAAGATTGACCTCCAAATGCAAAGGCTCATCTCTAGATTTGTATCCAGACTAGAGGAGTTTCTTCCCACATCCCGCATCGACAAGGTACATAACCTACACCAGCACCTTTGCATACCTAATAGCTCAGTATATGCAGTAGCAGTAATGGCCAACCAGGATTCATTTACAGCATTATTCTTACATATTACAAATTATTTACAGGGTATTCAATTATAATTATAATTCCTCCCAGTAGAGGGGCCGAACTATACGTATGTATTATGGTTGCCGACTGTCAATGAAAAAAATATGGGAGACTTCATTGAAGTGGAGGGTCTGGAGGTCCTCCCCCAGAAAAATGTGCATTTCTTAGATGTAATTTCCTGCATTTTAACGTCCCGTGTCCCGTTTCAACATGATAACGGAGCCCATACTTTTATCTCTAACTTAAAAAAAAAAAACGATTCTGTGAAGAGGCTTGTGGGAGGTCAGAACCTTTCTGTCCAAGGGCCGCATCTGGCCCCAGGGCCGCCATTTGAATAGCCCTGGTTTACAGTGTTGCATATCTCAAATGGCCTAGTTTTACCTGTGAAATTCAGCCACCAGGTAATATGGAATATGTGGCACTGGAGTACAAGTAATGATTCCTGGAATCCTGGTAGGTCAGTCACTCATCCTGGCATCCCTTTTCCATGCAGATAGACAACCATGGTTCATAAGTTGTTGGTTCATGCATTGTTTTCAGGTTGCTGCCATGCTGGCTGAGGTTCCATCTGTGATGGAGGAATGCTTCCAAACCCTTTCACACCCACACAAATTGCTGAGCTCCATCAGCCATCTCAAAAGTCATGCAGACATTGACACAAGTGAAGACCATATTTACGGTATGGTTTTCTCATTCTTATTTATAAGAATATATATATTATAGTATAGTTTTTTCATTCTTCTTACAGGAAGTGGTAAGCTTGCTAATGTATGTACCTGCGGGCATCATTTAGTTAAGAAAATGAGTACTCCATGCTCTTCTATTAAATGATTAACCTCTATCACACGGTTAACTTAACCTGGTTCACTACTGAACCAGTTTCTTAGTATAGCCCGCAGTTGTTGAACAGTCTACATATTAAAAAAGGACAGTTTGTAGTTGACTTATGAAGTCCCCCGTCTTGTCCTTATTCCAGGATCTCCATCGCCACAGCCTCCTGGAGAGGAAGACTGCATCTTCTCCTTTCTTTCTCATCCTCCTCTGCTTCAGTTGGATGTAGGCAGCGATGAAACTCCGACCGCATCTAAGTCATCGTTTCTTGAAGAGAATACAGTAGAGTGCGAAGAAGTGAGCAGTTTGGCCACTGAGTCCTACTTAGTGGATGACGAGTGTGAAACGGAACTCGGAGACAAAACTGACAAAACAGTGGTCAAAACCGAAGGCCAGGAAGACCATGTTAAGAGACACAGCGACCACGAACAGGAGCAGGTGTTTGGGAGCACAAAAAATTATGAAAACATTGACCAGCAACGCCAACTCGTTGTCAAACTTGATAGAATTGATGTCACCAGTTTACCATTGCCGCCCAGAGAAAGTGAAAGACCTCGGAAGGAAAAACTGAGCTTCCTCCAAACTAAAAATAAAGGACAGCAGATCAGATGGATCGCACCAATTGATGAGGAGTGAGTGATGATTTCCTTGGTATTATTAACACATAAGGTAGTTGCAAGTCATTACCTCCGCCAAACAGGTCATGTTTTTGGTCATGTTGGTTTGTCTGTCTGCCTGTTTGCCAGCAGGATAACTTTGTGGAGTTGTTGGAAATGACCAAAGGAACAAGTGATTAAAGATTCGTACTGATCCGGGTCACGAACCGGAATTAGGATTTTTTCTTAAATGATTCTTTACCATTGCTAGCCTAGATATCTAGACGCCCCTAGTTACTGCAAATTGCGCGACAGGGCAAATTTTGACATTCCAGTTTCTAACTCCACAAAAAGAAGGCAGAAAGACATTAAAAAAAATAGGGTGTGACATAGTCAAATGTATAAAACGGCTTCTTTGGCGGAGGTCTGTACTCTCCGAGTGCATTTCTAGTTAGATAGTGTTTCTCGGTTTCTGCACTTTTTTAATGACCTTGTCATATTATCTGTTTCAGGTGTGACCTACCTCCAAAGTCTCAGCACTCTGTGCCATTTGCAAAAAGACCCAAAACAGGTAATTTGCTCTGTAATTATTTAGCTTGGCTCAGGGCACAAAGATTACTCGATAAAACATTCAAAACACATCCCTCCTCCTTTAACTCATTGGATGACAACCATTTTCATATCATGCAACTAGGAATGCACCGATACCACTGTTTTGAAAACCGATACAAGTACGAGTACATTAATGTGTGTTCTTGCCGATATCAAGTACCGATACCGATACCTTTTACCACCAAAATACATTGAAAATAAATGCATGGCGTTGTAATTTTCCACCTGTGATATTTTTATTGTCCATTTCCATGTAGATTTAAATGTTGGTAAATGTATGACGTGGCACTTTTTCCCACAGAACGTGACAAGATTTTGCATTGTTTTGTGTAATAGCAGTATTGTTCCTGGTATCGGCAAGTGCTTGACGAGTACGAGTATAATAAGTAGTATCGGGGGCCGATACCGATACCAGTATCGTTGCATCCCTACATGCAACCCAAAAGTACCAGAGCATTTTAGAAGATGTTTTCAGCATTTTAGCTGTTTGTTTCAGCACCCACCAAAGATGTAATTCTATGAATTGACCAATTGACAGCGCATCCAAGAATGATTGGTACTGAACATAAGGATCCAAAATGACATGTCAGCGTCATTGCCATTTTTTCATGAGTATTTCGTGAGCAACAAACTTAATATTTACTGGTCTGGCCAAAGAGCATTATGTTTTGCAGTTAAAATACTGAAATCCAAAAAGCTCGACTTTCACACCGGCAAAAGAAGCAGACCACAAGTGACAATTCTGTATGGCCACTGATTTTGTTAAATGGAAATGACTGGGTTCCCACTGGTCATGGGATTCCTGGAATATCATGGAATTTTAATAGAGGCATTTCCACTCATGGAAAATCATTAAATTTCACCATTTTGCATGTGCAGTCAGAAAATGTGTAATTTTGGGCAGCAGATTTAGCAGCAGTTTTATTTGTTTTCTATATGGTTTCCGCTTTAAAATGTACAACATTCCAGAATACGAAAAATCAAGAAGCTTCTTCAAAAATCCAATCAATATGTTGGACATTTCCTTTTGCGGGAGGTTATGGATATTCTGTTATCTGATCAAGAAAAGTAATGGATTTTTCAAGGAACCCTGAAATAAGGTTCAGTGTGAACTCTTAAAGTGATACTGTGCCATTTTTGGAAATAAGCTTATTTTACACCTCTCCTTGATTTAAATTATTTACTTTAATTTATTTATTTTAATTTTACCTTTCTCCTTTTCAGCCATTCATATGGCAGTGCAAATGTTACCTCTAACCTAGAAGTTAACATTGAGTCCCATGAGACCAGTTAGCCGCAAGCTGGTCTCATATGACTCGATGTTAATTGTTAGCTTGGAGGTAAAATTTGCACTGCCATACTAAGAGAACGACAGGAGAAAGGTAAAACTTAATCATTTCTCTCAAGGAGAGGTGTAAAATAAGCTCATTTCCAAAAATGACACAGTATCACTTAAATGAAGCTGAAAAGTTAACGAGCACTTACTTGAGTATGCTGGCGACGTCCCTGTCCGTTGAAGGGAGAGTTGTCTGTCTACAGGTGGATTAACTGCGGTGACTGCGCACCTGGGGGACATTTTTTAGATAATATTCAAATTGTTGTCATTGATTTCATTTTAGAATGGCATTCTTGCCAAAAATTCCCAATCCTGAATTTTGACTGAATTTTAATCTTGTACTATTCCCACCCCTTTTTCCTGTAGGTTGCCAGAAATCATCTGTGATATTTACCTGCTACAAGTGTTCTTTTCAAGCAAGCTCTGGAGTAGATCTGGACCAACACCTCATGAAGGTTCACAGAAATGACTTCAGACCACTTCATTCGGCAGGTTTTCGCCATATAAGTGATGCAAAACTCAATTCAAGCCGTGAGGCTTCTGTCCCAGTCAAACAACTTGAAATTCCTAAAAGAAGGATGGTGTCAAAGACGTGCCCAAAATGTAAGAGGACCTTCACACGTGGTTCCGATGTGAGGCGACACCTTAAGACTTGCAAAGTGGTCTGTGAGGAAATTCTCCCTCCTCAACCAACTCAGGAACATCTGTCTGTGGAAAACGAAGCGACAGGGACCACAAGCCAAATTGACCAAATTAAAAGGGTTAATGAAGCCAGTGTTTTGCCGAGAAGTGTTGAAAACCTCCAACCAAGCCGTGTCTACTCAGCCCCATTTCAACTTCCTAAAAGAAGGAAAGGAAGGGAAGTGTCAAAGACGTGCCCAAAATGTAAAAAGACCTTCACACGTGGTTCAGATATGAGACGACACCTAAAGACTTGCAAAGTGGTCTGTGATGAAATTCTCCCCCCTCTGCCAACTCACCCTCTAGAAAGAGTGATCGTGTCAAAAATATGCCCTAAATGTGGAAAGACCTTCCGAAATCTATCAGCTATGAGGAGACACCTTAGGACTCACTTCTGTCCAAAGATGACTGTTCCTGAACATTTGAAGGACTCAAAAGAATGCCCCATATGTGGTAAAACCTTCACAAAAGCCGGGAACATGCATCAGCATTACAAAGGTCACACAGACCCCCACTTAGAAGGATTTCACTGTGACATTTGTAAAGACGTTTTTGGTTCAGAGAGTGAGCTAAATAAGCATCAGATGGGCCATTACATGCTTGTCACTGGCCTGGAGTGTTACATTTGTAAAGAGATCTTTTCAATGGAAAGTGAGCTGGAGGAACATTTGCGTGGCCATAATCCAGACGAAACACTGCGATGCACTGAGTGTGGGCGGCGATGCAGGAACGCCATTCACTTGGCGATCCACAACCAAATGCATTCCCAGGAAGTCGGCATTAAGTGTGCCATGTGTGAGGAAACATTCAGGAAGTGTGTACCGCTTCGCTTGCATTTTCTTGAAGCTCACGACATCAAAGATTCGTATCCCTGTTCCCACTGTGAGAACACCTTCGCCACAGTCACTGACTTGGTGTGCCACATACGCAGCTTGTGTGTAGAGGAGCGGCGTTACAATTGTCCAGGTTGTAGCAAGACATTTTCGACAGCTGGAAATCTCAACATGCACCAAAGGCTTAGTTGTCCTGGCCTTCAGAAGCCCGTAGAGCCCGGGCATCTGTGCCATTTGTGTGGTAAGGTCTACCTCTCTGCAAGTAGGCTGAGGTCCCACATCAAGGCCGTTCACGTGTCCATACCCCCTTTCACGTGCAATCAATGCAGCAGGGGTTTCAAGACGTTTGACGTCTTGCAGAATCACTTAAAAACACACCTGGATGACAAGGAAAGGCAACACTATGCTTGCTCTTACTGTGATAAAGAATTCGTCAGTAAAGGAACTTTGGTTCGGCACCATCGCATTCACACCGGGGAGAGACCTCACTGTTGTAAGGAGTGCAACAAGGCCTTCTTGACAGACACGGAATTGAAAAAGCACATGCGCTTCCATACAGGCCACAAGCCGTTCAAATGCAAGGTCTGCAGCAAAGCATTTACTCAATCGTGCTACTTGACTGTGCACATGCGTGTTCACACTGGCGCACGGCCGTACTCTTGCTCTCTGTGTGAGAAACGCTTTGGGGACCATTCTCACTTTAAACGGCACATGCGGACCCATACTGGAGAAAAGCCTCACGTCTGTGAACAATGTGGCAAAGCGTTTATCCAAGCCAACCAGTTAACTCTCCATCTGAAGAAATGTAAATAATACATTTAATAAGTGTATTTACAAACGGTACACAGTGCACTGATATGCCCCCCCACCCCCTCTGTCCTGTTTTGTTCTTACTTTTTTGTAGTTACGAGATTACATAAACCAACAATGGCCACGTTATTTGACTTCTTGGATGATATGTTTAATAGTTACTGATACGTTTTGGTGATGCAACCTACATTATGGTGAATTAAGGGAGGTGTATGTACATGAATAGAATGCCCCTTCCCGGGAGAAGCTTATGATGATGTAAAATGGTCGGCCTGTTTTATTTCAATAACAATGACACTGCATTCCAAAAGAACACGGTGAAAACCAATCATTTTCATACATCTGACTTTTTTTTTACGATCATTTCTAACATCCCTATCTTTCATCATTGTTTCCATTAATTTACATTAAAGGTACACTGTGCAGGAAATTGTATTTAAAAAAAAACCAAAAAAAGGGTACTGCAACTATGCTGCTCATAGAAACTGGGCTGCCTATTGCCAAATTTGATCTTTTCATGAAAGTTTACTAAGTAATAACTAATATTTTCTGGCATGTCCCAAGTACAGTCATTTTTTAAAGGTACACTGTGCAGGAAATGGTCAAAAAAAGGTACTGCAACTATGCTGCTCATTGAAAATGGGTTGCCTATTGCCAAATTTCAGTTTTGCAGCTAAAAATGGCTATTTCTGGAAATTCAAAATGGCTGACCATGGAGAAGATCCCCCTTTTCATGTATGAAAAGTGCATTTTTTCCTGTCTTAATGAATACTTTGAATTTGATGGTGGTGGTAATTATTCATGAAAAAGGTAACATTAGTGAATGGGTAGCATGACTTCTGGAAATAAACAACTAAATCTCACACAGTGTCCCTTTAACCATGGTTACTTACAAGGAACAGACCACCCTTTTTGATTTTCACATATTTGCAGTATTTCCCGGAATCATTCATGAATGTGCATATCATTTTCGTCTGTGTTTTGCCCCGTTAAACAGTATAGCCAAATTAGGCATAGTAATGCAAGTCTATGGTACAAAATAAAGCATCATCAAATGAACTTATAAACAATTTTTAAATGTAAAATTCACCAGAGTGTAAAACGGCAATTAAGTCCCACCTGTGGCTAGATGCTTAAGTTACCAGTTAGGCCTACTTCCAGTTTTTATGCTAAAGCTATGCTAATAATTCTGATCAAATAAATCTAAGTACTGAAAACACTGAGAAGAAAATTATATGCACATTCATGACTAATGCTGGGAAATACTGCAAATGTGTGAAAATCAAGGGTGGTCAGTTGCCTGATGGTCTGTAGCCTGGTTTTACGGCTACAGCTCCAGAATAGCATGAAAAAGTTGATTTATTTCCATAATTCCATCAATAATGTTAAACTGTCAAGGATTATAGATAGATTAGTTGTTTTTTTTATAACTAGGGCCTATTCCAATCATTAAATTGTTCATTTTTACATATTTTGGTCTTCCAGCTAAAAAAAAAAAAACATGAATTGGGGAATTCGCATATTGTTATAAAATCTCAATTTTCTTCATCAAAATTCGGGTCACATCAAATCAGTTGATGTTTGGTAGGCCTACTTTCTAACACGCAACGTTCAATACTTGGTTAGGACTCTCTGTCTTCATAATGGCCATTACATGGTGCGTTTAACATTGAAGTCAATGGCAGAAACTGTGCATGGTAGTTATGGAAGTCCAGATGTCCTTGATGCTTTGCTGTCAGCTGTTCATGTTTGTTGACCTAGTGTCCCACACTTCACTCTTCAATATAGGCTACCCGTAGATTTCCATGCCACGTTTTGGCGGTAACTCACCAGTTCAATTCTAATTGAAAATGAATGGGGTTTTATTTCTGGTAAATTAGAATTAAAACTGGTGAGTTAACACCATCATGGCAGACAGATTAAGACAGAGAGAGTCCTAACCAAGTATTGAACACTGCATGTTATGTAGAAAGTAGGCCTACCACATTTCAACTGATTTGATGTTAACCGAATTTTGATGAAGAAAATTGTGATTTTACTACAATATTCTAATGATGCGTCCCCAAGTCATGGTTTTTTTTTTTTTTTAGCTGGAAGGCCAAAATATGTCAAAAGAAAAAATGAATGATTGAAACAGTTAAACAACTGGGCCATGAATCTACAATCCATGACAGTTTAACATTATTGATGGAATGGATAATCAACTTTTTCATGCTATTCTAATAGCCTAAAGTGGCCTGGAGCTGTAGCCTACGCGGCCTATATTCATGCATTTCAATAACACTGCTACAAACCTGGCAGGCAAGCACAGCAAGTTGAATGTAATCTGAAATTATGAAATACATTCTGAAAATACAAAAGTAATGGAGTAATACGTTGAGAATTGTAAAATGAACTAAAATAGTGTCTCTATCTTTATGCTGGTGCAAAAGCGCCACTTTTATTTTGACGTCATGGGGTGGCCTGACTGTCAATACTGTTGCTGGCTTCACCAACGCAACTTCACTTGATTTAATCAAGCGAAACCTTGCTAGTTGCAATGGATGTATGCCATCCGTGGGACCAAGACAAATGTATTAATACATACCAGATACGTTAAACTGTCTTTTTTTACACACACCTGCGCGCGGAAGTCAGGTTGTTGTGAAATGGAATCACAGCATTGCGCAAAAGGTAAGCCAAAGTTAGTAGCTCGCAGTTTTGAGTAGCCTATGGACTTCCTATACAATCTGTGGTATATAGGAGTAGGACTCAGCTCATTTTTAACATGTCATTTCTGAAGTCAGGAAAGCAGTGCCCCGGTATTAAAAGACAGTATTCACCCATGTCTACGTCCTTAAAACATAATATTTTGGTATTGCTGGCTGGCTCTCTCTACGTGACAGGCTAGTGACTGGTTGAAGCAAGAATCACGAGTTAAAGGTAGGGTTGGAGATCTTTGAAAAACGGTTCCTGTGAGCTATATTTTTGAAAATACACAGCCCGCCTCTCCCTTCAGCCCTCCCCTCAAAGCCACGCCTTCAAAACACATGAACGCGCATGCAGTCTGTCAAGTGTTCGGATTATCCCGGGAACCCACGAGAGCTCACGAGGCGGGGGGGGCGGGCTAGAAGCCACGCAAAGCGACTAGCCAAGCTAACTTCCAGCCATGGCACTGTCTCCGGCTACGGTAAGAATGTTCAACATCACAATAAACGCACAGGCCGTCATGGTTGCCATTTCAAGAAATATTGATGACAGTAGATGTATACTAGATTAGTTATTGAACTTGACTTGATACTTGTTACTTAGATATCTCATTCTAACTTCCTAACACTGATGACAGATGCTATACTGTCATCCCTAGACTTCTAGCCAGTAGCTACAGTACTGACACATGGATTTATTTTGACAGATGTGTACCGCAGTATACATTTTACTATTGTATTTATATATACCCGACACCACAATCCGTAGTGTTTTAGGCTATGACTTCAGATTTCACTTGGGTTGTCGCACGCGCCACCAGTCGACACAGGGACAGAGGGAGTAAAGAAAAACAACCGAACTGATCAACGCTAATGAAATTGTTTTGGCTGACGATATTTTCATATGCTTTAGACCTTCCACGACCACGAGAGCTCCAGCTCTGACTTTCCTGGCCCATCACAATCATAACGACCTAACAGCCCAGTAGGACCGATGGCCAGAGATGGAGGAGGAGGAAGATAGACGCAGCAGAGGTCGGGGGTATTGATTAGGGAGACTCCAACTGAATTGACGCCCTGCTAACTGTAAGGATTTACATTCATCCCTCAATAACACTGTCCTGCTGTATTCCTCCAGATGTTATCACAACGGATGTACTCTATATCGCAACACGAGTAGGCTACACGAGTACACCTGTTGTGATAACCATTACAATATTTCTACTCCTATGAGTAGTAGTGTGATATTACGTAAGGGTTAAACGTTCGGCGAGAAGGTCGCTACCGTGGAATAGCAGCACGACAGAGAGAATCTTTAGACCCCGACGCGGAGCGGAGGGGTCTTGTTCTCTCTGAAGTGCTGCTATTCCACAAAGCGACCGACTCGCCGAAAGTTAACCCGCTTATTATATGGATATACTTAAATGATTCACACATGGCGGGGACATTTCTTTAGACCTATTTAATGTTAAGATTGTTGATGCGCAAAACAAAACAGTGCCGTTGTGGAACACCGCTAGGCAACAGCTAGGTAGCCAGGACAACAGGTGTTGTCTATCACAGCAGCTGATTAGAGTGACAAAAGACCGGACCCCCTGCGGAGTGATTGATATGAACACATTCGCTTTAGCCACTGACTTGTATACAAGCCAGGGGCTTTAGCAGTGAACGTCTTGTTGCCATTGACAGCGGTAGCCAGAGCCAGGACAACGGGTGCTGTCTATCACAGCAGCTGATTAGAGTCTTGTTGAAAAGTCGCTTTTAGCAGTGAAAAGTCTTGTTGCCATTGACAGCGGTCTGTTATAGACCAACCCGTCCGTTATCGAAAAATAACAGACGTCCGAACGTTGGGGAGCCCCGTTGAAATGAATGGAGCATTCGACAGATGACGTCACAACCATATAATAAATGGTTGTAGGTACACAACACCAGTGGTAGTTCAAGTACATCCATAAAAGCCCATCTACTTCATACATCTGTGTAACCCCTGGCACAACACCAGTTTGTAAGAAATTGACTGAAAACGTTGTATGCATATAATTGGCACATCTTTATTTATATACTCAATAATGATTGCTTATGTCCATATTGGTCTTATTGTCAATAGAGTTATTTAGCCCCATCATCAAATAGAAAATGCACTACATAAAATGTATTTATTGCTTTGCAGGCCTTGATTCAATCATTGAATTTGAAGCAATCCCATCGGTTACAGCAGCGTGCCCTGAACCCGCCGTGACCCCAGTTTGATGTTCGACCTGGCACATGACATCTGGTCCTCAGTCACAGCCCAGTAGCACAACCAACCTGGCGCCTCTGCGCAATCTGTAAGGAGATGCCCATGAACATTGAAAGGAAATGCTGTGGTGTTCTCAGTTTTGATAAGACTTTGGGCTGATGTAGGACCAGGTGAGAGAAACGGTCTCTTCAGGCATGCAGCCTACAGACAGTATGGGGCACTTGAACAGGGCTGACGTTGTAATACACAGTACAATACCCAGGATTAGCCAGGGTTACCCTGCTCTACTAGAGCAATATAAAAGGTTTATACAGAGTACGGTATAAAACACACAAACCGGCAGTGTGCAGACTTTTATTATTTTTCATTATCTGTAGGAGCATTCATCTGTACATCTCACCTTTTTGGTTTGGAACCACGTTTGTCTTGTTACCATTGTTTTTTTCATACATAGAAAATAAATGCAACCTGTCAAATGTTCTTCTGATTGTGGAATATATAAATTATGTAACCATGCATTTTCAGTCAGAGAATGAATTAAAAAAAAAGCCACACAGTCAAATTGTGTCCACCAATATTTACTGTCATTGAAATGTATGGACAATTTAAACAATGTATTACACATGACACTAGATACATTACTTTATACTATATTTACAGTTGTCATTACCACACAAAAACTCTGGGAAGGTGGGTAAGTGCAGCAACTGTGAAGGGCCTAGTTTGAGGTTGGAGGCGTCTGTGCTGTAAAAAGATAAACAGAATTAGAAATCACATATCTGACAGTAGCTCCAGTGACATTTTCAATGTAAGTAACCTGGGTTGTTGGGGCAGGGACACCGAAAATAACTCCTTTTATCTGGGCTCACCTGTTGTGAGTGTCTGCGGTCAGCCATCCCTCTTAGGGTAGAAAGTCTTCTGCGCAGGACGGTGCCCTGAAGGTTGACGTTCACAGTATGCAGCCTTCATGTCCTGGAACTTTTTTATGTGCAATTTTCCATATCTGTAACAAGCAATGTGTTAGACTATATTAGGGCTTCATTACATCAAATTACACAGCAGGGTTTTACAGGGTGTTGGCTACAGTCCCAGGACCTAAGTGGACTTGTGTGCCTTGCTCAAGTGCACTTCAGCTGTGGATGGAGGTGTAGGTAGGGAGAGGTAAGGAGGGATTTCAACTTGCTTCTCTCTGATCTTAGGACCACCTCTCACATCAGGTGATGGCTGGCTGCTACCTCAAATTTCATTCATGGCCCTAGTTATGTTCTGTGATCAGCATTGTTTTGACCTTACACAAATAAATGTAAATGCATTCTGCACCATGGGGGGCTGTGAAGACCTTTGAGAATATTTGCAGAACTACATACTGAATTGAGCCATCCGCCTTTCTCTTGGTTGGTGTGTTGAGATGGTGACTGCAGTCCAGGCTTCTTGGATTGGAGGAGAAACAGCTGTGGCTTTTTACTGGCATAAGTATGTGGTTGTGGAAGGACCCTGTCGGCTGTTGACCTGAGGGGAAAAAAGAGCACAAATTGCATATTAGCACAGAGTCCATGCTTAGACCATAGACAGATAAATCATCTGCCACAATCTGCATGCAACCAGCAGAACCTAGAAAGAGAAAGATTAGCAGCAATACACAAAGGGGACAAGTATACAAAAACATGCAAAGTGTTCTGATAAGGTGCATGGAGGTAGTCTGTGTTGATTCCAGCAACCTCAAAGACTGAAAAGTGTCCCAGTGTGTTGAATTGAAAACTTGGCGCGTGCGCGCGCACACATAGGAATATCATAATTTAGTGCAGTGTTTCTCAACAGGGGTGCCGGGGCACCCTGGGGTGCCGTAGGGCCCCCTCAGGGGTGCCGCGGAAACGTGGCTGATAAATAAATTATATAACATAAAACATATTTGTCAAAATTGATAAATTAATGTTAGTCAGTGGAATCTTTGATCTGCCATTTACGCACAATAAAGTAAATATTGGTCACCCCAGCTGCAACTTTGAACGTAGGTCGTGCTACTAGGTTGTGTGTCTCCAAATGTGTTACATTCTAAGCTTGTGTGGTATCGGATGTGATGCTATGCTACTTGGTTTGGGGTGCCTTGAAATTTTCCATGAATTGAAAGGGTGCCTCGCCTAAAAAAAGGTTGAGAAACACTGATTTAGTGTATCAATTACAACTACAGGATCTGTTCGCTTTTGTCAGATAGAACCATTGTTTTTCAAAGGCAGATCATTCCAAAAAGGATAGTAGTATCTGCAACTGGACGAAATTACACCCACAAACATGAATTAAATAAAACTACCAGTGTGCGGTGATTCATTCTTCATTACTGGCAGCCTTGATATGTTGTGAAACAGGAGCAAGGAACA
Organism: Engraulis encrasicolus; assembly: GCF_034702125.1. Lineage (NCBI taxonomy): Eukaryota > Metazoa > Chordata > Actinopteri > Clupeiformes > Engraulidae > Engraulis > Engraulis encrasicolus. Next base: position 36,946,449 of record NC_085871.1, read on the forward strand.
GCTATGGAAAACACCACACCTTGGAATGGACAAAGCAGAACATTTCAATATAACCAGGGTAAAACAAATAATGTACCGGCATCTCCATGTGATCATTCAGTGTAGCCATCACAATAAAGATCTGCCGTGTAGCCGTCATGGTCATTAGGTGGTATTTATCAAATGCAAAACTACCGTCTTCTCAAAAACGACATCAGCGAGTTAACAACATTACACCCACAATCATGTAAACATTTGAAAACCCAAGGCAATCTATTTTGCAATGCTGGAGCGGCGAACAGGTTGTGCTTGTGCTTGCTACTATTACCAGAGTCATACAACAGAGACGTACCAAAGCAAAACATGCAAACGATATATTTTTGTAAACCACTAGAAAGACATGGGCTTTGCTGGTCAAAGTAATGTGTGCGTAACATGGTAGGTTACTTACTACGAGGCAGATCCGTATACTGAACGCGGATGGAGAAGGGGTGCTTCCGTCCTCCTCCCAGCTGGTTTGTCTGGCTCGTTCGCACAACTAGCAGCAAAACACACAAGAGTCTGAGTTACACATAGCAATTCTGAAAACGTGTTCATGTGCACAGAATAAATGCCACAGGGGGTAAAAACACAAAAAAAATAAAGCGATTGAGGTAGCAGCTATGTTAAGCAAGGTAGCAGCTAGATATGTTGGAGCTTGAGCTAATCCTCTGACCCCTCTCAATGGATACTTGCTTAAAAAAAGACACCACTGTGTCCTAAACCAATTCACAAAATATTATACAGACAAATATATTATCTCACCTCTCGATTAGAAATATGGTCACCAAAGCGTATTTGAAGCCGCTGCCGTAGCCGACATCTGTGTCCAAGAGTGTCAGGTCCCATTTCAAATTTTCAGCCCGTGTTGGAGTCTGGTCTTGCGAGTCCGATGATAATCCAATGTTATCCTGACATGGTTAGTCTAGTGTTCCAAAAGCCAAAGTTCTTCCTGTAGCTCTGCAAAAGCCACCAAAGTTTCCGAGTAGCTCAGCCTGCTGCTAACTCTCGTTACCTTGCTACTAGCCGAGTGATGAATGGCCTTGTCGCGTGTGCATGAATGGGGCAGGGTCGGTCAAGTTCACGAGTCGGTGAACGCGCAGGGAGGAGGGGTGAGTGCTGGCGGTTGATGGACGTGTCAGAAACCAATAGAAGTGATGATGAGTATTACTTCTATTGGTTGCCGTTTTCTTCTGACTACGCCCTCTACACTGGACCAAAAGATTTCGTTTTTTTTCCAAACACTCTATTTCAATGGGTGCTATGGCGTCATGAGGAGTTTTTCAGATGATATGGTAAAATATGTGCCAGAAAAACATCTCCTATCCCACCTTTAATGGGCTGAACTTAAAGGGACACTGTCTGAGATTTTTTTTAGCTATTTCCAGAATTCATGCTGCCCATTCACTAATGTTACCTTTTTCATGAATACTTACCACCACCATCAAATTCTAAGTATTCATTATGACTGGAAAATTTGCACTTTTCATACATGAAAAGGGGGATCTTCTCCATGGTCCGCCATTTTGAATTTCCAAAATAGCCATTTTTAGCTGCAAAAATGATTGTACTTGGACCATACTAGAAAATATTTGTTTATAACTTTGTAAACTGTCATGTAAAGATCAAATTTGTCAATAGGCAGTCCAGTTTCAATGAGCAGCACAGTTGCACTACCTTTTTTGACAATTTCCTGCACAGTGTCCCTTTAAAATTACTCCAGAAGTCCATGATGCATTAGTTAGAGCCCTCATTCTTGTAAATTAGGCCAATGATCACTGCACTAGACAAGCTAAGAAATGTAAGCTTATTAGTATAACTTTTATCGGTGCCATTGTAACGGTGCAGAATGTAATCACTATTTAAATCCTGCTGAAATTGGTTTTGTGTTTTCTATTACTGTATTTGTCAGTTTGTTGACTATCCTAGTAGGTCTATTGCAACTGTGCTGTCCAAACTTGATCGTTTCACGAATATCCACAAAGTGTTAACAAACCAACCAACCACCAACATTCAAGTATTATATGACCACTGGCACTGTGGTATGACAGATGGTGAGTTGAGCCTCTTATTATATCATACCGTATTTCATAGCAACAACTAGCCCTAATTGATAAACTTGCATGGCTCAAATAATAGTCCCTTGATTCTTTTTTTCAGGTGGCTCATCTATTCTTACCCCATACATGGTAAGATGAGCCACTCTGTGGGGTAAGTTGAGCCAAAGCAAAATTCTCAGCTAAACAAGTTGTATTTATTATAACAAATGTTTATGAATGAATCTGTGAAATAAAACAACCGAACTATGCCAAATAATACATATTTTGGGGCCCTTGCTTTGTTTGAATACAACGAACAATGCAGAGTGCAATGATGAGGGGGAAAGTAATACTAGGCTATTGTGTGAGTTGGCTGAGACATGCATAAAGTAATTTATGTCAACTCACCTGGGTAGGCTTCTGATATGAAACTAATTATGGGAGTGTACCTATGTTCCCCCGTCTTTGTATGAGACCGGGGAACTTAGGACCCTTTTTCTAAAAAAAATGTTTCCCGCATTGTATGTTTCCGAATTTTCAAATTGTTCCCTTCCCAATACCATCCCTAAACCTAACCTGTCAGTAATGCAATGTTTCTGAGTTGTAAATTTGTGCCCTGACCAAAACCTAGCCTGTCAGAAGTGCAACAACAACCTGCGCTTTGCTATGTGGCAGCAGCTCTACTTGGAAGCAGCGGGGAATATAGAACCCTTTTTTGAAGAAAGGGACCCAAGTTCCCTGCATTGTATATTTCCGAGTTTTCAAATTGTGCCCTTTGCAAAACCATTCCTAAACCTAACCTGTCAGTAATGCAACAACAGTTGTAATGCTGAAAAAAGGCTCCTAAGTTCCCCGGTTGCGGGGAACATACGACCTGGGGAACATAGGGATGAACCCCACATTATCTGGTTATGCTCAATTATCATAACATGGTGTTCAACCATTATACATCCCATTAGGATAAGTGGCTCAACTTACCCCGTCTCCAATGTTCAACCTACCCCATTGCCAAAATTATTAAAATAAATGCTTATAAAATTATTATTAAAGGTACAAAAAGACTTGATCTATCACGCATTTAACTGCTAATTAAGTCACATTTCAGACATGATGTGACCAAAAATTGTTCTATTTTCGTTTTCTTGCTCACTTACCCCATGGCTCAACTTACCCCGGTCTCCCCTATGAAGACTCACCTTTTCGAATAAGAAAAGTGTAATTTTCCCAGTCATAATGAATACTTGGAATTTGATGGTGTTGATGAGTATAAGTGAAAGATAATATTTGTGAATGAGCAGCACCAATTCTAGAAATAAACTTCCAAAAATATTACATACTGCACCTTTAAACAGTTACCCAACTTAAATTCTCTATTTTCAGAACCGGACCCTCACTTGTCCGTCCTTCGCCTCCTCACTTCTCCATTGCGACTGATATGTGCAACTGTCTGGCGAGTCGTACAGGAGAAAGATGTGTTGAACTATGGAGTCGTGGAGGAATTCATAGCCTCAGTTGCAGAGGCCATCCCGGATTTATTAAGTGAACGGCAGTGGGTTCAGCTCCTCCTTGGTCTACGAGCAAAGGTAAGAGATGTAAACTGCAAAACGAAACTGGGAAAATTAATCAGATTGTGGACAGATGTTAATAAATGCAAGCAGCTCCTGCAATACTGTTTTTGAATTTCAGATGGTCATAGCTCAAGGGGTAAAAACATAGCCTAAACATTAACTGTTATGTTGTGGCCATGCTTTGTACTGTGGGTGCACTCAGCACACAGGCCAGAGGTAGCCAGTGCCTGCCACAATGCTGTTTTTGTTGTCGCATTTCAGATGGTCCTTGAGTCTTGCCGCTTTGAGAATTCGGCTGACCCCAAAACCACTCAGGATTACCTGGACAGAATGCAGTTACCCACTCCGCCTTCGGTTAGTTATGTGTCATGTGGCAAATTTAAACCGACTAGTATCAGCATCTTTTTAAAGGGACACTGTGTGAGATTTTTAGTTGTTTATTTTCAGAATTCATGCTGCCCATTCACTTATGTTACCTTTTTTATGAATACTTACCACCAGCATCAAATTCTAAGTATTCATTATGACTGGAAAAATTGCACTTTTCACACATGAAAAGGGGGATCTTCTCCATGGTCCGCCATTTTGAATTTCCAAAAATGACTGTACTTGGACCATACTAGAAAATATTTGTTTATTACTTAGTAAACGTTCATGTTTAATAATGTAAAGATCCAATTTCGTAATAAGCAGCCCAGTTTCAATGAGCAGCATAGTTGCAGTACCTTTTTTGACCATTTCCTGCACAGTGTCCCTTTAAATAAAAGTTAATAAAACAAAGGTACATTACAATGTCCGAACACAAGATGTAAGCTTATTGCATAGTTTTGCTTGTCGAATACCAGCCTGATCTCCAAAAATTCCGTGCTCCTGGACACAGATGTTAAGGACGCGAAATCCGTGTCCAGGAGCACGGATTTTGCCAAAATTCCGTGCTCCTGGACACAGAATTGTTTTCCGTGCTCCTGTACGTGGAATTGTTTTCCGTGCTCCTGGACACGGAATTGTTTTCCGTGCTCCTGGACACGGAACTGTTTTCCGTGATGGGCACACGGAAGTGCTTTCTATAGGCTATTACCACAGCACTGTGTTAACTCTATCATTAGAAAATACATAACAAATGCTAATCCTAAACAAAATAATGCTATAACAATTTAAGTTGTGCCCTGACCAAAACATTCCCTAACCTTAACCTGTCATTAAAGACATATTTTTGAGAAATACCTTGTCCAGTTGGTTGCTAGGCTATCAAACTCATATAATGAATGAAAGAAAACTAGCTGTGCCCAGACCAAAACAATCCCTAACCCAAACCTGTCAGTAAGAAATGTTTTTTTAGGCAAAATATTTGAAATGAGAAAAATCCTGATAAAACACAAGACTGTGGAAATAGCCTATAGAAAGCAAACAATTCCGTGTCCAGGAGCACGGAAAACAATTCCGTGTCCAGGAGCACGGAATTTCGGCAAAATCCGTGCTCCTGGACACGGATTTTGTGTCCTTAACATCTCTGTCCAGGAGCACGGAATTTTTGGAGATCATGTTGCGAATACGCATGTGTTGTACATGTTAACATGATTTGGGATAACATGCTATATTTTGCATCAGAGTTATGTTTGACAAGTTAAGGCAGTCATACTTAGTTCTTGGTTTGCTCTGATACACTATTAGTTCACACCTGTAATGATGCTTCAGGTTCAAACGGTTTCTGCCCACACATGCACAGTATGCACACACACACCCACAACATTGTCTTAAAGGAGGTGTGGGGAACCCTCGGGTCCTTGAGGCCGTCTTATCCGACCCCCAACATAATTTTAGTGTTATGCCGTTTTACATGAAATATTAAATGTTTTGTAAACAAATGTTAGAAATTGCATTTGCAATATCATTAAAAGACCACTTGAGTCAATTTCAATATGCTGTTGTATTGCTCACGCTACCCTTGACTTGTCAGTACCTGGTGATGCCACATTTTACGGCTCAGCGCTTTCCAAGATCTGTGCTATTCTACTGGGGGCAGCTTTTGTTTACATTTTTAAGAATTCTTAACATAGGCCTACTCCAAGTATGTCCCCAAAAGGTATCACTGTTTGCTAGTTGTCTGCTGATGTTGCATAGCCTTTTGAATTTTTTCAGGAATAAATCGAGATGTTTTTTTTTTTTAAATGTAAGCAAACACCTGCCCCCATTACAATGACCAGGATCTCAGAAAAGGCTGAAGGGGAAAAAAAACCCTCAGGTACCGATAAGACCAGGGTAGTGTGAGGATTACAACTGAATGTTGAAATTGGCTGTTATATTTTTGGGGGGCCTAGTAACCTCTGTTGTAAAGATGGCTGCCTCCAACATAGGCCTGACGTGCAGGGGGAAATCCAGGTTTGTGTTCATAGTACAGCCCTTGGAGGACTTAATAGAATTTGAAGTGGCCCCTTGAATGAAAAAGGCTTCCCACGCCTGCCTTAAAGCTTGCATAACATTAACCTGAAAACTATCTTCTGTCTGTTTGACTGTGATAACATTTTCTTGACCAGCAACATTGTTGACTAATATTCTCGTTTTCCATATATAGATCAGAAGCTCAGATATGGACGCATCTCAGTCCAGTTTCCGTGAATTGTTGAACATTCTGCTGAATGATGCAGATTGGAAGGATGTCTTCTTTCAGGTCAGCCCAGTAATTCACACATCCATAAACCCCCATACTTAATACTATGTACAGTGCCCTCCATAATTATTGGCACCCCTGGTTGAGATGTGTTTTTTAGCTTCCAATTATTTTTTTTTTTTTCTAAATAATATAGGACCTTAATGGAAAAAAGAGAAAAATCCAACCTTCAATACAAGTGCATTTATTCAGTGGGGAAAAAATCCCACATAAAGAAATAATTATTTGACATCAAATAATGTGTGTCACAATTATTAGCACCCCTGGTGTTAATATTCTGTACAACCCCCTTTTGCCAACAAAACAGCACCTAATCTTCTCCTATAATGTTTCACAAGATGGGAAAAGACAGAATGAGGGATCTTCAGCCATTCCTCTTTGCAGAATCTCTCTAAATCATCCAGAGACCTGAGTCCTCTCCTCTGTACTCTCCTCTTCAGCTCACCCCACAGGTTCTCAATGGGGTTGAGGTCTGGGGACTGAGATGGCCATGGGAGGAGCTTGATTTTGTGTCTGGTGAACCATTTCTGTGTAGATTTGGCCATATGTTTAGGGTCATTGTCTTGCTGAAAGACCCAGTGACGACCCATCTTCAGATTTCGGGCAGAGGGCAACAGATTTTGATTTAAAATGTCCTGGTATTTGAAAGCATTCATGATGCCATGCACCCTAACAAGGTTCCCAGGGCCTTTGGAAGCGAAACAGCCCCACAGCATGACTGACCCACCCCCATACTTCACAGTGGGTATGAGGTGCTTTTCAGCATGCGCATCTTTTGTGGCACGCCAGACCCACTTAGAGTGTTTGTTGCCAAAAAGCTCAATCTTAGTCTCATCTGACCAAAGCACACGGTCCCAGTTGAAGCCCCAATACCGCTTGGTGAACTCCAGACATTTGCGTTTATGATTGTGACTGAGGAAAGGTTTTCTCCGTGCATGCCTCCCAAACAGCTTGTTGGCGTGTAGACAGCGCTTGATGGTTGATTTGGAGACTTTGTGACCCCAGGATGCTACCATTTCTTGTAATTCTGTAACAGTGAGCTTTGGAGATCTTTTGATTTCTCTTACCATCCTCCTCACTGTGCGTGGTGGCAAAATAAACTTGGGTCCTCGTCCAGGCTTGTTTACCACTGTTCCAGTTGTTTTGAACTTCTTAATTATTCCTCTCACCGTGGATATGGGCAGCTACAGTTGAGTGGCAATCTTCTTGTAGCCTCTGCCTGACCTGTGAAGGTCGACGCACATCTGCCTCACTTGTATGCTGTGTTCCTTTGTCTTTCCCATGTTTTAAGAGTGCATAAGAGAAATGGCCTCGGTGTCACGTCATATTTATACCCCAGGGAAACAGGAAGTGATGAATTACTAATTAAATGTTCCTACATACTCTGGTAAACTTTGTAAACTACTGTAGAAATGACAGAAATTCTTCAATTATATTTATTTCCTGGGAATTGTTAAGGGTGCCAATAATTGTGAAACGGGTGATTTAATCAAAAATAATTATTTTTTAAGTCAGGGATTTTTTTTATTTTCCTACAATTCATTTGAGTGGAATGCTACATTTTCCTAAAATTTTCAGTGTGACAGTATTCTTCTGCGATAAACACTGAATTTATTTTAAGGCTTTTAACACATCTCAACCAGGGGTGCCCATAATTATGGAGGGCACTGTATGTCACATACAGCCCACTCATAGTACCATCCTGTCTAGAATGAACATTGTCTATGCTGCCCAAGACGCATAGTATATGTTCTCTTGTTCATAGTTCGTAAAGACCCAACCCATGACACTCTTTTGCATTTCTCCACTTTTAAGTTGCACTTTGTAATAATTTTGTAGTTTCCTTCCAGAATTCATGCTGCCCTTTCATAAATGTTACCTTTTTCATGAATACTGAATCACCATCACCAAATTCCAAGTATTCATTATGACTGGGTGAAGTGCACTTTTCATACATGAAACGGCGGGTCTTCTCCATGTACTCCATTTGGCTATGGAGTACTGCAAAACGTAGGGCCTACTGTACTTTGGCCATACAAGTTAATAATAATTGATAATTTTATGAATAGTAATTATTTGGCAATAAGCAGCACAGTTCCAATTAGCAGCACAGTTGTGATACCTACACATACAGTAATGTGCAAGGACTAGGCAAAGCCTGGGGAGTGTTAGTAAACTCATCCCAACTGTCCCTTCTCTGAAGGTTTTTTTTTATTGCTCCCAAACCCAAGTTAACTACAACAACTTGACTAGGCTTTTGATCCCTCTGTCTTTCAAGCACTTGTGGTTTTCTCTACAGGATGTATTTACTCCAGGAGGAAAATGCGAAGGAAATCGTAATTCAAATCGTTTAAAACAAAAACGGCAATCGTAAAAGGAAAAAATAAAAAAATTTTTTTTTTTTTTTTTTTTTTTACATTTTCGGAAACTATGGCGGCCAAATTTAAACTATGGCGGGCCGCCATAGTTTCCTCAATGTATGGGAAACACTGTAGGGTTAGCCTTGCCCTCTACTCACGCAAGGTAATCACAGTCCAAACGGTTTTCTGTCGTTGTCCCTCGAATGTGGAATAAGATACCACTTACATAGTAGGGTCATCCCTCTAAACCTTCAGAGAGCTTGTGAAGACTCATCTCTTCCGAGAGAGCTTCCTTGCATAATAACTAACTCTACTCGTCTTAATTCTGTGCATTTACTTGCACTATACTCAATAGATGCTCCACTATTTCTATATTAATGCTCTTTACAAACCTGTGTAGTTGTAATCTGTCTGTATTGACCCCACACTCTGTAGAGTACTTCATTAAATGTTCTCTTTATAAGTCACTCACGTTAAAATTGTCTGCTAAATGTAATGTAATGTAATTGGCATGTTGGTTGGAGGAACTGTAGTTCTCTCTAGTATGTTTTTTATTTTTTATTTTAAATCAGCACAGAGTGATGAAAGCTCTGCTGATCATGTGTTTCAGGAGGTGTTTCCAGAGTACGGGCCCAAGATTGACCTCCAATTGCAAAGGCTCATCTCTACATTTGTATCCAGACTAGAGGAGCTTCTTCCCACATCTCGCATAGAGAAGGTACATGGGCATGACTCCCACTGCCTACCTCTTACTGTTCAGTGGAATTTAGTGGAATTCTATTAAAATTGTACTTAAGTTAGTATGAAATGTGGTCCTCTCTTTAATGTATTATGCCTTAGAAATAGAATATTTTAAATTTGAGTTTTGCATTTTACAGTTTATATGAAAAGGGTGAATAGAGCAACCCAGTATCAACCGAAAACTTATTCATAAAATATAAACTTATTCGAAAATTCATCAGTTTTATTAAATTGATTGCCGCTGAGAAACTGGGTTCTGCTGGTAAGCTTACAGCCCCAGCCTGCAATGGTCTCTAGAGGTCCACTGAGGTCTTATAACACTCACCAGCTTGCCGATCTGAATTCAGCAATGCACACCACAATTGACAAAATAAGACTCGTTCTTGGACTATTACACCAAAATGCTTTTATTGTTCTTCTAGCTAAGCACGTTTTACAATTTTGGAACCAGTCTATGTGTTTTTGTTTTTTCAGGTTGCTGCCATGCTGGCTGAGGTTCCATCTGTGATGGAGGAATGCTTCCAAACCCTTTCACACCCACACAAATTGCTGAGCTCCATCAGCCATCTCAAAAGTCATGCAGACATTGACTCAAGTGAAGACCATATTTACGGTATAGTTTTCTTCTCCTATATCTTCAGCAGCTAATAACCAGAGATGCTCCGATCAAATATTTTTTGGTCCGATCACTGATTACCGATCACCAAAAATCATGATCTGCTGATAACCAGTCAATGCTGATCACAGAAAGAATCGGAATCTTTTGCTCTAAAGAAACAAAAAACAGACTATTAATATTCTAATCAAATGATCTATTTTGAAGTCCTAATTTGAAATAGACCAATCATAATCATAGTTTGCATATGTAAGCTATGCATCATCTAACACTGTAGTACTGTAATCTTGCATATTATAAATGTAGACCTAATTGTCATGCCAATCTCTCAGACTAGAAACATTGATAAGACACTATCAGTGTTGGGTAAGTTACTGTTTTAAAGTAATTAGTTACTTTTCTTTAGTTAATGCTTTCAGTTGTAATTGAATTACTTATTACTACATTTAAAAAGTACCTCATTACTTATTACTTTACTTTACTTTTCGCGGGAAAAGGGATTTTAACCAGTGTAGTGGCACACCTCATAACACACCTGCTTCCCCAGGTTGTAGACCGGCTGTGTAAATGGCCTAATATTTTAATGTGCAAACTGTACCTCTATTCTCATTCTCACATCTAAAATGCATTTCATGATTGCCCTGTAGGCCTAGGCCTTTTCACAAGTGTCAATACATTTGAATTTAGTCTAACATTATGCCATAGAATAGAATAGACTTTCATTGTCATGTCAGCATGCCAATAGCCTTTGATCTCAGAGAATAAAACAGAATGAGTAGGATGAGGTGGCCATATTAAACAGAAATGTTGATGGGTAAGGACACTCTAGCTTACATAGCCTATCCTCTCCTAGATGTTGCAGCTTATGCTACCCCAAAACCTTTCAGTTTCCTGATTAAAAACGACCTTGGATTCCATATGCATTAGCCTAACGTTATTATTAAGGATTCTGCCGAATGCAGAATCCGTTCGTGCTGGAAGACGGTTTGATCAGGCACATTTGAATAGCCTGAAGAACGTGGCCTCAACGCAATTGCTTGCGCTGTTCTCACGTTATTCTCAATTACTTGACCTGCGCTGGCTGCTGCTGACGGAGTTACCCAAACTTTTTTTTGTTGCAGTGTATTTATTTAACCAATATGTCATCAGTGAGCACAACAGAGGCCATGGCGGCATTTGCGATGTAGGGCACAGCTGTTTCATTCATGCATTTGCGTAACTGTGGACTCGGAATGACTGTCGATTTAACTGCGCAGCGAATCACTTTCACTTTACCTCTGGCGTAATGTTTAAAAAAAATGATGATGGAACTCCAAATATTGTAGTATAGGTTAAGCACATCACAGCGCAATGGACTGATAAAAGTCCCAGTGAAAGACCTTGCATGCATGAGGAAGGAGCAGTCTGCGTGCGCGCGCTCTCACACACCCACACCCGCGAGCTTGAGAAGGGCTGGGGGAAAAAACAGCCCAGCCAGAGCGCTTCGCTCATCTAGAACTACTAATATCAGCAAACATGACGATGATTTCAAGGCTTAAATTATAACGAGCAACGACCGTTACGGTATTGCAGTAACTGTAATTAAGTTACTGAAATTTGAAGAGTAATGCGTTACGTTCCTACGTTACTGCCAAAAGTAATTAAATTAAGTAAATTACTTTACTTAGTAACACATTACGCCCAACACTGGACACTATATAGCCACAGTATTATTCAATATAATGGGAAACCATTATTATTATTATTATTGAACCATTTAAGATTGAACTAAAATTGAAACATTAGAAACTCAAATGGAAATTCCTCTACTATGGGCAGTGGGAGATGTATGCAAACAAAAAAAGGTGTTAGGAGTTTAATATCTTGCAATCTGCTTTTTTGCTGATTAAGCTATTTTTAGGCAATATCGACCGAACATGACTGACAGTCGATCGAGCATAGGAGCATCTCTACTATTTGCAATATCTTCATATTGTGTTTTAAATCTGGTATACAAAAGCTAAAAATATGACAGTGCACATTTAAGTAAATATGCATTCTTTGGCCGCTGATTTTCAGCTATGCTCAGAGCCAGTGCCTTTACTATGGGTAGTGGGAGATGTATGCAAACAAAAAAGGCGTTAGGAGTTTAATATCTTATTTTTTGAAAAAAGGTCCTCTGGATTTTTTCTTCTTTAAGCTATTTGGTTTTTTTTTTTAGGTTATTTTTTCTTCTTTTTATTCATTCATTCATTGGCAATGACGTTTCGACCTCTCTGTCTTCCTCAGATTCCAAAGACAGAGAGGTCGAAACGTCATTGCCAATGAATGAATGAATAAAAAGAAGAAAAAATAACCTAAAAAAATGCTTAAAGAAGAAAAAATCCAGAGGAGTGTGCGAACGTTTTTTCAAAAAATATGTGATCTTTTTGTTCGGCACCAGGGATTGTGCACAAGTAACTCTACAAGTGAGTTTAAGATCTTGCAATCAGCTTTTTGGAGTTGCTGATCAAGCTACTTTTAGGCAATATTGACTGATCATGACCGACAGCCGATCGATTGGAGCATCTCTATATTACGTTAAATCTGGTATGCAAATGCACAAGCTACACCACGTATAACTACTGTACATTTTGTGATTGACTGGTAATATAATGATACTACAATATCATTATTTAATAATAGATATTATTATATATTTCTGGTCATTCCAGGCCGACTACCACCAGCAGAACCTCCTGAAGATGATGACTGCATCTTCTCCTTTCTTTCCCGACCTCCTCTTGTTCAAGTTGTGGCCAGTGGCGAAGAGATTAAAGCTGGATTGAGTTCCTCTCTTTTCCAAGATGTTCTAATTGAGTGCGAAGAAGTGAGCGATTTGGCCAATGATGTCTACATAGTGGAGGCCAAGTTTGAGACAAAAATGAGAGAGGACATGGTCAAAATGGGTGGACATCAGGATGGTGGTGTTAACAGACACATTGATCAGCAACAGGAGCTGGTGCGTGGGAACACTACAATTCCAGTGCCAAGGCAACTCATTGTCAAGCTTGATAGAATCGACATCACCGGTATACCATTGCCACCACCTTTGCCCACACAAAGTGGAAGACCTCGGACAAAAAGACTGAGTTTCCTCCGAGCTAAAAATATATGGCAGAAGATTGCACCGGTTGATGATGACGAGTGAGTGATGACTTTCTTTTATATCAGCATATAATGTTGTTGGGCAACAGTAAATAACTTGATCTGGTTTCTAGTGTCATAGATTCTTACTTTTCAAAATATCTGTTTCAGGTCTGACCCAGACTTCACGTCTGACCTAGTGGCTCAGCACTCTGACGCATTTGCAAAAAGAGGAATAACAGGTAATTTAGTCTGTGTTTTATTTTCCTCCGGAGACAAGAAAGGGCACAATAACATTTTTGTAACTAATTCCAGTGTAAAAAGCGCCCATTTTACTTTCGTGTCACTTACTTCCATAGGTAATGGATTTTCTGATATCGATACAATGGCCGTTGTGGCTCAAGCCTTAACCCATTTCTATATGCAGCCCGATGTCTCCTCTGCTGTGTCCTTTCGCCTTACTCATTATCATACAACTGTAAAACAAAGCCTGGGGAGTGTCAGTAAACTCATTCCAACTTGACTAGGCTTTTGATCCCTGTCTTTCAAGCACTCCAGGAGGAAAATGGGAAGGAAATCGTTTTTCAAATCGTTTTTTTGAAAAATGGAAATCGTTTAATAATTTAAAAGTATTATTATTATTTTTAATTGTTATTACTTTTACATTTTCGGAAACTGTGGCAGCCAAATGTAAACTATGGCGGTGCAAATAAATACTTGTGTTCACAATATTGTGAATGGCCTGTGTTTCAATTTTTAGAAGCTAATTTACTGCCGTGATTTACTTAGTCACCACATAAACCACATTGATGTCAGGGCACAGGACAAGACAACTGTAACCCAAGGGGGTTGGATTTAGCCAAAAATGGAATTGTGTGAATTCTAACATGGTCTCTCCAAGACCATATTGTGGACACAAAATTGAGTAAATATTCTGCTTTTTCCTCCCTTTCCATTTTCCAGAAGGTTGCAAGCCACCACCTGTGCTCTTTGCCTGCTCCAGGTGTTCTTTTCAAGCCAACACTGGAATAGCTCTGGACCAACACCTTGTGAAGGATCACCCAAATGACTTCCAACAGCTTCATTCAGCGCGTAATCACCACATAAGCCTTTCAGAACTCCAACCAAACCACAAGTCATTTGCCTCAGTCCAACAAGCTGTGCCTGAAAGAAGGGGTGTGTTAAAGACGTGCACGTTTTGTCAACTGTGCTTCTCACATGGTGATCAAATGAGGAAACACCTTAAGGAGCAGCACGCTGTAGAGATAAAACCTCCTCACCGACCTCAATCAAATGTGAATTACCCAAGAAAGCTGGTGTCAAAAACATGTCGTATTCCAGGGCAGGTGTCAAAAACATGTCCAGTATGTAGTAAGACTTTCACACGTGGAACTGTAATGAGGGAACACCTGAAGAAGCAGCACTCTGTGATCAGCAAGGAAATTCTCCCCCCTCGGCCAACTCAGGATAATTTATCTGTGGATAACAATACGGCAGGGACCGCAAGTCATAATGACCAAGTTAACAGAGAACTGGAAAGTATTCCAGAACAGACAAGTATTCCAGGGCTGGTGTCAAAAACATGTCCAGTATGTAATAAGACCTTCACACGTGGTAATGTAATGAGATTACACCTGAAGAAGCAGCACTCTGTGATCAGCAAGGAAATCCTCTCCCCTCAACCAAATCGAGATAATCTAAGCGGGTCAGAAATTCTCCCCCCTCGGCCAACTCAGGATAATTCATCTGTGGATAACAATATGGCAGGGACCGCAAGTCATAATGACCAAGTTAACAGAGAACTGGAAAGTATTCCAAAACAGAGAAGTATTCCAGGGCGGGTGTCAAAAACATGTCCAGTATGTAATAAGACCTTCACACGTGGTAATGTAATGAGATTACACCTGAAGAAGCAGCACTCTGTGATCAGCAAGGAAATCCTCTCCCCTCAACCAAATCGAGATAATCTAAGCGGGTCAGAAATTCTCCCCCCTCGGCCAACTCAGGATAATTCATCTGTGGATAACAATATGACAGGGACCGCAAGTCATAATGACCAAGTTAACAGAGAACTGGAAAGTAGTCCAGAACAGACAAGTATTCCAGGGCTGGTGTCAAAAACGTGTCCAGTATGTAATAAGACTTTCACACGTGGTAATGTAATGAGGGAACACCTGAAGAAGCAGCACTCTGTGATCAGCAAGGAAATCCTCTCCGACACACAGGGAATGATGACCGATGTGCTGGCTCCCAAGTGGATTCTCAAGTGTGACGGCTGTAAAGAGCACTTCTCAACCCCTTCAAATATGAGGAGGCACCTGAGGGAACACTCAGCTTGTAGTTCAGTTAAATTCAAGCCCCGTAGAAGAGAAGTTGTGCCAATCACATGTCCAGTATGTGAAATGACCTTCAAGATGGATCATGCATTGACACGACACCTGAAGACATGGCACTCTGAGGTCTGTGACAAAGTTCTCTCCTCTTTATCAATTCAGGATAATTTAAGAGAGGTGGTGAATTCAAAGACGTGCCCAAAGTGTAAAAAGACCTTTCCACAGGTTTACATAATGAGACGACACCTGGAGCACAAGCACTTTGTGGTCTGTGAGAGAATCCTCTCCCCTCTATCAAATCAGGATAGTCTACCTGTGGAAAACGATGCACAAGGGCCTATTGTTGCAAGCACTGCTGAGCTCCTATCAAACCCTGCTGCTTGTGGATCAGTGCAACAGTTACAGCCGAGTGGCTCAGATGAGACGGAGCAGATGGCGGTTAACCTAGGACGAAAGGACCTCATTGGAAAGGAAATGGATAAACATCCTGGTGACAACTTCCAGCATCCAAAGGCTCTAGAATTAGAATACGCAAAGGAACACTCCACAAGTGGAAACACTGGCATACATCAACTTAATCAGAATGATCCCACTGTGCTCCACTTTGAATGCTCAAAGTGTGGTGAAAGATTCTCTGTCTTGTCTGAGCTTGAAAAGCATAATCAAAACGCATGCACAGAACTAACTGCTGTAATTCATGAAGTGGTTTCTCCCACTGACGACACACAGGGAGTGATGACCGATGTTGTGCTGGCTCCCAAGTGGATTCTCAAGTGTGACGGCTGTAAAGAGGTATTTCACACAGTCGGTGAGATGGAGAAGCATGTGATTTGCCATTGGGAGGGAAAGCCTTTGCGATGCAGCCTTTGTGAGCGATACTTCAAGAATGGCTTGTCGTTAAATAGTCATACCGAAGTGCCCTCCAAGTGCACCATCTGTGGGGGAACATTTACTAACCTTTCCAGCTTAAGTTTGCACTACCTAGAAGCTCACAACATCAAAGACTCCTACCCCTGCTCGGACTGCCAGAAGACCTTCCTCAATGTTTGTCGCTTGGTGCTGCACTTGCAAGACCACACAGGAGAATTCCCTTTCCAGTGCACTCGGTGTCTTAAGCGATTCAAGCGGGCTACGTGTCTCGCTAGGCACCGACAAATGAGCAGTTGCAACGTCAACTGGAGAATAATGGAAAGGAAATTTTTGTGCCATGTGTGCGGTAAAGGATTTCACATGTTAAGTTCCCTGAAGGTGCACGAGACGATCCACCAGTCCACTCGCAACTTCATATGCTCCGAGTGTGGCAAGTGTTTCAAAGGAACTGTGAACTTGAAGGCGCACATGAGAACACACGTGGATGATGCGGTACGACGGCATCACTCTTGCTCTTACTGTGGTAAGAAGTTCCTACACGCTGCAGCTTTGGTGCGCCACCATCGCATTCACACTGGGGAGAGACCTTTCCCCTGCGCCAAATGCAACAAGACCTTTAAGTCAGACACGGAGTTGCAAAAGCACATGCGCTATCACAACAACTACAGGCCATTTCAATGCCAAGTGTGCCGGAAAAGATTTACTCAGACAAGCTGCTTGAAATCGCACATGCGCGCACACACTGGTGAGAGGCCGTATGCTTGCTCGGTATGTGACAAACGCTTTGCGTTGTCTTTTCAAAGGAAACGCCACATGCTCATCCATACTGGAGAAAAGCCTTTTGTTTGTGAACATTGTGGCAAAGCATATAACCAGAAAAACTGTTTAACTCTCCATCTAAAAAAATGTCCCCAAATCATCTTGTAGATGTATTAGACCATAACACTGAAATGATCCCTGGCATCTGTCCTTGTTTTGATTACTTTCTCTGAAGTAAATAAATTACAAACACCACCAATGAACAAGTTATTTCATATCTTGGATGATTCAATATATAAACTCTTAAAGGTGCACTGTGTAATATTTATAGTAGTTTAATTCCAGAATTCATGCTGCCCATTCACAAATGTTACCCTTTTCATGAATACTTGTCATGAACTCTAAATTCTAAGTATTCAAAATGACTGGGAAAATGGCACTTTTCATACCTGAAAAGGTGGATCTCGAACTGTTATTTGTTCTTGCTAATAAATATCAGTTTATCAATTAGTAAATAGGCAGCACAGTTCCAATGAGCAGCATTGTGGCAATAGCTAGTCTGGCCACCATCTTACGCAGTGCACTTTTAAATCTCTATGTGAAGAGCTCTTTTCCAAAATGAGATATATCCATTTTATAGAATGTTGGGAAATTGACATTTTTGTACTGGGCATTCCATTGAAATGCATTGTAAAATGCATTTTTATAGAGGTTTTAAAGTATGTTCTCAACACATTTGAATAGCAAGAATTCACACATAGATGATAGAACCTCTTAACAGTCAATTCCAATATTAAAATGCAAAAAGTCATAAATGGTGGATATAGCGTTTTGTAAAAGAGCTCTTCATGTCCTTTTTTAGGTTTGGGTGAATGTGAGTAGAATTGGGCCACTGTTTGGCAAAGTCAGAGACTTGTGAAGTCTGAGGATTGATTTGAGGGAATGCCAAAAAATGTGTTTATTAAAAAAAAGATTCTTATATTCTTTGTCAGCAATATTGCAATCTGTATTCATTAATGGTTGCAGAGTATATTCATAGGAAAGCAGGCACCAGAATGGAGCAGTTTAACTTGTGACAAGATGTATTTACATGGATATAGGCTAGTGTGTTCATAATTCTCTAATACTGCTGATGTGAACTATCCTTTAGCATTTACCTGGAATGGTCCTCGACTGACCATGTCTGTCCTCAATGAATCAGAAAAACCTGGAGATACGATTTCAGAGCATTTGCTGGGCTACTTTTCCTTTTGTTTGAACATATAATTGACATAATATGACAATCTATGCCAAGAGCATAGAAGAACATCTACTGCTGTTATTGGCAACAGGCTTACAACACCATCAAATGAATGTTGTGCGTTCACAAGCAGATCTACATTACTCAACCACAAATGTTCAATGTCCCGGCCAGAATACTTGTTTGAGATTGTTATATAGAGAATGTTTAATAGAATTTAATTTGAACTTAATAGCAGACTAGTGTTACAGCTGACAGTGTCAAGTCACATTGGTTTATGTTGCCTCTGCGAAGGGCTGGCCCTGTTCATGGTACCTCAGTCATGGAGGAGGATGGGGGTGGGGAATGAAACCGGCAACCTATACTATAGGCTATGATTATTTATTTGTTTTGCTGTACTGTCTATACCATGGAGAAACACCACTCTTCGTCTACAGTATTAAGGCAAATGATTACATTATTATTATTTCAAGTCACATGAGAGGAAAAAAATAATTTGAAATTTACCTTTGGTAAGGATAAATGGTTTGGTTTGCCAAACAAGAATCTCAAGACATTTGGATTGAGGAAAAAGTCTACCCAAGAAGAAGCGGAAAGAAGACTGTGCAATACGGTAGGGGCTGTAGGCTACTGGTCAAAGGTTTGGTCATACGTTTTGGAAAATATAGGTGTGCGTTACAATATTCGACCTCTCCTCCACTTGCTTCTCGTCATGATGACATCACTGACAACAGCATTATATTTCAATATCTTTCAAAAGCCCAATTGTAGAGTCTTTTTCTCATTTGCAATTTGGATGGTGAATGAAATACAGTCCCTCAAAAGTTGTTGTGGCTAGGCTGACAGCTGGGAAACTTTATTGTTTTCTCCACGGAGGAGGGGCCAGCAGGTGGGACAAGGAGACAAGCGCAAGTGGAGGAGGCAAGGTTGCATATTGCAACGCACTGTAAGACTGAAGTAGTGACATGGTATGGGGCAGTATGGAGAATTATGGAATGTGATAGGCCTTTTGTGAGCTGTGCTATAGGCTTAGGCCAAATCAGTGTAAGCAAGCCATGTTCCGACATTTGGGGGGGGGGGGGGGGGGGGTGCTAGTAATGTTTTTTGGCAAGGTATATCCCCCCACTAGTAGAAAAAGCTTGATAGCAGTCATGGGGTGGTAGCGAAATCACTTTTTTCAGCTCTTGAAGTTACTACCCCCCTATAATAAATACTGTTTTTTAATATCATCTGCGTATGTAGCTATGGCTTATGTTGGGGGTATTGCCAATATTCTATACCATCGTGCTTGTTATCACTGGAAAGGGGGCCTCTCAGGCTTTCATTTAAGCCCATTAACGAATCTGTCTGACATACACAGAAGCCACAGCACGTCATTAAACCAGAAATAGCTCCCATTTTCGCACAAATTGTGCCTAAACTGTGCACTTCCGTTTACATCTGTGACATGAAAGAACAGCAAGGACACCAAAGTTAACAACCTCAATACTCAGGGCACTCTGCCGATTCAGAAAATGTATAATATGCCCATACAATCATTTACTATATGTTTGTGAGAGCCTTAAATATCACTTGTGCAACCACCAAAAATGTCTTAAAAATAAGACCCAAGACAATTGCCTAATACAATGCCCGGTATCACTTTACTTAAACAAACTTTGTTTATACTGTAGTTCATATGTGAATGTACATTACATTCACAAATTGTTAAAGTATTCAATGATTGTAGTGCAGTGTTTCTCAAAGTGGGGCGCGGAGGTATTGGAGGGGGGTGCGCATGAAGTCAGAAGGTTTTTCTTTTTTAATACTTTTCTGCTTTGCCATTAAGTCAACACATTCCCTTTACAATCACAAAACATGAATTAATTTATTCACTAATATTTAGAGAACATCATAGGCCATACTGTACGTGTATATCAGGCTCTAATAAACTTTACGGCGGCCTATTTATTTGTATTTTCGTAACCATTTTGCTCGAGGGGGGCGCAGACAGACACCCTTCCTCTGAAGGGGGGGGGGGGGGGGGGGGGGGGGGGGGGGGGGGTGGGGGGGGGGGGGGGGGGGGGGGGGGGGGGGGGGGGGGGGGGGGGGGGGGAATGGCACGAAAAGTTTGAGAAACACTGTTGTAGTGTATGTGAAGAAATACAATCTAAACGGTAGGCCCTGGAATGATAGGGCATTGGGTAACACTTTACTTAAACCACTCAGATATGGTATCTCATTAACAGAATTTAGATAAATGTTCATATACAACATTTTATACAGGCTATTTCATAAACAAATAGACTGAGACCCTATACAAGGGGTTGCAAGCCAATAAAGAAACATGTTGCAAAGGGAATATGTTTAATGAAAGAATAGTTTAACGTAGATTTATATCATTTCTTCGTCAGTACTCTTCATCTTCCATGTCATCCCCTTCATCTGAACTGTCTATGTTTGCCTGGTTTCCGCACACTCTCAGTTTACACATGTCTGTGCACCTGAGGCCATTTACCAGACAAACACAATGATAGCTAGAGCATTTTGTAGTGCACTTGCATGAAAGAAGGTCCAGGACAACTTGGGGTATTGTCAATATTCTATACAATAGCGCTTGGTATTACTGGAAAGGGGACCTTTCATTCTTTCATTTAAGTCCATTGCTGAATGTTTCTGACACACACAGAGGTCACAGTACTTCATTAAACCAGAGATAGGTCACATTTTCTCACAAATGTTGGCTAAACTGTTTGATTTCGTTTATCTCTGTGGCATGAAAGAACGCCAAGGACACAAAATTAGACAACCTCAATACTCGGTGGAATCTGTTGATTCAGAAAATGTATAATATGCCCATACAATTATTTTGTATATGTTTGTGAGGGCCTAAAATTTGACTTGTGTAACCACCAATAGTCTTCAAAATAGTTGCCAATATAGCAGGTCATTAGCTGGAAATATCAGGCCTTTTTTCTGCCAATGTTTGTGCTGACATTCACAGAGGTCATTAAACCAGTAATTTCTCTGCCCTATCGTGGCCTAATGGTAGGACACTGGTCTACTACGCGGCTGACCCGGGTTCGATTCTGAACCGTGCCCTTTGCCGACCCTCCCCCATCTCTCCCTCCCAACTCGCGTCCTGTCACCTCCTTCACTGTCCTGTCTCATGTAAAACAAAAATAGAGGCTTGAAAAGCTCCCCCAAAATACTTAAATGATCACTCCTGCCAATTTCAATATGCTGTTGTATTGCTCACATTACCCTTGACTTGTCAGTTCCCGGAGATGCTGCATGCTGCTATTCTAATGGGGGCAGATTTTGTTAACATTTTAAAAAATCTTAACATGGGCCTACTCCAAATATTTTCCCAAAAGGTAACACCTGCCCCCATTACAATGACCAGGATCTTGGAAAAGGCTGAAGAAAAAAAAATCTCAGGTACTGACAAGTCCAGGGTAGTGTGACATGCAGTTACATGCATGTTGAAATTTGCTGCCGTTATCCTTTAAACCAGTAATTTCTCACAAATTCCACCTCAACTGTATGATTTATGTTGTCCCTATACCATGAGAAAACATCAGGGTCACAAAACCGAATGATTTTAAAAATCTAGGCATGCTGTTGATTCAGAAAATGTATAATGTACCCATACAATATTTGCAGGAGCCTTTAAAAGGCCATAATGATCCTCACGGCCCTAATGACCTATTTTCTGACCAATTCCGTTTTATCTCCTTACAGACATGCATACAAATGTTGGATAAAAAGAAAAATGAATGAATATATGTATGTATACATAGTGTATATACATACAGTATGAGTGTATGTGCATAAGAATGTATGAATCCGCTTTGAAATGTTGTCAGTAAATGATCAAATTGCACATACATCACTGCTTAATAATAGACCTACAGTCCCAGGAAAAAGTTTGTACACCCTTTGAAATTTCTTACATTTCTGTCAAAATTGGTCATAAAGCATGGTCTGATCTTCCTGGAAATCACAAGAAGGAACAACCAGAGTCTGCTTTAACTAATTCAACCCAAACATTTACAAGTTTACATATTTTCATTGGCCATAAGATGTAAACATTCACAGGACAGCAAGGCATAAGTAAGTACACCCTTGCATTCAATAGGTTTTAACCCTAAGTTTGTCGTAATAACCTCAACCAGATGTTTCCTGTAGTTGCAGATCAGATTAACAAAACAATCTGGATGTATCTTGACTCCCTCTTCTTTAGAAAACTGCCCTTCTTCAGCAAGGTTTCTGGGATGTCTGGAGTGCACAGCTTTCTTGACTTCATGCCATATCATCTCAAATGTTTTTTTGTCAGAGCTTTGACTGGGCTATTCCAGAATGTGTATTTCATTGTTATGAAGCAATTCAAAAGTCAATTGCCTCTAAAATATGGGTGGTTGTCCCATTTCAGCACCCATCCTCTCGTGTGCCTCAACTGTGTGACAGACTACCTCACATTTTTTCTGTAAAATATCTCAATAAACTTCTGAGTTCATTGTTTGACTGATAATAGCAAACTGACAAGGGCCTGAGGCACCAAGGTAGCCGCATGTAGGGCTGCGTACCGAATTTCGGTCCGGTCCTGGCACCGACCGAAAAGCCACATAGTATCGAATATCAAAACAAAACAAAAAAACCGGTGCCTTATTTCGATACATTTTGTGCGTTTCAACAGTCCCTGTGTCAATAGTAAATCTGTGAACCAATAGCCATGTAGTCAGGTGAAATTGTCATTTGTGATTGGCTTCGAAGGACCTGGGTGGGCGGGACGAGCACGAGACATTTCATTCATTCAAAAAGTACTAGCGTTTGTTTACTCGAACAGCTGACAGTTGGTGAGGATATGTTGTAGGCTAACTTAGTTGTAGCTAGTTGCAGTTAGTTGTAGTTGCAGTTGTAGCTAGTTGCACCCCTGATATACTTGCTGAGATCTAACGTGTGGTTAAACTTTGCTCGTGTGACTGGACGCAAATAGAGCCAAATGCTCCATTTGTGACAAAGCTGTCCCTGCGAAAGACGGCAACACGACTTGGCGAAACATTAACGCACCAAATCAAGGCTAAGAGCCGAAAGCTGCGCTGAAATTTACAAGCCATGGACGAATGGACATTAAACATGATGTAGCCCTTTGGGATTTTTATTTATTATTTTATTTTATTTACTTGAATGTATTACTTAAGTATTTGTGTCTTCAATCTGTGAA
This sequence comes from Engraulis encrasicolus, assembly GCF_034702125.1. Taxonomy (NCBI): domain Eukaryota; kingdom Metazoa; phylum Chordata; class Actinopteri; order Clupeiformes; family Engraulidae; genus Engraulis; species Engraulis encrasicolus. The sequence goes on from NC_085871.1 coordinate 36,969,972, forward strand.
ATGAATGTGGACATGTTGAAAGATTTACGTTTGTTATAAAAAATGACTTACTGATGTATGAACCAATCAGCACGCAATGTGAGAGGTTAGGGGTGACAGGAAGTAGGGAGAAGGGGAGAATAACTCCCACGAGAAGAGAAGCCGAATCTGATGTCTGTTTTATCAAGGGATATCAGCGAAATATGAAGTTGGTAATGCACTGATTTCTGTATTGACTTTCTAAGTGTAGTGACAATCGGACTTTAAGTCACGAAATCTGCGTTGGTGCGGACATTGTGTTGTTTGCACCGTTGCGCGCGAGTTGACAAGAGTTTTCGGCGCGGAAGCTTCACGCAGTAACAGCGTGGGTGTTTGGAAGCAGCTACCGCTCTGAGGTAGAGTGAAGACCGGGCAGTCCGCTCGGTTGTTGTACCGTAGTGAGAGAGGAGGGGCCGCGTCACGGGAAGCAACAAGCCCATTTCGCCTCGCCAGCACTGCGAGGAGACACAGGGAGGCGAGGCCAGGCAGCATCGTCCGTGAGTGGATTTATTGTTTTGTTCCATGCGCTGCTTTAGCGTGAAAGGACCATAGGGTTGGTCTCAACGTTCACAAGCCACGTAACAGGCCTGCAACAACTGACATTCTGACATACTTCGTTGGGTACCCATTTTATTTTGTTTCACATGTTATCTGAAAGGTAAACTGCCGGCAGTAAGATAAGATTTACTGTGAGGGTATTGTTTTTTTTGGTTGAAACTGATTGATTATACTTTTGTGTTTACTTGCAATTATTTTAACTAAACTATTTTGAAACTTAACTGAACATTTTGTTTGTGTGGTTAATTTATGACAGCTAGGGGGCGCTACATAAAATGGGGGCTCGTCCGGGATGGACTATGAGGTAATTAATGCAGTTAGATGAATAGTAAGTAATGCCCTAAATTTTATTTTGTGTCACTGTGACCTATTTAGTTATTGAGATACAGTTAGAGACATCTAAAAACACCTGTAGACATGGATAACCAAGCCAGCCGCACAGACTTAGCTAATGAGCTCATAGGATGGTGTAGGGGAGAAGGACTTGATGAAGCACAGGCCCTCCTGGTGTTAGTACCAGAAGGCACTGAGATCACCAAGATCGAAGCGACAATGGAGACGATCAAAGTGTTAGGCAGGGTTCGTGTAAGAGGGCGGACATACAGTCATAAGCACAGCTGTCTGACAGTTCTATGTGAGCACAAAGGGAAGACACTTGGTGAAATCCCCCCTGAAATATGTCCTGCTGAAGGACCGCCGGCATGGACTATTGTGACAGCCGCTGATGGCTCAGCACCTAACCCTAGTGAACCAAGTCCACTTCCAAACCCACCCACTCCTAGCTCTGCTGACCCTGTGATCCGTGTCATTGGTGACTTGCTAGCCAAAATGGAGAGACCATCAGGAGAAAACAGCAGTTACCGAAGACTGCGGGTGTTTTCAGGAACGTTGCCAACCCCTGTGGGAGAAGAAGTTTTTGAGAACTGGCTTGAGCATGCACGACTCATGGTAGAAGAGACTGAATGTTCTGCTAAGGAGAAGCGACGGCGTATAATGGAAAGTCTTAGAGGCCCTGCCTTATCTGTGGTGAAGGCTGTTCGAGTTGCGGATACAGAGGTTAGTCCGGCGGAGTGCCTAGAAGCCCTGGAGAGTGCTTTTGGGTCTGCAGAGACCGGTGAAGACCTATACTTTGCTTTCAGATTGCTACAGCAGCAGCCGAAGGAGAGGTTGTCTGACTTTCTTAGACGTCTGGAATTGTCGTTGATCAAAGTAGTGCATCGAGGAGGTCTGCCAGCAAGCCAAGTGAATCGTGTTCGGGTCGAACAGCTTCTTAGGGGCGCGGTTCATTCTGATATGATGATGGTCCACCTGAAGCTCCGCGAAAGGAAGGAAAAGCCACCATCTTTTCTGGAACTATTGAGTGAAATTCGCAATGAAGAAGAGTATGAATCTTCCAGATTGAAACTGAATACCTCGGTGCGGCAAGTTGTGACCGACCCTGGCGTGCCTTCTGGAAATGTGGAGATCCAGAATCTGAGGTCGGAAATCAAGGAATTGAAGTCTTTGTTTGCTACAATGAGGCCTTCAATGGGCTCGACGGTGATCGACCGCAATGAACCAAGGTCACCAGTAAACACGCTGTCTATTGCCCCGAATGTAAATGCTGAAGTAGCTGCATTGAGACAACAAGTAACAGAGCTGCAAAGTCAGTTAGCAGTGCAACAGTCCACCGAGATGGATTCCCCTGCAGTAAGCTTGAGAGTGGAGTCAACCAGACTGCCAAGGCGCGAAAACAGACAGTCCCCATCTAGTGATTCAGGTGGTAATTTCTGTTATCGGTGCGGCGAAGACGGCCATTTTTCGGCTAAATGCAAGGGCCCAGAGAACCAGGCCAAGGTCATACAAAAGTTGATACGCACAGTACACAAGTCTAAACCCAGTGGGTCAGCAGCTCAACCAGGAAATAGCACTGACACAGTTTGTCAGTCCAAGAAAAGTGAAATAGTCGCCTTGAGAAAAGACATCCCCAAGGGTCTGATTGGCCCCTCCTCCATTGTTCCTGTGAAGCTAAATGGCCAACAGTGTAATGCGCTTCTAGACAGTGGTTCACAAGTCACAATTATCTTTGACTCGTGGTACAAGCGCTACCTACCAGATGTCCCTATTCAGCCCGTATCTGGATTAGCCATATGGGGACTGAGCGACACCAGTTACCCTTACCTAGGCTATGTGGTAGTGGATATGGAATTCCCAGAGAAAGTGACAGGCACAAAAGACACCCTGACAGTACTAGCTCTGATATGTCCTAGCCCTCAAAGTCCTGAGCAGACTCCTGTTATCTTGGGCACCAATGCAAATCTGTTCCAGAGGCTGGCTTCCCTGAGCAAACAGACAGGTGGGGTAGACATTTCTCAAACCCTGGGCATAAAAGTGCGTGAATGTGACATGAATGCAGAGCAGCTAGCCACAGAAGTAGAGGATGACGTGGGGTGTGTGAAGTGGATGGGTCCAGGCTCCCTGAAGGTCCCTCCTGGGGGTGAATGTATGGCTATCGGGGAGGTGCAGTTGAAGAAACCACTCGCTAGAGATATGTTGATGGTCGAAGCATCCCCCAATGTCCCATTACCCTCTGGAGTCCTCCTGCAGCCTATGGTCTTGCCCAGTACAGCCTTGAAGGATGACCAGTTGACTGTGCTTATCCAAAATGCTTCACAGAGGAATGCAGTCATTCCAGTGGGGGCTGTTTTGGGTCAGCTGTGCCATGCCGATCCAGTCACACCATCTCCAAGGACAGATACTGTTCCTACCAAGCTGGATCCACAGTTAATCAACTTTGGAGATTCCCCCATCCCTCTACCATGGAAGGAGCGGCTCCAAAGAAAGTTGTGCGAAAGAGCCGGGGTGTTTTCCTTACATGAGTGGGACGTTGGCCTGGCCAAAGATGTAGAGCATAATATCCGGTTGTCAGACCCAAGGCCCTTCAGAGAACGCTCAAGACGCCTGGCTCCAGCTGATATTGATGATGTTCGAAAACACTTGCAGGAGTTGGTACAGGCTGGGATCATTAAGGAGTCACGCAGTCCATATGCATCCCCGATTGTGATTGCCAGAAAGAAGAATGGGCGAATTCGGATGTGCATTGACTACCGGACCCTTAATCGCCGTACCGTGCCTGATCAGTACACAACTCCCCGTATAGACGATGCGTTGGACTGCTTATCAGGCAGCAAGTGGTTCTCTGTTCTAGACTTACGGAGTGGCTATTATCAGATCGCCATGGCAGACGAAGACAAAGAAAAGACTGCCTTCATTTGTCCCCTTGGATTTTTTCAATTTGAAAGAATGCCTCAAGGCATAACTGGAGCTCCAGCTACGTTCCAAAGACTTATGGAGAAAGCAGTAGGGGACATGAATCTTCTCCAGGTCCTGGTCTACTTAGATGATTTGATAGTCTTTGGACGCTCCCTTGAAGAACATGAAGAGCGTCTAATGCGAGTGCTGGACAGACTGGAGGAGGTAGGACTGAAACTGTCCCTCGACAAATGTCAGTTTTGTCAGCCAAAAGTGAAATACGTCGGGCACATAGTGTCTGCCAATGGTGTTGCCACAGACCCTGAAAAACTTGAGGCTGTAGCCAAGTGGCCAAAACCCACAGACCTCAAGTCCTTAAGGTCTTTTCTTGGGTTCTGTGGGTATTATCGACGGTTCATAGCCAACTACTCCTCCATCGTCAGGCCCCTGACAGAGTTAACTAAGGGTTATTTACCCACACGGCATGCTAGGCGACCGACCATAGACAAAACCAAAGCCTACTTTAAAGAATCTGAGCCCTTCAACGAAAGATGGGACCAGTCTTGCGAGCAGGCTTTCCGAAGCATCATTCAGTGTCTGACCAATGCCCCTGTGTTGGCATTTGCTGATCCCACAAAGCCATACATTCTTCATACTGATGCCAGTTTCAAGGGCCTGGGGGCAGTGCTCTATCAGGAGCATCCAGAAGGACTAAGACCTGTGGCTTTTGCCAGTAGGAAGTTGAGCTCCTCAGAACAGCGATATGCGGTGCATCAGCTAGAATTCTTGGCCTTGAAATGGGCTGTCGTAGATAAATTCCATGACTATCTCTATGGGGTTAAGTTTACAGTCCGCACGGACAATAACCCATTGACCTATGTACTCACCACCGCTAAGCTCAACGCCACAGGTCATCGGTGGCTCGCAGCCCTTGCCACCTATGATTTTGATGTACAGTACAGGCCTGGTAAAGCCCACATTGATGTTGACCTACTGTCCCGCAACCTAGCAGATACGGACCACACTGGGGGGTGGGACAGCCTGTCTCAGAATGTGGTGAAATCACTGTGTCAACGGGTCAGTGCATTCCCGAGGGATGACATTAGATACATTGACCCATTAGGGGCCTCACCAGCCTGCATCCCAGATGCCTATGCTTTCCCGTCCCAGTTGCAGCTGGGCCCTCTGGAGCAACTGTCCAAAGCGGACTTGATGACGGCCCAAAAGAGGGATGCTGTGATTGGACCAGTGATGGAGGCATTGAAGAAGGGAGTGTGGCCAAAGCATCAAGAATCAGACCCTGACATGCGGGTGATAAAGCGGGAAGTTGGCAGACTGGTGATCCGAGGTGGGCTTCTGTTCCGAAGGAGAAAGAAAGCGGGAGAGGAGGCGCTTCAGTTAGTATTGCCCGCTGAATTCAGAGAACAGGTGCTGTACTCCCTACATGACGATATGGGCCACTTGGGGGCAGAAAGAATCACTGAGCTATTGAGAACAAGATTCTACTGGCCTAAGATGGCTCATGTTGTAGAGGAATATGTTAAGGACTGTGGGCTATGTGTGACCCGTAAAACACCTTGCAAACGGGCTGCACCCTTACATCACATTGTTAGCAGCGGCCCCATGGACTTAGTATGCATCGACTTCTTGTCCATGGAGGCGGACTCCAGAGGCATAAGCAATGTACTGATCGTAACTGATCATTTCACCAGATACGCTCAAGCGTTCCCCTCCAGGAATCAGAAAGCATTGACAGTAGCAAAGATCCTGTTTGAGAAGTATTTTGTACACTATGGATTGCCAGCAAGAATTCATTCCGATCAAGGAAGAGACTTTGAGTCAAGACTGATAAAAGAGCTCCTTTCAACCTTGGGGGTTAGGAAGTCAAGAACGACTCCCTATCATCCCCAAGGGGATCCCCAGCCGGAACGCTTCAACCGCACGCTGCTCTCCATGCTAGGTACGCTAGGCCAAGAGAAGAAAAGATCCTGGAGTCAGCATGTGGCTTCCCTAGTGCACGCATACAACAGCACTAAGAGTGATGCGACGGGGTTCTCCCCCTATTACTTGATGTTTGGCAGGGAGGCCAGACTGCCCATAGACCTGTGCTTTGGAGCATCAATTGATGGGGGTGAGGAGAGAAACCACTACCAGTATGTTGGGAACTTGAAGCGTGATCTGCAAAGGGCTTACCAGCTGGCCAGTCAAGCTGCAGAGAAGACGCACTTGCGCAACAAGAGAGCCTATGACCAGAAGATAACATTTCAGAATATTCAAGAGGGAGACCGTGTTCTGTTGAAGAATTTGGGACTCAAAGGGAAACACAAGCTCGAGAGCAGGTGGAATTCTACACCGCATGTGGTGGTGGGAAAGTTGCCGAATTTACCTGTCTACCGTGTCAGACCTGAAGGGGGAGGTAAGCCCAGGACCCTCCATCGCGACCATCTCTTACCTATTGGGGAGTCTGTGAGGATGCCTGATGAGCAGGCCTATGCCGAAGCTCCGGTTCGCCATAGAACCCGCTCAGCTCGAACCAAACACAGACAAACAATACAAAGAAAAGAGGTTCCTGCCCTGAATGATTCCTCCTCGGAGACAGGAGATGAAGTTCACTACCAACCGTACAAAGAATACCTGAACACTCTGTTAGCAGAGAGAGACATGTCAGACAGAGAGTCCGCTCCCTCCAAGCCTGACGACGCAGGAGACCCAAGACCTGAGTCCCCAGCCATAGAGTCAGTGCCTGAGGAAGCAAATGAGGAAAGCCCAGTGGAAGCAGATACAGAACCGTCAGAATCTGAGGCAGACCTGGATGCTAGCAGAACCCCTATCAGCAACCCACAACAAAGACTGGGCTCTATACCCCAAATAGAAGGGTCACTTAGGACGACTGAAAAAAGGGCAATAAAACCAGTAATCAGACTTACTTATGATGCACCTGGCAGGGCTAGTGAACAACCGATTACTATAGTTCATAGAGGCATTATCATTAAGATAGAATAATAGGTAGCCCACTCCTACTTCATTCAGAATTCAAAGTTCATGAGTTACAAAAGGTTAATGCTGTTAGTTATTATTGTCTAATGAGGACATTTAGACATTTAGAAAGGGGAGGATGTAGCCCTTTGGGATTTTTATTTATTATTTTATTTTATTTACTTGAATGTATTACTTAAGTATTTGTGTCTTCAATCTGTGAAATGAATGTGGACATGTTGAAAGATTTACGTTTGTTATAAAAAATGACTTACTGATGTATGAACCAATCAGCACGCAATGTGAGAGGTTAGGGGTGACAGGAAGTAGGGAGAAGGGGAGAATAACTCCCACGAGAAGAGAAGCCGAATCTGATGTCTGTTTTATCAAGGGATATCAGCGAAATATGAAGTTGGTAATGCACTGATTTCTGTATTGACTTTCTAAGTGTAGTGACAATCGGACTTTAAGTCACGAAATCTGCGTTGGTGCGGACATTGTGTTGTTTGCACCGTTGCGCGCGAGTTGACAAGAGTTTTCGGCGCGGAAGCTTCACGCAGTAACAGCGTGGGTGTTTGGAAGCAGCTACCGCTCTGAGGTAGAGTGAAGACCGGGCAGTCCGCTCGGTTGTTGTACCGTAGTGAGAGAGGAGGGGCCGCGTCACGGGAAGCAACAAGCCCATTTCGCCTCGCCAGCACTGCGAGGAGACACAGGGAGGCGAGGCCAGGCAGCATCGTCCGTGAGTGGATTTATTGTTTTGTTCCATGCGCTGCTTTAGCGTGAAAGGACCATAGGGTTGGTCTCAACGTTCACAAGCCACGTAACAGGCCTGCAACAACTGACATTCTACTTAGTTGGGTACCCATTTTATTTTGTTTCACAAGTTATCTGAAAGGTAAACTGCCGGCAGTAAGATAAGATTTACTGTGAGGGTATTGTTTTTTTGGTTGAAACTGATTGATTATACTTTTGTGTTTACTTGCAATTATTTTAACTAAACTATTTTGAAACTTAACTGAACATTTTGTTTGTGTGGTTAATTTATGACAGCTAGGGGGCGCTACAATATTATTGTTTGAAATGAATTTGTATTTGTTAGTAAGTGTTTCTTGAACTCTATAGAAGATTAGGCCTATATGCGCTGCTGCCCTGTTTGTCTCTTCAGGCAGTGCCTGGCGCGGGCGCGGCTCAATCAGCAGAGTCCTGTTCAGTTGACGTTGAGGCTGTGTTGTGCTGAGGTGTTAATTTTGAAACATGTTCAACAACCCTTTTGTCCAACGAAGACGTGTGTGTTTGTGCAGTCATGATAATAGTGGTAGAACTACCGTCGCGCCAATCTTCCTCTGATGCTGTCGTTTTAAACCTCCTTGAGTGTGCACTCTCCTCTCCACTTGCGCACGGCTACTGTAGTTTTGATAATAATCAATGTGTGGGCGATCGCTAAGGGGTTTAATAAAGTGCGGAGATTTGAAACTTGTTCCCGCGGAGGGCAACGCTAAAAGACCCACTCGACATCCCTTCCATGCGATGCGTTAAGACAGCGTTAAGATAGCGTCTCCCAGACATCCCAAGTTCCAAAAACTTATTAGAGCTGCCTATCAACCCCGGACACCCCGACCAACACATTTGCAAATCAGTGATACATTGTTTGTCAATGCCCTTTCTGTCGTCCAGTCTGTACATAACTGCCTGCTTTTTTACCCAGGACATTTGCAGGGCGCCCTACGAAGTGCACGTAATCTATTTCAAGTACCCCACGCATGACGCACGAGTCATTATATTCCTCTTTCCCGCATTGGCAATTGAAAAAACGCGAACTTGCATAGTCTAAAATCAGGAATGCTTTATCTGACTCGCGGGCATCGGAGAGCCACTATCAAATATGAGGGAGACTTATTGGACTTTCATTGGGATGTCTGGTCTTCCCAATCTGTATGAGTCAAGCGGTCAGGTGAAGGAGAGCGTGTAGCTACGTGGATTCAAAAGCAAATAATACGCAGAAGCTTCGAGGGAGAGAGAGAGAGAGAGAGAGAGAGAGAGAGAGAGAGAGAGAGAGAGAGAGAGAGAGAGAGAGAGAGAGAGAGAGAGAGAGAGAGAGAGAGAGAAACCTGCACCTGGAAGTGTGTATGTGTCTAATGCTCTTTTGCTCTATGATGTTGAGATTACTAAATAATTTACATGGCTGATTTGGGTTTTGGTGGAAAATTAGTAACAACGTGAATATTTGCTGCAATAGGCTATCTAGTAATAATTTGTGAAATAACAAAAGCCCTAGCCTAGGTTTGCCTAGAGATTATGACAATAGGCTACATTGAAGTAGGCTACTCATTGATTGCTGAGCTAACTGTCATCCAACTGTACTCCTGCCTACTTACTCAACACCTAGGCTACTTAGAAATCATCTTCTATATTTCATTTGAACTGAAGATATATATTGAGTAATCTGTAATAACATTCTTTAAGATGACTGAAATGCACTCACCGTATGCACAATACTACTTGTGAATCAAAGAAAAGGGGGGCGCACCTTGCATCAATTTTTTTCTTTATTTTTCTGTGCACACAATACTACTTGTGAAAATTTAGAATTTGATGATCTTATGGGTTCTTCATAATGAGATTAACTTCAAAACAACAGGTATCGAAAAACGGTATCGAAAAGCACCGGTATCGAAACCAAAGTATCGAAATTGGCACCGTATCGAAAAAAACAAAACGATACCCAGCCCTAGCCGCATGTAATGATGCTCCCGCCACCATACTCAAAGGTGGAGATGATGTTTTGGTGAAGGTGTGGTTCTCCAGTTCTCCTCCAAACATGATACTATGTGTTCCCCTGAAAAATTCAACTTTGGTTTCAACGTTGGTCTACGGAATATTTAGCAGTAATTTTATGAAGCATATAAATGCTTTTTCGCAAACCTCAAAGGTGCAGCAATATTTTTTGGACAGAAACCCCATTAATTTTAGATTGGCAGAATGAACCCCATTTTTAGTTATTCTTGGTTACATCTCCACTTCTGAGTATGGTGGCGGGAGCATCATTATATGCGGCTACCTTGCTGCCTCAGGCCTTTGAAAGTTTGCTATTATCATTGGAGCAATGAACTCAAGTTTATTGTGATATTTTACAGAAAAAAACGCGAGGAAGTCTGTCACACAGTTGAAGCACATAAGAGGATGGGTGCTGAAATGTGACAACAACCCATATTTTAGAAGCAAATCGACATTAGAATGGCTTCATAACAATGAAATACACAGTCTGGAATAGTCCAGTCAAAGCCCTGACTAAAAACAATTGAGATTATATGGCATTAAGTCAATAAAGCTATGCACTCCAGACATCCCAGAAACCTTGCTGACGAGAGGCAGTTCTCTAAAGAAAAGGGAGACAAGATACATCCAGATTGTTTTGTTAATCTGATCTGCAACTAGAGGACAAGTCTGGTTGAGGATATTGCAACTAACTGAGGGTTAAAACCTATTTAATGCAAGGGTGTACTTACTTATGCCTTGCTGTCCTGTGAATGTTATAGCCTTATGGCCAATAAAAATATGATAACATGTAAATGTTTGTGTGGAATTAGTTAAAGCAGACTCTGATTGTTCCTTCTTGAGGTTTCCGGGAAGATCAGACCAAGTTTTATGATACATTTGGACTGAAATGTAAGAAATTTCAAAGGGTGTACAAACTTTTTCCTGGGACTGTATTGTCCTGCCAGACATTTCACAGATATCTGACCAAAAGCTTATTGAAAGAAATGGAAAATATTGCCCAAAATTCAATATGGTAGCCCTTCCCCAAATGATAATTTCAAAGGCTAAATTTTTGCCATACAGAAAAGGTGTGCGTGCGTGCGTGCGTGCGTGCGTGCGTGCATGCGTGTGTGTGTGTGCGCGCGTGTGTAGAAGAAATTCAAACTTGATGCCATCTGAAATTTGTGTCAAAATTGAATATGTCTGCTATTTCCCAAAATGGATGACTTTCATGCGTTTTTCTCAATACTGTGGGCCATAATATACTACATAGTGGATTACTTTTTTCAGCACTTTTCTGTTATATTCTCTTACAGATATTTTACCAAAGGTTGACTAAACAAACAAAAATAAGTTTGACTTCACTTCCTTGAAGCAGAGAATGGTCCTCCTACAATGGTCAAATGGCACATAGACAGTCAACTGCTTAAATAACTAGGCCTATGGTCCTTGCAATGACGTAAGCCTGTAATATTCATTGATGAGCACGGTTCCCTTTTTTTTAGCACAATTATTTCCTATTGCCTAATGGACAAATGTATTCATTCTTTCTTTCTTTCTTTCTTTCTTTCTTTCTTTCTTTCTTTCTTTCTTTCTTTCTTTCATTTGATTAGGAAAATACACACTAATCAATACATCAGTTAAAAAAACATCAATATAAATATGTTGGTATTTGCATAGTTGCCAAATGTCATCCGTAGTCCTAAGGCAGGTACCCATAGTACAAAAAAAAAAAGACATGACATTTTACCACAAACACCAAATATATACAGAGTAAAACAATGTTCATACTATTAATTAATAGGAGCAGGTCTGGTTTGTTTTCAGCCACTGTTTACAGGTCATTTTGAAGATGCTGATGTTGTCACATAGCCTGGCCGCGCCAAACCCCTCGGGGCGTCTAGATTTCTAGGCTAGTTGTCACACAGTCCGATATGAGCATGGCTGATGAGCATGGGTGAATTTCGATTTTGCCACCTTGACATATCCTAAAGAAAGTGGTCAAAAATTGCTCAAGTAAACATACACAACACTGCTGAAACTAGGGCATCTCAAATTCCATCCAACATTTAATATGGTAGACGTTTCTGAAACTATTCCAAATATTTTCAAACATTTATCCACCCTTACCCCCACCTGCTCTACATTATCTCACCCCCACTCCCCTCCCCACCCTACAGTGTCTTCCCCAACCCCCCTCACTTATCTCCCCAACCCCCCTCACTTTCCTTTAAGCCCCCCCCCACTCACCTACCCCCCTTGCCCCCCCCCACTCCACAGTGCCCCCCCTCACCTACCCCCACTACCCCCCTTGCCCCCCCCCCACTCCACAGTGCCCCCCCAATCACCTCCCCCCACTCAACAGTGCCCTCCATTCACTTACCTTCACTACCCTGGCCTTGCCCCCCAACCAACAGTGCCCCCCCTCATTTGCCCCCACTAACCTCACCCCTACGTCTCCCCCTTGCAGCCACCCCCCAACTCTACATCTACATACAGTGCCTCCCCATGCCCCCGCTCATCTCTTTTATCTCCTTACGTCTTATGTCTCCTTACATTTCCTCACGTCTATAAAGAGATAGGACAGAATTGGACTTAAAATATGTCATATTAATGATCATTATGGCCTTTTGTAAGGCTCTCACAATACATTGTATGGGTATATCATACATTGTCCGAATTAGCAGAGTGCCTTGAGTATTGAAATGGTTGGGGTGTGTGTCCTTGATGTTTTCCCATGGTTTACAGTACGTAGGGACTAAAGAAAAGCAGTTTAGGCGACATTTGTTATTATTATTTCTGGTTTAATGAAGTGCTGTGACCTCTGAGTATGTCAGACAGATTTAGTAATGATCTTAAATGAAGGCCTAGTGCCAAGCAGTGATGCAAAGCAGAAACTTTGAAAGGAAAAAGGCACAATATTTCCAACAGATGACCTGCATGTATTGGCTATTATTTTGAAGACTTTTGCTGGTTGCACAAGTCAAATTTAACGCTCTCACAAACGCATACAAAATAATTGTATGGGCTTATTATACATTTTCTGAATCAGCAGACTCCAAAGAGTATTGAGGTTGTCCAATTTTGTGTCCTTGGTGTTCTTTCACGCCACAGAGATAAACGAAAGCAGACAGTTTAGCTAAGAGTTGTTGGAAAATGTGAGCTATGTCTGATTTAATGAAGTGCTGTGACCTCTGTGTATGTCAGACAGATTCGCCAATGGGCTTAAATGAAAGCCTGAAAGGTCCCCTTTCCAGTAATACCAGGCACCATGGTATAGAATATTGGCAATACCCCAAAAATGAGCCTAAACTATACATGCATCCGAATTCAAAAATGGAATTTAATAGAGGGGGGGTAGTCACTTCAAGAGCCAAAATTTGGGGCTGTGGCTCAAGGCCTATTACGTTCTTGTTTCATTGTAAATGACAAAAACAAGCAAGCCATTGAACTGAACAGAGCCATATATACGGCTCTGGAACTGAAGGCTCTCTTATGCCACCTGGTGGCCTTAATGGTAAACAACCTACGTAGAGAAATACAAGAGAGCTCTGCCAGTATGATGATCACGGAGTGCAATTAAATAAAGACGTTAAGTGGTATCGTGCTGGAAGCTCTGGTCTTCTCAAATTTGAGTTTAGCCTCAGACACACCTAATTTTGTCATATGTGAGTATATGGGCCTACTGTAATAGGGCACATGTTTGAAATGATCTGGCAGGCCAAATAAAATGACCCCACAAGCCAGATTTAGCCCCCAGTCCTGAATTTGACATTCTTGGCGTATACAATCACAGAGCAAAAGCACTGGTACTTCGGTAGGCCTATAATGAGGAGATATGTCATCTTGAATTTGGCCCATATGCTTGTAAACATGTCTTTTCGGGAGCTTACCTATGTTCTTCTGTCTTTGTATGGGACTGGGGAACTTGGGGCCCTTTTTCTAAAAAAAAAAGGTTCTATGTTTCCCGCATTGTATCTAACCCTTACGAGAACCATCCCTAAACTTAACCCGTCAGTAATCTAATGTTTCAGAGTTTTCAAATTGTCCCTTTCCAAAAACCATCCCTAAACCAAACCGGTCACAGGTGCAACAACAACCTGCGCTTTGCCATGTGGCAGTAGTCTACGTGGAAGCAGCGGGGAAGATAGAATCCTTTTTTGAAAAAAGGGTCCTAAGTTCCCCGGTTGCGGGGAACATAGGGATGACCTCGTCTTTTCACCAAGAGAGGGCCCTGTTACTGAAACTTCAAGTAGGCCTACTAACCCAATTTTTCAAACAATGTGCCTAAATGGTTCAGAGCTTCAACAAAACTTCATTTGTCCATCACCCTTACTGTGCAGTGCACCCTCTATGGCTTTTTTCTGACATTCATACTAGGGGTGTAAATCACAACCTTCATGATGATACAATTTCTTAAATCAGGGATTCAGGTTTTTTTTTCCGATATTTAAGATTTCCCCACAATACGATGCGATTCGGTTCGATTCGATTGTTTCCAATTACTTTTCCATTACTATTGTGTTATGGAGTTGCAATGCACAGGGGCCAGCGATTCGATTCTTTTCGATTCTTAAGAATGCCCCATGATACGATGCGACTCGATTAAATCGCTGGCCGATACTTCCAATACATCGATACATTTTGATTTTATTTACATCCCTAATTCATACACTATGCTAACTAAAGGGGTAGAGGTGAGATAGACACCTGTGGCTCTGACTGGCACCTGCCTTGCAGTTGGTGTGTGAATGAATGAATGAATGAATGAATGAATGAATGAATGAATGAATGAATGAATGAATGAATGAATGAATATGAGGCACTGAGGCACTCAATAAAAAAGGCTCTAGGCATGGCTATGAGTTCTGTCATTTGGTGATATACATATAGTATACAGCGCCGCCAGTTAGTATTGGCACCCCTTAATTTTATTTACAAAGTGTGCAATATATTCAGAAATAAATGGAAATATACACAACTTTTACCATCAGGATATTTTAATTGAACATTATAAGATATTTAGAATTGCCAAGTATTTATTTCCAAATGCATTTTGTAATTTCAAGCAAAAACACTTAAAAGGGCATGTCCAGGAATATTGGCACCCCTCCTTCAAGGGTTAATTGCACACTATTAGACAGCAATGGCAGCCTCTGAAGGTTTTGGTTTTCATCAATGACTGTGTTCTTTCATTTTACAACCAATCCACTGTGCATTTGGATGTGTTCTTTGGGTTTTTGTCTTGCTGGAGTGCACATGATGTTCAACTGAAACCAAGTGTTCTTATCATTGTTACACATTTTCCTGTAAATGATGATACCCGTCATGTCATGATGCCTGTCATGATACCTGTGATACGGTCAAAGCCTCCTATACCTGATGCAACAATGGGATGACATAATATTATGGATCGGACACCATGCTTGATTTTTGGTAGGGTGTCCTTTCCCTTAAAGACTTTCTTGCAGAGTATACAAACATGCTGTTTGTGTGAGTCACTGAAAAACTGTGCTATTGCTTCATCTGACCTTAAAACATTCTTAAAAGGGCTGTGCTAGGCCTATATTTTCTCATACAGCCGTCAGGTGTTCCCTGTTATGACTTTTATTAAGCAATGTGGTCTGCCTTGGTCTCCAACCAAAAGGCACTACTTTGTGTAGTGTTTAACACGGGGTGCTTATTGAAAACAACTACCCAAAACAGTTCAAGGTTGACCGTCAGGTCTGTAGATGTTAGTCCCTGTGTTTTTTCATTATTTGCACCGACTTTCAAAGACTTTTATCATAATATCTTCCCCTACCCCCCACATCCAAGGATGTTCTTTACAGCTCCGTGTTTGGCAGATTTCTGAATAACACAACACAGTGTTGAAAATGCTATACCAAGGTCTTCAGAGATTACCTTTTATTATTTGTAGGTCTTGTGTTTGCAAATAATTGTATTTGTGGTGTCCTCAGGCAGCTCCTCTGTCTTCATATTGGTGAAAGACACACAAGATGTAACAGGTGGCTATTTAAACACAAATATCATAATTCCTTGCTTAATTCACGTTTTATGGGCAAAAGCAATTGGTCAAAGGTGATTCCCATTTGTGATTTACCATAATTGAGTCAAATTAGGTTTCCACAATGGTATCCAGTAAAGGGTGCCAATACCAGTGATCCCGGGAGCTTTACCATCTTCAATGTTTTCCCTCTCATAGTTTAGTATTTAATGCTGTTGATATTTTTTATATTTAGTATCAACCACAATCTATCTATAGAAAAATCATGGTTGACCTTATTATTTGTTGTCTGGAGATATGTCCCATAATGTATTTAAACTTCAAGGGTGCCAATAGTAACTGGCGGCACTGTATGAGCTACTTCTGCCTGTATACTGTCACTTCAGTTATTAACTTAAGCCTCTTCCTGTTACAAGCAAAATGACAAAAAGTTTCTGGTTTCAGTTTTTGTTCCCTGAACCGGTTCAAAGCCTTGACTCTGGAGTCTCGGTTGAGTATATTTTGACATTTAAACCAAGCATTTCTACAGCATAGCAATTGACCCTTTTTTGGGTAGCTTATTCATTAGTTCAGTGAATTTTAAACATGACCACTACCATGGTGCAGAGGTTAATACTGCCCTAGAAAGGCAAAGTACAGTAACTGCGCTAACATTGAAACTGAGAAAAAGGCCCTCAAAGCCTTGACATTAGGCTGGACGTAGTTACTGCAAATTTGACACAGCAATATCTCTAAAGCGGAACACATTTGGACCTTCAGACTTTGTCACGAGATAAAGGAAGTGTAATGACGACCATTTTCAGTCTAAATGCAATTTTGACAAAATATGTAGTTACTACGTACACTTTGCTTTTGTAGGGCACAATAGCTATTCAAAAGAGTTGTGTTCAATTCAGTGAAGACAGTGGGAAATGTTTTGGTACAACATATTTATTTATTTTTTAATTTAATGTAATTTAAAACATTATCATTTTAATTTAATTTCATACAGTATTAAAGTAAAGATTATTGTTATAAATTGACATTTCATCAATAAAATATTAAATTTAGCAATCCAATCTATAAAATGAAATATACACATAATGTATATCAAATATAATAGTTCATAATATTAATACTTAATTAAGAATATACGTTCATTAATATCATGATTGTTATTATCATCATTATTAAGTTCAATTTGAATAGCCTGATTTATGAGTTCATCGCCTGGCCCTCTTCCTCTGTGGCTGCTCAGGCAGGGGCTCCTCACTAATGTCTACAGCAATCACAGGTGCGTGAGGCTTCAGGGTGGGACTACAATAGAACTCCGATATCCAGACAGCCGTCTGCATCTTCTGTCTCCACAAGAGAAGGACAGTTGAACTTCTCCCACATGCGCTGTTTGATCACTCTGCCCATCATACCGGCAGGCATTGCGGGACTTGGTGGTCAACTTTGGATCTACCACAGAATGGTAAATTCTCTTGAAGTCTTCCCCATGTGGATCTTCAGAGGCTCCTCTTGGAGCTGTTGTCCATTGCTGAAGCTGGGCTCTGGGTTCTGGATGAATGCCGGTGCCAAGGTTGGCTGGCGAAGGTCATGGAGCACAGCAGCATTCTTAATGTAACGCCAATGATACAGTAAGTAAGATTATGTAGACCTCCTTGTGTAGCGCTCATCCAGAGGCTCTTTCATCTGCCTGAGGCTGCTCTGGGGAGCAGCTTCCCTCCTCATACCTAGGTGGGTAAAAAAAGGCATTTCATTTATTGGGTCTTTTCATTTTCATTAATTGGGCCTAAAATCACTTTCATGTAGGTAGCACAAACAGAGGCTACTGTATGTGAAACTATAATTTACCTCAGTTTAATAAGAGGAATTATCAAGACGAAGAAAGAACATGTCCTCTCTCTCCCTTGGTGATGTTGACCACTGAAAGGGGATGTCAATGTCCTGAGGACTGAATTTCTCTCCATCATGCAGGTCTTTGCCCCCGATGAAACCATGACAGGGTCTCTACGGAATTCCCAACACATGGTTGAGGCTATTAGGGCAGACCTGCAAAAGATGCCTGAGAGCAGATGGGAGCAGCCTGTGAGACATGCAGGGCCTTGTGCGCCTGCTTCTGCACTTTGATGGGCATGGCACAGCGAGGCTTGGCTTGTTTGCACCTCCGTCCTTTGGTTTTGCAGGTGGCATTGTCACCGCCACCACTGGCACCTGACTGGGTATCGAGTCCTGATCTGCAGACATTCTGGGGCACAGACAGTTGGACATCCAGGGCTGGAGTCTGCGGTTCACAGGACATGATGCGGCAAGGGGTCGGCCTGCTTCGTTCTCTGACCTTTGGTCTCACTGTTGTCCACATGGCCACTGGTGGCACTGTCTTGGACATGGTGTTTACAATAAGTGTAATCCTTGTGTTGCCTGAACTTTTGTATATTTCGGAAACGGATATTCTTGTGCCACGTGTGCCATGTTAGTCCTCCTCCTCCTCCTCCTCCTCCTCCCTGACGTCTTAGTTCTCCTCCTCCTCCTCCTCCTCCCTGACGTCTTAGTTCTCCTCCTCCTCCTCCTCCTCGACGTCCTAGTTCTCCTCCTCCACCTCCTCCTCCCTGACGTCTTAGTTCTCCTCCTCCTCCGCCTCCGCCTCCTACTCCTCCGCCTCCCTGACGTCTTAGTTCTCCTCCTCCTCCTCCTCCTCGACGTCTTAGTTCTCCTCCTCCTCCTCCTCGACGTCTTAGTTCTCCTCCTCCTCTTCCTCCTCCCTTACGTCTTAGTTCTCCTCCTCCTCCTCCTCCTCCTCCACCTCGCCCTCCCTGACGTCTTAGTTCTCCTCCTCCTCCTCCTCCTCGATGTCTTAGTTCTCCTCCTCCTCCTCCTCCTCCCTGACATCTTAATTCTCCTCCTCGACGTCTTAGTTCTCTTCCTCCTCCTCCTCGACATCTTAGTTCTCCTCTTCCTCCTCCCTGACGTCTTAGTTCTCCTCCTCCTCCTCCTCCCTGACGTCTTAGTTCTCCTCCTCCTCCTCCCTGAAGTCTTAGTTCTCCTTCTCCTCCTCCTCTTCTTCCTCCCTTATGCCTAAGTTCTCCTCCTCCTCCTCGATGTCTTAGTTCTCTTTCACCTCCACCTCCTCCTCCCTGACGTCTTAGTTCTCCTCCTCCTCCTCCTCCCTGACGTCTTAGTTCTCCTCCTCCTCCTCCTCCTCCTCCTCCTCCTCCTCCTCCTCCTCCTCCTCGACGTCTTAGTTCTCCTCCTCCTCCTCCCTGACGTCTTAGTTCTCCTCCTCCTCCTCCTCCTCCTCCTCCTCCTGGGCGGGCCTTGTTAAAACTGCCCGTCAGCCTCTCTCACCTTCCTCTCCAGACTCCTGATCTCCTCCAGAGCCACCAGACTGATCTGGTATTTTGTCTGGGGATGCTGGCAAAGGATACAAACACACAGGTCATGATTTCAAAATGCACTTCCTTTTTTCAGGTCATGGGGATGTAGGGGTATGACCAGGGTAGGGCCTTTATTAGATAGCCACAGCCACTATAATAGCCTACAATTCAATGTAACCTGCCTTGATGTTGTTTAAAATCTGTACCCCCTCCCCCCTCAGTCTACAGCCTACATAGCACGACATGATATCACATCACATTACAGTCAGTGAGTCAGACTTGGGTTATGACTTTTGTCATGAGTCTTGAACGACTCATCTCTTCCACGAGAACTTCCTTACTTAAAAAAAACGTAACAATGAATCATTTATAGTCACCTCAGACTGCTTCACAAAGGCAAGGGGGGGCGATGGGAGGTCGTCAGAAGGAGCGCTGGGGACAGGGTTAGTGGCTGGGGCATGCTGGGTCTGCCGCTTGAGGGAGAACCTCTTCAGCCACATCTTGGACTGAGTCCATATGTCCACCTTGATGCTCTGAAAAGATACCATGGGAATGTTTTGAACATTTTAAATCTTGCATGACTTTAGGGAAGCAACAGAGTAAAGATATGGGGTGGATTTCAATATGCGGACTCCCGCCTCAGTCTGTGCTTGTGGCCTTGCGTTTTGCTGACGCCCCGCCTCCTACAATTAAGTTCCAACATTGTCAGCCTAGCCACAACATTTTTTTTTTTTTGCATAACAAAAGACAGAGGGGTGTCGCACCAGTCCTTGTGGGTGCGTTGGTTCCAAAGCGATAATCCACAGAAGCAAAGAGTGGAGGTAGCACCGTGATCACTTGTACATATGTAAAGCAATAAATCAATTATTGAATCGGCTGTTGGTGTGCGAGTTCCACTCGTTATTTTTTTGCATGCAACCTCCTACAGTTGAAAAGTTCATTGCGAACTATGCGTTTCACTCCAAAAAATAAAGAGAAAAAAAGAACAGTATCCAGTGTGCTGTGTTTAATTAACTTTTCATATTGATCAGGTTCTCCTACAGTACCTTACACCTGCACCTGGACAACTGAAGGGTTGTGCACAAGGACTTTCATAACCTCCTAAAGTCGTTTAATAAAGTTGTTTGTTTTTGTTTTACTTTTTTAAAAATTATAATGATCAAAAAGAGTTGTGAAAAAAGAGGGTGCACATTAATATAATAATAATAATAATGATAATAATAATAATAATACAAGGTATGCAGCTGAAAGTGCTTAACAAATTGATAAACACCAATGCTAAGAATGAAAATAAAAAGTGAGAAAAGAGAGACAGAAACAACAAAGAATAGCAAGAGGACAAGAGAAGAAACTAGACAAAATAGAGGAAATAAGTAGATATATAAATAAGTAGATGTAGAGAAAATTAAATTAGGAGTTTAAAGAAGACATCATAGTCATAAGGTCCACAAGGGTTAGGCCCAGGATAAGTGGTAAATAGTCACAGTGAATGGGGCGCTCAGATGTGGCCCCTGGTGGCAACAAGGGTGAGGAAAAACTCCCTTTTCACTTGGTTTATTGTTAAAAGGGGGAGAAAGCTCAATGAGGTCTGAGAAAAAAAACATAGTCAAGAAGAAACCTCAGGCAGAGAGCTGATTAGAGAAATGTAATTTCAAATTCTTTGTATGACCAGTGCATGTAAAGAAATTGACAATAAAACCTACTTGACTTGACTTGACTTGATTAACACGTATGTCTGTCTCACCTCCGCCGATGCTGGTCTTGACCTTGTCAAAGTGTTTTTTAGGCAAGATGGACCGTCTGCTGGTTTTGCTAGCTGCCGCGGCTTCTTAATGCCGGCCAGAACCTTCAGCTTGTCCAGCAGAGTGGCCTTCATGGTCTCCACCACTGGTCCGTCCCTCTCCCACCTCTCGGCCCACAGCCTCCTCCTCCACTCCACCTGCCTGCTCCTGATCACTTCCTGGTCCTTGAACAAGATAAGACATCCTCAATGTCAGCCAGGAACCTTGTATCTCCTCTTTTCATTTTTTAAAAAAAAATGTTTTAACTTATTATTATACTTTTCTAAATAATGATTTCAGCATTAAAGTTGTTGTAACAAAGGCCTACAAATATAAGATTACTCATGGAGCCTGACCAGTACTATGAATAAAGAATGAATTCAAAATAATTGTCCCCACCGACAAAGTTTGAGAAGCACCATCAGGCCATGATGATCCTTACATATACCAAGATTACAATATTCAGATCACTCATTTTGAGTAACTGTATTCACATTTAGTAACCCAATGGATTACGTTACAAACTCCATTTTGAACCATTAAAAACAAAGGAAATACGCACTCCGAGCTTCTAAATTGACAATCCGGTGCAACCAGAGCAAGACTAGTAATAAGTGCAAGAATCTAATAAGGGAAAAGGATCTGGTGCCACACAGATGTCTATTTTCTGTTATTCATTTTTTCAGTGCAGTAAGACTAACGTTTCTATGTACTAATGTCCTAACGTTACATTTTGAACCATATTCTCTGTAGTGTGTAGGGGAATAATACATTTAACAAGTGACCTTCCCAACACTGATGATGATTGGCCAGGGGCGTTAGCAGCAGTGGGGCTCTGTGCACAATTTGCTCCAATACCCCTCCAGCGATATATCTAGGCAACATAAATCAGACGTTGTGTGGGGCCCTCTATACATATGGGGCCCTGGTGACTCAGTCACACTTTACCCCCCTGTGCGACAACCCTATGATTGGCCACAGGCCACTTACCCACTGATGCGCCTCCGCCCTCTCCTGCAGGAGAATACGCTGCCTGGCCGTCTCCTGCTGTAAGGCCTCAATGTGGAGCAGGAGCTTCTGTACCTCTATCGTGCTGACATACAGCACCCTGTCCTGCTCCTGCTCCTGATCCTGCTCCTGCTCCTCCACTGTCGCGGAGCTGGCGGCTGCTGCAGCCGTCATGATAGGCCCTACATAGAAATAAGTCACTATCATTACACAAGAACGGGTGTATTGCTGTTAAGTGCTTACAAATAGCCATTTAGGCCTATATTCAAGAACGATGCATTATATTATTCTTGTTGTGAACTTTTGAGGGCTATCACTCCATACACTGGTGAAAGGAGATCTCATGATGTGGAAATTGGTCACTAGCCTACCATTATACAGTTCGTGTAGACGCCTCAGGGCGGCGGTGTTGCGAGTTATTAATTCAGTAGGCCTAAGACTTATGCCCAAGGTTTGTTGTAATTCTAAAATATAACTCCCATTAATATAACATGCTCCACCAACTTCAGGGGGGGCTGCTGAGACTTACTCTTTGTAAGATCATTATTCTTGCGGATCTTATACAGCGTCCTTTTAATCGCTGCGTGTTCCATTGTGCTGAGAGAGAGAGAGAGGGAGGGTTAGTTTCCAACCGCACCATAACACTTTCACTCGATTTCCCCCCCTCAAAACATTTAGTAGACACATAAATTCACCAAACATCATTTAGGCCTACCTTCCGCAGTGCATTTGATTAGGCAGTAGCCTAGGCCTACGTTGTAATCACTCACCTTTAAATCAGAAGATGAACGTTCATCGAAGATAAATCCTTGCTCGCTTTCTCATACAATAAAATGAATGAGGTGTGTTGACCGATGATGAATGAACTTGTTGTTTATGACGTCTACAATGGAACGAAGATTTTGTAGGACCATTAGCTACTGTCAATGATGATTATAGGACGTGCGTCAACTTTTATGACGTCCCAGATAGCGCATTGGAACGGAGCGGGGCCGAAGCAGAGATACTGTTGCTGCGGCCGAAGCCGCTGTAGGCTAGCTACCAGTCCATTTAATTAAAATGATCTTTGTACGGTGTCATACAACTGTAATGATCCTACGAGACTGCCTGATGAACAGGACATAGACTGGGCCTCCCTCGAAAACGTTAACTTTGGAAAAATAAAACATAGCCTACACACATTTCATAAGCAAAATATAGGCCTATAGCCCAAAGTGTGGACTCACCTGCTCATTTAGCCTAATTAATTATCTTTATTTTTGTGGCTATTTACAGAACTTAGTACATTTCAGGGAGGGCATCAACACTGTGAATGAACACATGTAGCCTATAGTTTTGTAGGTGTAGCAGGATGGAATTGGCATTGCGTAATAGGAGTGATTGACAGCTCGTGATTGACAGCAAGGGGCGGGCTTAAGTCTATTTAGACACTGGTAGACACTGGTTTCCGGTCTCGCTTCCGTTTCCATTGGGACCTGTTGTTTTGGTGTGAGGTTGGGCTGTGTTGGCCACCGAGAGGCCGCGGATGAACTGCGAAGAGCGGCGTTACTCACCTGCACTTGTGATCGTTTGAAGCGCACTGTAACCTACGTGGCGCTTAGGAGCCAGGAGCTGGCTGATAGGCCAGTTAGCCTGCTCGAGGTAATTGGTGTGGCGTGGCGATCCTTGGAAACGCTGTGCCGGTGACTCGCTTGTTTTAAGCTTTCATCGGCGGCCCCTCCGGCAAGAACCAGCCAGTGTGGTGCGCCTACATGTCCTTCGGCTGCTGTTTCGCTGGATAAGTTGGTTAGAATCTCTGTGTCGCCCCTGCTTCACCCGCTGCTTGTCTGTGCTTTGCTCTGCTGGGGTTGGGGAAGTACCCCGCTTGCTGGCCACGCTTACCCCTCTGCCCTGCTTATGCTTGTCTGAGGGTGCGCAGTTTCGGGACCCTTGCCTGCTATTCGCCAAGCTATTATTTCTTTTCATTTGATTTACTTTTGCATGTTTTGTTATTTTGCTTCTGCATGTTTATTTTGGTTTTCTTTATTTTGCTTGCTGCATGCTCCCATTTTGCTTGCCCTGCTCCCGCATGCCTGTGTGCTCTGCTGCTTGCTTTAACTATTTGTGTGCCGGTAGCTATAGCTATCCCTGTTGCTAAGGGTTATATGTGTGCAGTGCCTATTTTGTTTATTTATCCTTCTTTTCATTTCATTTACTGTGTGCATTATCTGTGTGTTTAATTTACTTTATTTTGCATTTACTTTATTTTGCATTTATTGTGTTTATTTTGGGTTTAAGGTGGGATCAGGGAACTCTTGGTAACTGCTACCTCCCTCAGCAGTTTGGGTAGTGCCTAGGGTGTGTGAGTGTGTGTGTGTGTGTGTGTGTGTGTGTGTGAAGGAGAGAGTCCTTACTAGTATTCCTTTTTTTGGGGTCTAGTGGAACCCATTGAGTGTAGTACGTCGGCAGCCTGGTGGTGAGAGGAACCCCTTGTGTGCGCACACAGTGAAAGATAAGTAGTACTACAGATCCTTATAGGTTTAGTGATCTCAGTGGTGCCCCAGGCTGCACGACCAGGTTCATTCCTTTCTCTCTTACTTGCGCTCTCTCTCTCTCTCTCTCTCTCTCTCTCTCTCTCTCTCTCTCTCTCTCTCTCTCTCTCTCTCTCTCTCTCTCTCTCTCTCGGGGGCCCCTCCCCCGCTACTGTGTACTGTGCCCGATCGGGCTTTTTGCGACCTTGCACATTGTTTTAATATTTTTGTCTTGCACATTTGTACAACAATAAAAGAGAATTATATTTGGGATCCCGTCTCTGTCCTGTGTATTTCGAACTTGTGCTAATTTAAGGTTTAGATATTTCCTGGAGGTAAAATTGCCCTGCCTCTAGGTGGCGTAGTCGCTACAAACTCCTCCCCCTGCTACATTTGGCGTAGTCGGCAGGATTTACACATACTTATTACAGAGACGTGGGTCCCAATTTTGTTGTTGTACTGTGTGGCTGTGAAATTAAGGTGTAAAACTCTGCTTGTGTGTTTTTTTGGTTGGGGTACCAGTAATAGTGGGTTGTTGGGGGTTCCCCTGGTTTTTTTGTTTTGTTTTGTTTTCTTCCTTTTTTTTGGACAGGCGAAACAGCGAAACAGCAGCCGGTGGACGGTCGATAAGAAGGTAGGCGGTGACGTTTAGGACAGTTGTCCCTTTATTCCCTCAGCAGTGTGTGTGATACTGTGGTAATGGAAGCGGAATTACAGGAATTGAGAAATCAATTGGAACAGTTGAGGGCGGATAATGAAAGACTCCGCCAAGAACGGATGCGAGTGCTGGTACAGTGACCCAAGAGGCAGTCACGCCATCGCCTTCTGCTACGGGCAGTGCATCGACATCAGAAAGGTTGGTTTTTGTTCCACGGGATAAAAAATGTCCAATGTTTAGGGGGAAAACTGGCATTGACTTGAACGAATGGATTGATGAGGCACAGGCCTGTATGAGCGTGAGACGTTTGGCTAGGGCCGACCAAGCCTTCTTTCTCTATGACCATCTAGAAGGGGAGGCCCGAGAGGAACTCAAATACCGTCCAACCGATCGTGCTGACCCAGACAGGATCATAGCAGTGTTGAAGGAAGTGTATGGTTGTTCAGACTCGTATGTGGCTTTGCAAGAGGCGTTCTTTTCTAGGAAGCAACAAGAAGGGGAGACTTTGCAGGAGTTTTCACTTGCCCTAATGAGCCTAATGTCGAAAGTGAAGGAACGGGCGCCTAGCAACATGACTAACACAGAAACACTATTGAGAGACCAGTTTGTAGAATATGTTCTCGATGGCGCTCTCCGGCGCGAACTGAAGCAGAAGGTGCGTCGGGAGCCTGCGTCTACCCTGTTGGAAGTGCGGACCGAAGCGATTCGTTGGGAACGGGAGGGTCTACCCGGTGGGGCACGGGGTCGTAGCCTATCAGTCCCCTCTGCGTTTGGGATTCAGTATGGGGTCCATGGCAACCCTCCTCGCGGGCCGGATAGGTCTCAGTCCACCGAAGTGAGTGAACTGAAGGAACTGCTTAAGGTCCAGCAGGAGCAGCTGAAGTGTCAACAACAACAGCTACAGCAACTCAACGAAGGCCTCACCCTCTTACAGAATTCAATGCCACGATCTCGATCCCCCCGCGATGGTCCGTTGATCTGTAGACGGTGCCAGCAACACGGACACTTTGCCAGAGACTGCACCGTGCCTCTCCCGTTTTCTCGCTTCCAGCCTGCTGGCCCTACACCTCCACCTGCAGCCCGGAACTCCAGCTCGACTCCGCATTCGGGAAACTAGCGCCCACCGGACTTCAGGGCCACAGTTCGGTTGGGGCCGCTATTGGCTCACGGGATTTGGGGGGGGTTTCAACTTTAATGTCTTCATGTCCGCATCTTGACGTGCTTGTGGGTGGGGTCAAAGTGCCCTGCCTGGTAGATACCGGCTCCATGGTGTCGACCTTGAGGGAAAGCTTTTTCCTGCAGCATTTTGCATCTTGGGGCAATGAGCGCCTCAAGTCTTGTCATTGGTTACAGTTGAGGGCAGCCAATGGGTTGGCCATTCCCTATGTGGGTTACTTAGAGCTTGACATTGAGCTCTGCGGAAAGGTCATGCCACAATGTGGGGTGTTGGTGGTGCGAGATCCACCAGGCGGTCTTTCTCCAAAAGTCCCAGGTGTCCTTGGGATGAATGTGATCCGGAAATGCTACCAGGAGCTTTTTGGAAACCATGGCCTTGCCCTCTTTGACCTTCCTGAGGTGTCCACAGCCCCCTCCTCGGTCTTGCAGGCTCTACAGCACTGCAACAGTGCGCTGGACTTCCCAGCTGCCCCTGGGAAAGTGAAGGTACAGGGGAAGAAGCTTTGTCGCATTCCAGGTGGAATGATGCAGTTAGTGGCCGCGACGTGTTCGGCACAGTATTCTGGGACTACGGTACTGTTCGAGCCACCAGATTCGGGCTTACCTGCTGGATTGCTGGCCTCCCCTGCACTAGTTCGGGTCACCTACGGTACTGCCTTTATACCCATCGTCAATGTGGGTTCGACGGATGTAACGCTTTACCCCCGCACCGTTTTGGGAGAACTGGATGTGGCTCACGTTGTTAGCCTTCCGGTGGGAGTTTCCGAGGTGCCCTCTCAGATTGCGACAGTCTCGTCCCAGACCGTAACTCCTTCGGTGTCTGAGCAGATTGAGGCTATGGATTTGTCGTCCTTGTCCACGGACGACCAAGGGGAGGTGCGGTCACTCCTCCATAGGTTCACTCATGTCTTCTCCGCTCATGACATGGACTTAGGTTGTACTAACCTCATGACCCACGACATTCCTCTGTTGGACGCGGTTCCGATTCGTCAGCGTTACAGACGCATACCTCCGTCGGAGTACGAGGTGGTTAAGGATCACATCAATCACTTGTTGGAGGCACAAGTGATCCGGGACAGCAGTAGCCCGTACGCCTCCCCCATCGTGCTGGTTAAAAAGAAAGATGGTAGTCTTCGCATGTGCGTGGACTACCGACAGCTAAATGCGAAAACCAGGAAGGATGCCTTCCCTTTGCCAAGGATAGAGGAATCCCTTGATGCCTTGACTGGGGCCCGCTGGTTCTCGACCTTGGACTTGGCCAGCGGGTACAACCAGGTTCCTGTTCGGGAAGAGGATCGGCCCAAGACCGCCTTCTGTACGCCCTTTGGGTTGTTTGAATGGAACCGGATGCCCTTTGGGCTCTGTAACGCCCCCAGCACGTTTCAGCGCCTCATGCAGCGCATATTCGGTGACCAGCAGTGTCAGTCACTCCTCTTGTACCTTGACGACATTGTGGTGTTCTCCTCCACCGTAGCGCAGCATGTAGAACGGCTGGGCGCAGTCTTGGGCAGGCTGGAGCATGAGGGTTTGAAGGCGAAACTCTCAAAGTGTGCCTTTTTCCAACAAGAAGTGCGGTACTTGGGCCATGTAATTTCCGCTGAAGGGGTTGCCACTGATCCGGGTAAGATTGAGGCAGTGTCCAAGTGGCAGCAGCCTACGACTGTGTCGGAGCTGCGTTCCTTCTTAGGTTTCGCCAGCTATTACCGCCGCTTCGTGGAGGGCTTTGCCAAATTGGCCGCCCCTTTACACCGGTTAGTCGCAGAACACGGGACACCTGGAGCAAGGAAACGGGGTGGTCAGGGGCATCTTGGGCCTTGGTCGGAGGAATGCAAGGGCAGCTTTGAGGCCTTGAAGACGAAGCTCACAACTGCGCCAGTCCTCGCGTATGCAGACTTTTCCCTCCCCTTCATTCTTGAGGTTGATGCGAGCTATGGGGGGCTGGGAGCCGTGCTATCGCAGGACCAAAATGGCAAGGTTAGGCCGATAGCCTATGCCAGCCGTGGGCTGCGACCTACCGAGCGTAATATGCAAAATTATAGCTCGATGAAACTGGAGTTTTTGGCCCTTAAATGGGCCATGACGGAAAAGTTTCGCGAGTACCTTCTGGGCCAGCGGTGCACTGTCTTCACAGATAATAACCCGCTCAGTCACTTGGCATCCGCTAAGTTGGGTGCCCTTGAGCAACGTTGGGCATCCCAGCTGGCCTCTTTTGATTTTGACATCAAGTATCGGTCAGGCAAAAGCAATGGAAATGCTGACTCGTTGTCCCGCCGGCATCCTTCTGGTCCAGTGGAGACACTGGCCCCTGGTACTGCCCTTCCAAGGCCACTCCAGGAAGTGTTGCCACCTGCACCGGCTGCTGTAATTCAAGCTGCCATCACCGTTTTGCCCGGTCACTCTTCCACTGAGATTGCGGAGCTCCAACAGGCTGACCCCACGATTCGGGGGGCGATGGTGTTTTGGAGGAGGAAGCGGCGACCGAACTTTGATGAGCGTCAGGTTACCCCGGAACCGGTCTTACGCCTGCTCAAGCAGTGGGATCGCCTGATTGAGGAAGGGGGCATTGTGTAGCGCCAAAAGTTCCGCTCAGATGGCGGACAACCGATTCTCCAGGTGTTGTTGCCAGAGTCCCTGAAAAACAGTGTATTGACCCAAGTTCACCAAGTGCATGGTCATCAAGGGATAGAGCGAACACTTGAGCTCTTGAGTCCACGATGCTTTTGGCCGACTATGTCCTTCGACGTTGCGGAGTGGTGCCAGAAATGTGAGAGATGTGAGGTTGCTAAGGATTCTCGGCCAGCGGCACAAAGCTTCATGGGCCACTTGTTGGCTTCACGACCCAACGAGGTCCTTGCAATTGATTTTACGATATTGGAGCCCGCCCGTAATGGACAGGAGAACGTCCTGGTCATGACGGACGTGTTCAGCAAATACACCCTGGCGATTCCCACTCGGGATCAGCGTGCCTCCACTGTGGCTCAGGTGTTGGTAGCAGAATGGTTTTGTAAGTTTGGTGTTCCTTCCCGAATACATTCTGACCAGGGTAGGAGCTTTGAGGGCTCCCTTATTCAGCAGCTGTGTGGGTTCTACGGGATTCAGAAGACGCGCACCACACCATATCACCCGGCTGGAAATGGCCAGTGTGAGCGGTTCAACAGGACCCTGCACAACTTGCTCCGTACCTTGCCAGTGTCCCGGAAGAGGGATTGGAATACGTGTTTGCCGCAGGTACTCTACTGTTACAACACCACTCCCCATCAGTCCACGGGTGAGTCCCCCTTCCTACTCATGTTCGGACAGGAGCCTAGACTGCCCTTCGATTTCCTCCTGGGCCGGGTCCAGGATCCTGTTGGGGGCAGTGTTCACGAATGGCTGCAGGAACATCAGGTCAGACTGCAGACTGCTTTTGATGGGGCCCGAGCCCGTCTGGAGACCGTCGCGGCCCGCCGGAAACGGAACCATGACTCACAGGTGCGTGATGCGCCACTGGGGGAGGGTCAGTTAGTATACTTACGTAATGTTGGCGTACGGGGGCGTCACAAAATCCAGGACCTGTGGAGCCCGGTGGTGTATCGGGTTGTCAAGGCGCCTGGTGCAGGCGGATCTGTATATACGATAGCTCCCGTGCACAGTCTTGACCAGACTCGACACGTGCATCGGTCCTTGTTGAAGGCCGTCCTGGGGACCCACCCACCCACGTCAGTTGATCCACATGAGGCGCCCACCAGCAGTGCGCCACAAGAAACATCCTCCGCTGAACTAGAGTCAGCTGAAGAAATGGATTTAATGGCCGTGTGCCAGGGGTTGCCCCCAGTCAACATCCACAACCCGTCCGTATCTTCAGGAGCACCACCGCCCCGGGCAGTGGGCGAGCCTGGAGTGGAGGGATCTGCTGTGGCAGTACCGTCATCTTCCAGGGTGGTTGGACAGCCACCGGCTATTGTGGTGACCGCGGTCCTCGAGCCTCCGGCCCGTGAGGAGACCCAGGGCAGCACTGTCCGAAGATCATCCCGTTCCACCGCAGGACAGCACTCAAATGTCCACCACTTACCAAGGCCTGTAAGTGGACCAGCAGATGGGGTGGTGACACACCCAGCCTCTGTTTCCATCCCGAACGCCATTGGAACAAGTCCGGCTTCTTCAGAGCCCTAATCGCCGGGACGGCGATTCACGAAGGGGGGGTGGATTGTAGCAGGATGGAATTGGCATTGCGTAATAGGAGTGATTGACAGCTCGTGATTGACAGCAAGGGGCGGGCTTAAGTCTATTTAGACACTGGTAGACACTGGTTTCCGGTCTCGCTTCCGTTTCCATTGGGACCTGTTGTTTTGGTGTGAGGTTGGGCTGTGTTGGCCACCGAGAGGCCGCGGATGAACTGCGAAGAGCGGCGTTACTCACCTGCACTTATGATCGTTTGAAGAGCACTGTAACCTACGTGGCACTTAGGAGCCAGGAGCTGGCTGATAGGCCAGTTAGCCTGCTCGAGGTAATTGGTGTGGCGTGGCGATCCTTGGAAACGCTGTGCCGGTGACTCGCTTGTTTTAAGCTTTCATCGGCGGCCCCTCCGGCAAGAACCAGCCAGTGTGGTGCGCCTACATGTCCTTCGGCTGCTGTTTCGCTGGATAAGTTGGTTAGAATCTCTGTGTCGCCCCTGCTTCACCCGCTGCTTGTCTGTGCTTTGCTCTGCTGGGGTTGGGGAAGTACCCCGCTTGCTGGCCACGCTTACCCCTCTGCCCTGCTTATGTTTGTCTGCGGGTGCGCAGTTTCGGGACCCTTGCCTGCTATTCGCCAAGCTATTATTTCTTTTCATTTGATTTACTTTTGCATGTTTTGTTATTTTGCTTCTGCATGTTTATTTTGGTTTTCTTTATTTTGCTTGCTGCATGCTCCCATTTTGCTTGCCCTGCTCCCGCATGCCTGTGTGCTCTGCTGCTTGCTTTAACTATTTGTGTGCCGGTAGCTATAGCTATCCCTGTTGCTAAGGGTTATATGTGTGCAGTGCCTATTTTGTTTATTTATCCTTCTTTTCATTTCATTTACTGTGTGCATTATCTGTGTGTTTAATTTACTTTATTTTGCATTTACTTTATTTTGCATTTATTGTGTTTATTTTGGGTTTAAGGTGGGATCAGGGAACTCTTGGTAACTGCTACCTCCCTCAGCAGTTTGGGTAGTGCCTAGGGTGTGTGAGTGTGTGTGTGTGTGTGTGTGGGAGTGTATGTGTGTGAAGGAGAGAGTCCTTACTAGTATTCCTTTTTTTGGGGTCTAGTGGAACCCATTGAGTGTAGTACGTCGGCAGCCTGGTGGTGAGAGGAACCCCTTGTGTGCGCACACAGTGAAAGATAAGTAGTACTACAGATCCTTATAGGTTTAGTGATCTCAGTGGTGCCCCAGGCTGCACGACCAGGTTCATTCCTTTCTCTCTTACTTGCGCTCTCTCTCTCTCTCTCTCTCTCTCTCTCTCTCTCTCTCTCTCTCTCTCTCTCTCTCTCTCTCTCTCTCTCTCTCTCTCTCTCTCTCTCTCTCTCTCTCTCGGGGGCCCCTCCCCCGCTACTGTGTACTGTGCCCGATCGGGCTTTTTGCGACCTTGCACATTGTTTTAATATTTTTGTCTTGCACATTTGTACAACAATAAAAGAGAATTATATTTGGGATCCCGTCTCTGTCCTGTGTATTTCGAACTTGTGCTAATTTAAGGTTTAGATATTTCCTGGAGGTAAAATTGCCCTGCCTCTAGGTGGCGTAGTCGCTACAAACTCCTCCCCCTGCTACATTGGCTACATAACAAAAAAATGAAAATATATATAAAAATAAAAACAATTATTTAAAAAAAAAATCTGAATATGCCAAACAGTGACATCAACACAGCAAAACTGAGGGCCCCACATATTTCAACAAGTTTGGCCTATTTTTTTCTGTATTTTCAAGTAAAAATGCCCAGCTAGTCAAGGCAATTTTAATTGATACAAGCAATACAAGAGAGATTTTCTTGATCTGATAGGCCTCATGGGTCACTTGGTCAGCATAGCTGGTTATAGGTGAAACAGTGATACAAAAGGTAAAAGTAAAAGTGAAAAACCTTGCCACAGATTCCCCCCAACACAGGTTTGACCTCTCCAAGTAACTCAATATCAGACCAAGAAAATGTCTGATAAATGGCAAGTGTT
Source organism: Engraulis encrasicolus (assembly GCF_034702125.1). Classification (NCBI taxonomy): domain Eukaryota; kingdom Metazoa; phylum Chordata; class Actinopteri; order Clupeiformes; family Engraulidae; genus Engraulis; species Engraulis encrasicolus. Next base: position 37,002,178 of record NC_085871.1, read on the forward strand.
TAAAACTAGGGTTTAGGTCTCATAATTAGTTCTACAATTCTAGTGAGTTATTGGAGGACTTTAATGTTCTATTATTGACATGACTGACTGAGCCATTTTATTTGAAAATAGACAAAAATAAGCTTATTGAAATGTGTGGGACCATCAGTTGTGCTGTTGTGTTGACATCAGGTGGATGGACAGCTGATATTGCTGTTGAAATGATATTTTTTGGTAAGCACGATATTCTCCATGTGTTCGAGCACAGTTTTGATGCCCTGCATGAAAATACACAATGAAAATCCACAAAAATAAAGAGAATGCAGGAATGAGAAGGTGAGTCCACACTTTTGGCCTGTACTGTAAGTAGGCCTACATACGAAATATTTACAATGAATCATTAGTTTCTTCATTCCCCTCTGTATGCGTGTATATCCTACCGTTGTGCATTGGTTACATTATGGAAAATATTACATTACATTAGGATTAGGCTACACTTGATGTGAAAAATGAGAAAAGGTTGCACCATGCATAGGTTTCTTTATTATTTCTTTATTATTGTGTAATAATAAGGAAACCTATGCATGGTGCGACCTTTTCTCATTTTTCAGTTTAGCTATATTTTGGTCAGCACGCTTAAAAGAAGAAAAACTCGTTGGGTGAAGCCTGCTCCAACCTTTATGAACTATTACACTTGAATGTGCCGTCATTGTATAGGCCTACACCATATTTGCGACATGGTGTGGTGGGTCACAACAGTTACAGTTTTTCTCGATTGCCTCCACACAAGTTCTGGTACTTCACACACAATTCTCGGAACATCTCACCCATTTCCCAACTCCTCTAACCAATGTCACTGAACACTAAACACAATTCCTACTTAACACTCAAATTCCAGTTTTAAAACACACTCTTTTCACACCATTACACACAATTCTCTGGATTACACTCAATTTTCATAAGGAAAAACACTGGGTTTCTCATGGAACACACTGTCATTCACAACACTACAATCAACTGCAACTATGTTCACTTCCTCATCACATGGGCAAACTCTCTTCATACCGATTTACAATCTGAAATCATCACCCCATAAGGACACACATTGCATGTCATATTGATGAAAAATGAGTGGATGCAAGGAGAAAACCCATTTGTTTAGTTTTTGAACTCAAAACTATCTTATACAAGACATAACTTTCATGTGGTTACCCAATATTTTACAATACATTAGTGCAATTTTTAAATATTTTTACAGTTTTTCTCGATTGCCTACACACAATTTTCGGAATCGGTCTTCGAATTCTCAAAACTCTACACACAAATCTCCAAACCTCACACACAACGGGCCAAACTCTTCACTACCTCTGAAAAATGCACGTCTTGTCTCAAAACAATGTACTCTCTTCTAAAAACCTCATTTTGTCGTCAAATGACACACACAGACAGTCACTACAATACACATTTGCAGACCCATTAAAACACTGTTGGGCACAGGGTAAAACTAATTTCTCCCAGTAACTTGGGCTTTTTTTGTTCTGGATTGCATGGATACTGTGACATAAGTTGGAAAAACTTCATTCTCACAACACACAAACAGAAACAGAAAGATTTTTATGTCTTTTTCACAAAAATAACACAAAGATACTAAAGAGGGTATTTTTCTGTAGTAAAATACAGAAATATTGTTTTTAGACTCGGAGTACACAGACGTGTATATATTTTACATATTTTTAAAAATATTTAAAAATTGCACTAATGTATTGTAAAATATTGGGTAACCACATGAAAGTTATGTCTTGTATAACATATTTTTGAGTTCAAAAACTAAACAAATGGGTTTTCTCCTTGCATCCACTCATTTTTCATCAATATGACATGCAATGTGTGTCCTTATGGGGTGATGATTTCAGATTGTAAACCGGTATGAAGAGAGTTTGCCCATGTGATGAGGAAGTGAACATAGTATGGCAGTTGATTGTAGTGTTGTGAATGACAGTGTGTTCCATGCGAAACCCAGTGTTTTTCTTTATGAAAATTGAGTGTAATCCAGAGAATTGTGTGTAATGGTGTGAAAAGAGTGTGTTTTAAAACTGGAATTTGAGTGGTAAGTAGGAATTGTGTTTAGTGTTCAGTGACATTGGTTAGGGGAGTTGGGAAATGGGTGAGATGTTCCGAGAATTGTGTGTGAAGTACCAGAACTTGTGTGGAGGCAATCGAGAAAAACTGTAAAAATATGTAAAATATATACACGTCTGTGTACTCCGAGTCTAAAAACAACATTTCAGTATTTTACTACAGAAAAATACCCTCTTTAGTAAGTAGAACACTGAAGAAAATAAGTTTCTACTGTGTTTCAAGTTGAGTATAGAGTTTTTTTTCATAGCAATAGGCTATACAGTAATGTAATGGGTTTTTTGTACTGCCAAATAGGCAGTATTGTGTTATTTTTGTGAAAAAGACATAAAAATCTTTCTGTTTCTGTTTGCGTGTTGTGGGAATGAAGTTTTTCCAACTTATGTCACAGTATCCATGCAATCCAGAACAAAAAAAGCCCAAGTTACTGGGAGAAATTAGTTTTACCCTGTGCCCAACAGTGTTTTAATGGGTCTGCAAATGTGTATTGTAGTGACTGTCTGTGTGTGTCATTTGACGACAAAATTAGGTTTTTAGAAGAGAGTACATTGTTTTGAGACAAGACGTGCATTTTTCAGAGGTAGTGAAGAGTTTGGCCCGTTGTGTGTGAGGTTTGGAGATTTGTGTGTAGAGTTTTGAGAATTCGAAGACCGATTCCGAAAATTGTGTGTAGGCAATCGAGAAAAACTGTAAATGCCTAATAGCATTTTGAGGGCTGCAAGAGATTATTTTTTTTGGATCACTTTATTCCCAAAATATATACAATGATTTCAGTGAATCGTAAAAAAAAAATGAGGAAAGTTTACTTAAAGGATAACTCCAGCCAATTTTAACATGCATGTATAATAATGTTCCCACTAAATTACCAAAAACTTTTTTATTTATTTATTTATCTTGATTTATTCCCAAAAACATCCAACAGGTTATGCAACATTACGCACTTGTGCCGCTGGTGTGCGCACATTCTCTACCTTCTTTATTAATAGTGACATCAACACAGCAAAACTGAGGGCCTCACATGTTTTTTCAACAAGCTTATTTTTCAGTCTGGTTTCAAGTAAAAACACCTAGTCAGTCAAGTCAATGTTGATTGATATAATCAAAACAAGAAAGATTTTCTTGATCTGATAATGGGCGGCTTGGTCAAACATAGCTGGTTATCTAGGTGAAACAGTGGTACAAAAAGTAAAAGTAAAAAACCCTGCCACAGATTCCCTCCAACACAGGTTTGACCTCTCCAAGTAATTGGCTGTGACTCAATATCAGATCAAGAAAATGTCTGTAAAATGCTTGTATTGGTAAGTGTTTACAACTAGGTTTTAAGTCTCAACATTCTAGTGAGTTATTGGAGGACTGGCGTTCATTTAAGAGTGACATGACTAACTGAACATTTTTACTTGAAAATAGACAAAAAATAAGCTCATTGTGTGGGGCCATCAGTTGTGCCATGTTGACGTCAGGTGGATAGACAGCTGACATTGCGTTAGGACAACAGTCAATTATATTTTTTGGTAAGCACATCTACATGTGTTCATGCACAGTTTTGATGCCCTCCATGTAAATACAAAAAGAAAATCCACGAAAAATACAGAGAATTCATAAATGAGAAGGTTAGCTTCATACAATTCAAGATTACAATATAAAACGCTAAAAACATCAGAAATCAAATAAGAAAAGTTACCAAGTGTCTGTAGCCCGTCAACTCAATGCTGACTGGAGTATCACAAGTGCAGACAGTCACCCCATGCCCTCCAAAATCCAATCCATGAAGCTCTCTGCCTACTGAACTTCAGGCTAATCTGCGCTAAGCCCCCCACATTTGGGCTTGAATGCCCATGGGGACCCCGGTTTGAGTCCGGACGGGGTCATTTCCCAGCTCTACCCCATATCTCTCTCCTGATCATTTCCTGTCTCCTCTCACACTGTCCTGTCATAATAAAGGCACAAAAAGCCCCCAAAAAACATACTAAAAAAACTTCAGGCTAATCTAAGGGTCATATGAACTTTGGAGCTCTTGACTGTGCAGAACTTGACTGATTTTCATAGCAGCCATTTTGAAAAATGGCTGCTGTGGCCACCATGTTGAAAATTCACGATGGCTCCATATCCAGTTCTTTTTAGAATGCCTTTGGCTATATGTGTAGCCTACCAATTTTCATGCTTGTATCACAAACTGAACGATTGTTTTGCTTAACCGCTGCACTATATGCAACACCAAAAACACCACTGCACACCACACATGTGCGAGCACACCGCTGCCGCACATGCGCCACACACGCACGCCGCACCACCGCAGTCTTCTCACCTTTTTCACCCCTGACCTGTTTTCATGCCTGAATATGATATAGCCTACATTCTCTCAAGTGCCATTTAGCTATTGAGTAATATTGATGATTAAATTTGTCAGAATTGTGCCGTATCTCACCGAATCTTCAGATTTTGATTTATTTTCCAATGACACAGATGAAACGTGTTCATATTGAGTGCATGTGACACAGACGATAAAATAAAGGAGGATGCCAGGAGCTTGCCTTTACAACCGTTAGTTGAAGGCATATTCCTTGTCTCTTGGAAGTCACCCTCCCACCTCCCAGGCCTTTTCACACTGAGATAATGGATGCCATGTGTACAATCTAAACAAAATGTTGTGGACATTACAAATGGCACAATTTAATCTAATGGAGACCATTCTCCTTTCAGAGATACTGGGGGGCAGAGCAGTAATATATTTGTAGATTTGTTTGTAAACAGCTCTTGCTGTGTGATGTTTTTGACCTACCAGCAAGCACAGATGTAACCTAATGCTCTGAAACACAATAGGCCTAAATTAACACATTGCAGCAAACACAGTTTTTCATCCTTCCTACCAACACATATAAGGTGATCCACAGTGAGAGGAAGGTTTTTAAATGTGGTTATTTTATTTTCTGTACACAAATGCATGTCAGTCAACAACTGCACTGTAGCACAAGAATAACATTCATTTTCCCGTTATCAAACTCAGCCAGAGCCCCCTGATATTTACATGTCATACGTTCTATGTATATTATATATTTTTTTACAATGTACAGTTTAAATAATTGTAGCAAATGTATTCCCATCCTCCTACGGTTTTGCATGCATTTTTCTTTTCGTATAACAGAGACATCAAGGGGTGCTGGTCAAAGCAAATCAGTGATTCATTTCAGTTGCATTTATTAAGCAGGTTTCAGTGTAATAGCCCAGGCATACAGAATTATTTTTTTCTTTAAAAAAAATTCTATGACAGAAAAAAAGCAATTTCTCTTCAATAGTGGAACTTTGCACAACTCTTCCCAGGCACAAAAAAAGAGCAACAGCCAGACATTTTATGGTGGAACCTATGTATGGATGCAAGAATCGAAAAAAGTAAAGAAAAGAAAGCAGACCCTTAAATGAAGGCATTCTCGCCCGTGCCAACCCATCTCTCATAGATATGAACACTAGGTGCCGTGTTCAGCCTTTTGGAGTGGCCCATTCCTGGGAGCCATGGGCCATTTCGGCGATCTGACTTCAGCCATTCATTCCTATACAAAGAAGTGGTTAACATGGCATCTAGGATTTATATCTATGCTGACCTCTGACATTTGCCATCGACTCTGATCATTATACCCTATTATCCACAATGCATAGGTTACTATAGCTTTGTACGGAAATCTAACCATCTCTGTGACTGTGTACCCTGCATAAGCCTTCTTATATTTCTGGGCCTTTGTCCAGTACCTTGTCAGGAATCTCCGAATCATATATATCATGTATACGTATATATCTATCTGCTCTGTGATTTTGTGAGGCATTAAAAATAAAGGTGTATATTGTACGAAAATAAAGTCATATTGTGAATGCTAATAAAATAAAATAATTTCACAGTTTTAAATCTATCATGATAACATCTTATCCTATGAATGCTGACAACTACCGGTTTGTTCACAATTGTACATGACAACCGTGATGTACAAAACCCCATGGGAACAGCACTCCACAAAACCTGTTCTACTCCTCAAAGCTCAATTTTATATATGAAACAAAATAATATTCAATGTCATTTTAAATGATTTTTTTTCACATAAACTTATTTCAATCCGTTACATGTATGATTGCACAAGGTAAGACAAATATAAGCAATGCTCTATGAAAAAAATCAACAGTGTTATTGTACAGCTATCTACAGTACATGTAATAAATTCATTTTGACAGAGTGGCATTTGACATTTGATTTGTAGTAGGAGATAGAAGTGGAAAACGAACAACATATTTATCATGGGGAATACAAGTAACTTAGGTGTATTTTATTTTCATCACACAGCAATCCACATTGAAAATGCTACGTGTAAAGAATATCCAAAGTCTTTTGTTATTTCATCCTGTATGTGCTGTGAAAGGTGTGGGTTGCTTGTATTCCTTTTCAAGTCGAATACTCTTATCTGCAGACTGCATCAGGACAAAAAACTAAGCTAAAGAAAAGTAAACAAGCAAACAAACTAATAAACAAACGGACAAACAGTGAAAAAAAAACAGATTCCCAGAGGGAGCCGGACATGCAACAGCAGGAACATGAATTCACAACAATTGTGACAACATTGAAAAAGTTTTGGCTGGCACCATATCCACTGAAAGCAGCAGGCTAGAGAGCAGAATGGCCAAAGCGTTTGCTTGCAGAAAAAAAATAGGCTGCTGGATGCATGGCTACACAAGTCCTTGTCAAGGTCCTGCTCCGTCTCAATTGAAATCATACACAAAAGAATCGAGCTCCACTAACTCAAACTGAGACAGTTCAAAATCCAGGGTCACAGTTTTCAGTGTACAGAACAATTTGCATTTACTTGATAGCACTAATGCACACACTGCTGAAGTCAATGCAGTATTGGTGTTTTTTTCCCCCATGCAATTTATTTGACATCATTTGACCGATTTCCAACTAAACTAACATCAAAATAATGAGTGAATCAACACCCCAGGAGTGTGGGTCCAGTAACACTAGACAAGGAACTCAATGAATGACACAGACAGTGTGAAAAGCGAAACCACAAAGAAACGATTCTTTGGACAAACACATTTTGGTTGAAAATGGACACATCTAGCCCCCATCACCACGTTGAGTCTTCTGGTGTCTGTTATAAATAGGTATACGAAACAGTATTTTTTTTTCTCTCATTCAAATACTCGACTTGGATGAAGGTTGTTTTGAGAACTGGTTTTGTGATCCAGTGACCCATGTTGTTCTTTTTTTGTTTGTTTTGTTACAATAACATACCTTGCCTCTCATGCTGCAAGTACAGTAACTATAGTAACAAGATTGGAACCTGCAGTTAAGAACCATTCTCGTCTAGAATTAGTCCACTAGTAATAATCTCCGATCGTCAGAAACAAAAGCTACATGTAAATGTTCGGAACACTTCAGAAACTCCACAATGCATAAACTGCTAAGGATATAAAACTAGTGTAGCTCATACAGCCCTACAACAGTGCTTTTGGAGTTAGTTTTAAGAGCTGGTAGAGAGACCTCTGCCGCCACGTTTTTCTTGTTTCCCCCCCTCTCTCTCTCTCTCTCTTTCGTACGTAGGAGTTTCTCTGCTCGGAACAGACATAGTGTCACCACAACGTTGTGGCAATGTTGTCGGAGTGTCACACAGTGGTAGCCCTTCCACGCAGGCTCATCCGGGACTGCACTGGAGGAGGAGGAAAGGTAAGTGTGTGTGTGTGTGTGTGTGTGTGTGTGTGTGTGTGTGTGTGTGTGTGTGTGTGTGTGTGTGTGTGTGTGTGTGTGTGTGTGTGTGTGTGTGTGTGTGTTTGCATGTGGTTGGGGACAAGAGGGGGATGAGGAGAGTCTGTGAAGGGTAAGTGGGTGTGTGTGTGTGTGTGTGTGTGTGTGTGTGTGTGTGTGTGTGTGTGTGTGTGTGTGTGTGTGTGTGTGTGTGTGTGTGTGTGTGTGTGTGTGTGTGTGTGTGCGTGCGTGCGTGTGGTTGAGGACTGGAGAATAAGGAGCAGGGTCTGTGAAGGATAGAACTGAGTGTGTATTTGTGTGATGTGTGTACATGTGGTCGGAGGGTAGTCATTCAGTGATGAAGGAATGTGTGACGAGTACTGCTGCTACTGCTACCGTTGATTGTTTGTTTGGGGTTTGGAGGAATGGTCCATCGAGCGAGATCAGGACTCAGGTCTCAGATCAGACCACCACCACCACCACCACCACCACCAGCCAGCAAAAGAGCCCAGCGGCCGACGGACCTCAAACCTCAGGCCTCACCACTAACACCCTCAGACCACGGAGCCCTTGGAGGAGGAGAGGTGGATGGAGTGGATGCGTGCCGCCAGGCTGCTCTCCAGTTCCCGCAGCACGTCGTAGCTGCCGGGGCCCACGGGGGAGGTGGGGGAGGAGACTGGGTGGACGTGGGCCAGCTCCGACCCCAGCTCGTACAGCAGCTGCTTGAAGCCCTCCAGCTCGATCAGCAGCACCATGTTCTTCAGGAAGTAGCCCTCCAAGAAGGCCGCCAGCTCGCCCGCACCCAGGAACTACACAAGGATTAATCAGTGGATCACTGTCATTATCAGTCAATCAATCAATCAATCAATCAATCAATCAATCAATCAATCAATCAATCAATCAATCAATCAATCAATCAATCAATCAATCAATCAGTCAGTAAGTCAATCAATCAATCAATCAGTCTGTCAAACTGTATCTACATGTATGGTGAATTCAGGTAAATTGGGCCACTTTTTTCGCATATAAGCGAATGGCCCAAAGTGGCCCAATTTACCTGTATTCACGGGAATTTACCTGAATGTGTTCTTCGCAGTAAGACGTTTTTAATTTAATATTAGCCTCGACACGACATTATAAACTTGCTGTAACCAGAATGGCAATGAGCAAGTGGTGGTGCATGACTAAAGGCCTGTGTTATGTCATAGTAGTGATACTACAGTAGCAAATGTTTCAATGGCTATTACAGCGTTCCACTGGTGGAACGGCGTACAGTACATTATTGGGGCTACATAAAAACCAGGTTTGGCCCACACAGTGTATAAAAGGGGCTAACGTGTGTCTCTTGGGAGTAAAACTGACCTTGGCATGTTTGTATATGTCCACACAGGTCTCTATGGTGATGTTCTTGGAACAGATGATCTCACAGTGACGTTGAAGGGCTTCCAGCTGGAAGAACTTGGCTGCAGACAGGAGCTGCAGAGAAGCATACACACAGTACAGTGACCGTGTCGCTTTGAAGATGCAGACAAGACTGGTCATTCACAATACAAACAGTACAGTTACCGTGATGCTTTGAAGATGCAGACAAGACTGGGGTGAATTTCTCAAAACCAAAGTTGCTGACTACATTAGCTACTTTGTTGTTTTCAATGCATTTTCCCATTGGCAACTACCGAAGTTGCTAATAGGCTAACAACTTCTCTTTTGAGAAACTCACCCCTGGTCATTCACAATACAAACAGTACAGCTGCTTTATGTGACACCAAGACCTATATTACTGTCACACCGTTACTGTTAATCTGGTTAAACCGGGACAGTTGGCAACACATAGGACTCACTCACCTCCATGATCTCCGTGTTCCTGATGTGTAGAGACTCAGTTCCTCCACAGTAAAGGTACTGCATCACCAACTACAGCATAGGGGACACAGATGTGGTCAAAGGATATTAAACAACCAAAATAATATACACAGAATATAAAAATAAAGTCACCTCTCAGTCTAAACATGTGTAATGTGCAAACTAAGACAATTCCACCACAATACAGGTACTGCACTGCATCCATAGGCGTGCCGTGCACAGATAGGGACGTGGTGGTGCTAAAGCACCTGTCCCTTTGCCCTACTGGACAAAAAAGGCCCTTTTTGAAAGAAGCTTTTTTGGATTTGAATGTACTGTGGTCCATGATGACATGATCATCTATAATACAAATGCTTGACGATCAAAAGCATGTGACAATTTCCCGATATATCATCTCTGTATCCTACTAAGGCAGGTGGAAGTTCCACATGCCCTCCAACCCCACCTTGAGCCCCCCCCCCCCCCCCAAAATGTCTGTGCACGCCACTGACTGCATCCACAACTAGAGTAGGCTACAGGAAACACAAGTGTCTTCAAAGAAAATGAATTAAAAAAGCCATCTGTCAAGTACTTGCAACGCTTGCAACATGCAAAGCAAGACACAATGGCAATGTTCAATTAAATGCTTCAAAGCAGACATGATTTCACACTATGAAAATTAATACTTTTTATCTACAAATGAGTGTTTTTTAAAAATCATGAACACACCAGAGTCTTTCTAGTCAGACAGTAGACATAGTTATATAAAGTACTCTGAAGCACATTTTTTTCACAGAGAATTCTACAAATTACCAGTATTTTAGGACAACATCATTGCAACACGTCCTATGAAAAGAACAGTTATTTCTAATTTGGACTTAAACTCAATGAGACACTGTGCTAGCGAAATGTTTGTACATCTTGATCACTCATCTTCTTGCTTTCTACCACAGCTACTGGCGGCCATGTATCTGCTACTGTTACTGCTACTGTTAGTTACCTGAAAAATATTGTACTTGACGTGACTGATTTCAATGCAAGTGTTCTCAGAGGCCGGTCTGTTGGCAAGCAGGGATTTGAATCTGAAAGGAGAAGCGAGAGAGAGAGAGAGAGAGAGAGAGAGAGAGAGAGAGAGAGAGAGAGAGAGAGAGAGAGAGAGAGAGAGAGAGAGAAAGAAACAAGGGGGAAGAGCAAAGCAGAGAAAGAAAAAAACATATGACACAAATGTCATAAAAAGTGGACTGACATTCTGAAACAGTGACTGTATGACCTGTGAGCAATATGATCAGGAATCAGGATGGCAGTGTAGTAGCGTGATGCTTTCCCACTGTGTTGCCTGCCAGAAGAAACGTCCCAGCTGACAGGACTGAGCCCTACCTCGCTGATGCAGTGAAGAGCAAGACTTTATGGGCGTAAAATGGCTTCCCTTCTACCAGGAAAGTCACGTCTGACATCTCTTTGTTGTTGAGGAAGTGGGGATCTGAAAGGGGAGCAGAGGAAGGAAGGACAGAATGCAGTTCATCTGGATTGTTTGATGACCCTGCACATGGATTATATTATTGAACACAGTATGTAAACAGTATGTTGCAACAGGAGCATTAGGGTAACACTTAAGAATAACAATCCCTTAACCTCTTAGTACAGAGCCATGTAATAACCTTACTGGCACCAAAATTGTACTGGCTACGTCTTAATCTGTTACTTAAGGCTCTCTGTACTGTCATACAACATAGCAATGTTGTTATGATGTAGTTGAGTATTTTCAGCACATAGTGAATAGGCCTGCCGGTGACCCCATCTGCAGCAAGAGGCTACATAGCTTTATAAATATTGGCATTTTGTAAATGAGTAAAAAACACTATGCTAACATAGCAGACACAGCACAGCTGCAGCAGTCCTAAACGCTTGTCTTCAAATAACAAAAGAGATGGGTAACACTTCATTTTAGGGATACATCTATAAGCACTAATACATACAATGTTAATGCCTGCATAAGTAACTTGTAAGGCATGTACTAAGCAAACGCTAAGGCCTACTAGGTCCTAACTAAGGTTAAATTGGTAATAAATCCCTTATAGTGCATGAACAAGACATTTGCAAATACATGCCAAATGTTGATTTTGCTTTGTACATGCCTTACAAGTTACTTATACAGGCACAATGTATATATTAGTGCTAATACGTAGATGTATCCCTAAAATAAAGTGTTACCAAGAGATGAAGTCACTGGAGGTAGAAGTGTCCAGCAGGCAAATGCCTCTCACTCCACTGTGCAGCCATTGGTTGGTTCTTGGTAATTTACAAATGTATTTGTAAATTATTTGTTCATTCTTTCATTAATGAATGTCAATAAAGTGTTAATTCACAGAAGCAAAGAGTAGAACTCGCACACCAGCAGCCGATGCAATAATTGATTTATTGCTTTACATATGTACAAGTGATCAAGGTGCTACCCAAAAGTGCAAAACGTTTTCGGTCACCAGACCTTCCTCAGTGCAAACAGACAAAATCACAGAGGACTTCCTTATATAGAGTTCACCTAATAGGTGCTAACCATGTCAATCAACAGTCGGTTAGGTTGACGTGTACTGACAATGTTGGAGGATACCAAAAGGCATAGGCCTATGTCAAAGGAGACATTGGTTAGTTTAAGGCATAGTCCAAAAAATAAAAAAATATATATAATGCGAGTGACATAATAATAAAATAAAAATAAAAATAAACTAGTCTTTTGAATAAAGTGTTAATAACACTTTTTGATAAACTGTTACCAAAGAGTTACAGGCACTAGTTATCACAATAGCAGCAGGCTAATTGAGCTCAATTGTGCACACCCTATAGCAAAAAGTTAGCCTGGTTTTACCAGACCACATTCATTACTTTGTAATTCAGTCTGGATCATCGATGCCCTGGAGCGCTTGAGTGGGAGGAGTGAGCACAATGGTTACAATTATTCTGTCAAGATATGTAAACCTGTGAACTGCATTTTAGGCCAATGAAGACTGCAACACAACAAAAGTCTCTAGGTGGCACTGTTGCTTTGCCTTACCAAATAACATTTTTGAAGGAGTGTTGTCCAAAGACTTGGTTATGGAATATTAAAGATATTGCATTGTCTTTCGTTAACATTTAAACAAGAGCCAAACCTCTTGTCTTAGAAATGAATTAAGAAGTAAATGAATCAATTAGCCATACTGTTTATAATCACCAAATCTATGGTCTCAGAATGTTTTTGCAAAGCAATTTCGGTTGGAAAGTAACAAAGAAGAGAAAATCAAAGTCAATCAGAGCAAAAACAGTGGAAAACAACAACAAAACAACAACAACAATGGTAACGCAACCTCAAAGTGTACTAATCATTATTAACCAGGTCTTGCCATATCCACATTTTTAAACCTCTGTACGTAAAATGTGACACTAACATTACAAAATTGTATGACCAAGTCTTAATCTGTTACCTACAGTTCTTGGCAATGTCAGCAATGCTGTTATGATGAAGTATTTTCAGTAAAGAGTGAACGGGCCAGCAGACTCATCTGCACAAAGAGACTACACAAAGAGGCTGCCAGTAACTGTACGACGAATCAACCAACACTGTAGCTATTGTGATGAAAGGCTCATTGTGTTGTGACTGACCGAGTCTTGAGGTCTGCTTCTTCTTCATCTCTGTGAGTTTGGGGATGGGGAAGGGCCCGTAGCACTGCGTGAAGATCACCGACAGCTGCTGACATATCACCTCATTCTGCTGGTTGAACACACACAGACAGGGAGATTGCACAGTGTAGCATAAACATAGTAAACTCAGACATTTGTGTTATAATTGTGTTAGTTTGTTACTCTTGTGTGTTACGTTGTGTTGAGTCTGTTGTGTTGTTGTTAATAAATTTATACATGTATTATTGAAAATATACAATGTGATAAAAGTGTAACCTTTAGTTAGAGTTTTATACTGTTATTCTCTCTCTGTCTCTTTCTTTCTCTCTCTCTCTCCCTCTCCTTTGCTCTGAGTTATGTGACATCTCTGGTCCACAAGGAAAACATCTCTGCCTTTCTCGTCCTGTTTGGAGTTGAACTATGACCTGTTTAGGCTGGTAAAAGCTATCCGTCACATGCCAGACGCCACTAAGAGCCCATCACGGAACCGGGGGGAGACGCGACCATATATGTTCATCATATTATGTTTTACATATGCATGATAGGAAAATTACTTGTTAGAATGAGATAATAAAGGCCTAGCCCACTGTTGGTAGACTCGGGCTCGCAAGAAACCATGTAACCATTTCCTGTGAGTGCGAGACCCCCGAGCTGCTCGCAGATTTTAAATGCTACCTCTGTTTCCTGTGTGTTCTTTCAGGTCAATTTGATAAGGTAATACAGTGAAATTGTTAAAGTGATAATGTGAAATTATTCACATGTTTTGGTCCTTCGATAGCCGAACTCAAAATATTGTCCTCCCTGATATATGAAGACGTAGGGACGCGTCGGACACCAAGTTTTTTACCCGGGACCCAGAAATAGGTGGCTTCGCCTCACTACGCCTTCATATTCAGCGACGACTGACTGAGTACTGACCCACGTGACTGACGCCCGCACAGGAATGAGGTAGTATGCTTTTTTGTTTTTGTTTTGTTTTTTGAGCTCTAGTACAGAAAAAACTGCAGTGTAGAGTTTGGAACTCCGGACATTTTTAATTTAATATTATTAATAGTCTGTATCTTATTGAGTTTGGAACTCCGGACATTTTTAATTTGGAATTATTAATGGTCTGTTTTCTATAGAGTTTGGAACTCCAGACATTTTTAGTTTGGAACTATAAATTGTCTGTTCTCAATTGAGTTTGGAACTCCGGGCATTTTTCGATTTGGAATTGTAAATGACCTGTATTTGGTGACCCTCGGTTTAATTTATTGCATATCAGAGAATGAGCAGTACTTCCCCGCAGTTGGCTGTTAGCTGAATGTGTAAAGTAATAGTTGGATACTGAACAAATTCTGTTTATGGCAATTTTAAACCTCTGCAATTAGAATTTAACTTTTCAAAATTTTGCCATTGTTGAGGCAGAGGATGCTTCCCCGAAATGCGGTGCTATTTTACTTCTCTGTGATTAATTTAGGACTGCAGGTCGTACAGTAATAGTTGGACATCTTTCTGTTTTGTTTTGTCAAAATTGATGAAAGTTTTTTTTCTAAATTATTTTTAGCCACTTCTGTTGCCTCAGCCGGTGACATATGGTGACATTTCAACCTTGGCAGGACACTGAGGTACTCTTTCTTTGTGATATTTTGTTTTGAGAGTCTAACTGGTGGTTTGTCACACCACGTTATATCTCTTGAAGCGAGCTCATTTTATGTCATGGGTACCACAAATCCAAAGCCTGATCATGGTGGTGATATTGAATTTATGGAAAAACGGCATTCTGGCTCCTCAGCTTATGTGAGGCGATGGAATGTAAAATATGGCTTTAATGGAAGCCTTACAATTGAAAATTGTGAGGCCTTATTAGAAAATGTGCTTCTTCGCCACAAAGAAAAAATGGCTGAGTATGAAGAAGAAGCCAGAGTGTGTGAATTGTGGCTTGCTGAAGCAAAACTTAGGAATATGCAAATGAAGCATATTGACAAAGTACATGACGATGATACTGTTGTGTATGTGTCTGATGGCCATGTGATGACTGTTACAAGGTGTGAGGAAGGAGGTCAATATCAGGACCCTCCACTCACAACACCCTGTATTTTAGTTGTTCCCCCTGCTCTCCCTGTCGCTCTTGCCGTAGCACGAGTTGAACGGACGCCTGTCCCATTTCCTCTCTACTCACACAATGTGTTAAAGGGGGTGATGACCCTCGAGGTCAATTCTGCCACCCCTACAATGAGTAGAACAAATACTCGCTCCCAATCCTCAGTAGTGGAAAATTATTCCCAGACTGCAGATCGGGACTTATTGGATGATTTTCGAGCACTCTCTTTCCCAAAGACTGAGAATCCAGTGCGTGGCAGCCGTGCCCAGAGACGAAAATATAATTTGTGCTTTGCATGTGGCATGACGGGTCATTGGGCTCGAGATTGTTCCCTAGATAAGAAGAACTGATTTGTCCAATCTCTAGTGTGCACCCAATTTGCTTTTAATTCAGTGGAAGTTAGCTGGCAATGGCGATAACTTGCGAAATATCCCTTCCACTTCGTCAATGAGCAGTGAGTGTGACATAACTTCACACTTTTTCTAAATTGATAGGTTAGGCTACCTGTCTGTATGTCTGGGTTTGTCTCAATGGGCCCATGTTCATGTTTGTGTCCATGTCTATGTCCATGTCCATGTTTGTTTATGTTTGAATGCCGGCTGTGTGAATGCTGTGTGTGTGGGTGTGTGTCACTCCCCGGGTTGGGTAGGCTATGTGAGTGATTTGCCTCACTGAGTGCACGTAAAGAATGAGTGATTGTGACGTCTAGTGAAGGACGGTCTGGTCCGTGTTGTTGTGATCCTCCAAAATGTCCGAGAGACATTTGACTTTCCTGAGTATAAACAGCAAAACAATGGGTATGTGTTTTTATTTACTGCGAAGTTATTTTTGGGGACCATTTTTGTTCTGTCGCATATGATGGTATGTGGCGACATGGAGGTTTGTCATCCTGTTCTTTTCATTTTATTTTTATACATTTTGTTTCCACAATGTATTTGTTTTTGTTTGTGAACTTTCATTGTGAACCTGCAACTTTCTAGAAGCCAAGACCATTTAATTTTGAGTAGTCTTTGAAACTTTCACATGTTTCATAAGCCCTAATGAATCTGTTTGTTTTTTTGTGTGGTTATTTTGGAGTTTTTATACTGGTTTGAACATAGGTCTATGCTTTTCTGAGGGATAATTCTGTTTTCTTTCCCCTTTTCTTTTCATCCGTTCAGACATAGTGTCATGAATTTCCTGTTACCTGAATGACACTACTGACTTTGTGATGCATTGATCACGACACTGTGTTATGTCATTATCCTGCAGTACTGTGGTACTTAACTTTTCAATGACTGTTACTGGATGTCGCTGGAGGTCCGGTGTGCATGAAGGCGCTTCTTCACACTGGGTTCTACCTCGACTGTGCCGTCAGTTGGGTTTACCTAACTGGACTCACTTGTCTGGTCATTAAAGCAGTTGGTTTGTTTTTGCTATCTCCCAACTGTGATTTATTTCTTTATTTTATTTGTCAGTTTTGTTTGACTCTGTCTGGGTTTTATTTTGCTTTAAGGATGGTTTATGGTTGGTTATGTCTAAATGTACAAGTTGGGTGAGATTTTACCTTACATTTTATATAGGCCTAAGCCTACTTGTTTCAAAATATTATGAGACGCAGTTATGATTTAATTTTATTGCTTTTAAAAGTGGTTATGTGCCACAGGTTTATGTGAGGACAAATCTCATCCTATCTTATTAGTTGTAACGATGTGGACAGCAAGGTGGTTTGTGTTGCCAGTTTGATGTATTGTGTGTTGTGTTTTGATGGCGTGTTCCCGTACTTTGTTTTTTCTCTCCCTGTTTTAAGTGCGCTGTCCTCACTGACGGGAGTTGAGCTAAGCCCCTACATCTACCATGACCTCATGAACACCGACAGTGAGAACTGCATGCCAATATGTTTGGTTCTGTTGCGAAGTGTTTAATGCAGACCTAACTACTAGCCAACTATGTCTGTGGCTGTAGTAATTTTATAATAATAATAATAATAACTTGGTTTTATATAGCGCCTTTCAAGGAACCCAAGGTCGCTTTATATTTTTACATTTTATGTTGCATGCTTGTTGTTTTCCATGTGCCGATTCTGTCCATTTGTGTGTAACGGGTTGAACCGTGCAGTTCACCAGACAATGTGTCCCCCAGTCTTGCTGTAGTACGCTGTACGCTTGGCCACTGAGTGCCTAATTAGTTAGTGGCGACTAGGCCAAGGTTTTTTTGTTTTTTTTAACAAACCCCCGAAATAGAAGGCTTTTAGAGCTCTCCCGGTGTTTGAGTGTCTATGGGGGGTTTAACCTCTGCCTTTGTGGTCTGTGCTGAGGTCCGGTTACGCGCGGACAAGCACCCTGGCCATGTCCCTTTTGTCTGTGTTTAGGTTGGACAGACCCTGTTATCCGAACTGTTCTACCTCCTCTCGCCCTGTCATGTTGTGAGGAGAGTGTCGCCGAGGGTCTGATCATTTAAATTCACCATGGGCAGTTGGCCCATCGCTGTTTTGCCCAAACATATATATATATATATTTTTTTTACATTCTTTTCTGTTTGTTTGTTTTCTTTGGTTTGTGTCGTGCTGGCCGCCTCCTCCCTTCCCGTCTATTTAGATGGCTGTCCGGAGTGTTTACGCACTCCTGCAATATTTAGGGCAGACACTCTGGATTTCCCCCTTCCTTTTTATTTCAGCGGCACGGCCAGTTCAGAGTATTTTGTGATTTGTTCTATGTTTTGTGTCAGTACATCAAATACTTTTTATGTCAACAAAAGGGAACGTCTCTGTGCATATCTATCCGAACCTGTTGTGCCTTGGTGTACTGGTTATTACCTCTGGGGAGGTTCTCCCAGTGGTGTAGTTATGCAATTGCAGTCCACAGTTGATAATTCATTTCTTGAATAATTGACGTCAGGTCCACTCTGCTATGCATGGAGTATTTTCAGGGCTTTACTGGATGTAGTAAAGTTGTTTTTCATCATTTTGTTGTACTTTTGATAAATGTTGTCCTCATGTAATAGTGCTGTCTATTTTATTTCAAGTATTAGTTATGCGACAATGTTTGGGTTTTGTTTTGTCGGCACTGGTGACATGGGTTTTTGTTTGTTTTTATTTTATAGCTCTCTTCTCTGTTCCAGCTGCACCCGTCTCCTGGTTACTGTCTGTGTGTGGTTAAGATGCCCACTGAGCGCTTCTTTCTGTGCGGCACATTGCTGACTGTGTTTGCCTTTTCCTGTATTGATGTATGGAGGGTGCAGGGTGTTTGGAAGTGTTTGTGTTTTACTTTTTTAATTTTTTTATTTGGTTTACAACTTTCTGGGTTATGCTGTATTTTGTTTTTATTTTCTCTCCAACTTGGTTTGATTTGTGTTAACAATTATCCTCCTCGTTTACTGTGCTCAAAGCCTGTTTAGGTATGACTTCAGTGTTATTGAGTCATGTGGATGACACATGCCTCAAACAGGAGAGACATTTTAGGATATTTACAGATGTTTTATGCATCATGTTTTATTTTGTTTGGTAATTCTTTAAAGCACATGGAATAATGACTGTTTTTGAAATGTGCTACTCCTCAAATTAATGAATAGTGCATAAAACAAATGCATGTTAAATGAGATCTTGTTCTGAAACTTCACCCCTAACCAAACCTAACACATTTACTTACAATGTTGATTTCACTAACCATATTTAGAAACACATTGAGAATGATAAATGTTTAGAGTAGAATGCTTTTCGCTGTTCTTCATTTTCAGCAGGAAAAGTTCCAAGTTGCACGCAGGGCCGCTGACAGATTTGGCTGGGCCCCGGACAAAGTCATCTGAAAGGCCCCCTCACCCAATACATGCAACGTTTAGTGAGGACCCAATTCTGCCCCCCCCTTCTCCCAGGGCCCGGGGCAACTGTTCCCTTTGTCCCCCTTGTCAGCTTCCCTAGTTGCACGTTAAGACTTGGAGTGGAGAGAGCTGCCCGGTTGCATCAAAAGGGACTGCATGTTTACATACCGTCCGTCTCAGTACTGGTGAGCAAGGAGCCAATGGAGAATGCAAGTGTGAGACTGTGTTTTTCCTTACAAGTTGGACATTTTCTATGAACATGGACTTTGAGAGTGGATACAAATCCGAAGATGATTGATAGACACTGATGATGAAGTGAATATTACGTGTATCTGTCATACATGGCTTATGTGTGTTTAAGACTTCATTGAGAGAACAAGAAATAATGATTTTCTTTTAACATTGTGTATATTCGAAACATAGGTATGATTTTGTTCCTAATTTTATGTGATTAGAATGACACCATAGATGTTTTGACTACGCTATACCAATTTAAAATTTTTAAGGAATGCCTTAGTTGCTCCCTATGCTCATGTGAAAGCTGCTGGTCCAGAACTTAAATATTTAGGTTGACCTAGGTGATTGGCAGGAAATCGACACTTCTCTCTCTCTCAGCAGTAACCCTGGTTATTAAAGGAGTCTACTGGTCAGACAAGTTGAAACCTTTGCCCACAACGAGGTTGGGGAGGTATTTTTGCTTCTGTCTGGATGACAGATCTTTATAGTGTCTGATTCAAAGTGACGCTCTGCGTTGTCTATGCAGATGCACGTGTGCCATCAGAATGATTCCAATGGATGAAAAAAAGAACACTGCTGACTTTGAGAAGGACGTTTCCTGGACAAGCATGGGTACAGCCTTGTTTAAGAACTGAGACAATTTGGAACTGTTAATAACAAATATGGAGCAGACTAACGCAGTGTAATGGTTCTGAATAACTGAATAACTCTGACCGTTATATTTGAATATTTTCATTCTACACACCATGCGTAAAAGCCATGGTGATTGTTTAGTGGTAATGATTATATTTTCAAGAGGAGGGAATTATGTTAATAAATTTATACATGTATTATTGAAAATATACAATGTGATAAAAGTGTAACCTTTAGTTAGAGTTTTATACTGTTATTCTCTCTCTGTCTCTTTCTTTCTCTCTCTCTCTCCCTCTCCTTTGCTCTGAGTTATGTGACATCTCTGGTCCACAAGGAAAACATCTCTGCCTTTCTCGTCCTGTTTGGAGTTGAACTATGACCTGTTTAGGCTGGTAAAAGCTATCCGTCACATGCCAGACGCCACTAAGAGCCCATCACGGAACCGGGGGGAGACGCGACCATATATGTTCATCATATTATGTTTTACATATGCATGATAGGAAAATTACTTGTTAGAATGAGATAATAAAGGCCTAGCCCACTGTTGGTAGACTCGGGCTCGCAAGAAACCATGTAACCATTTCCTGTGAGTGCGAGACCCCCGAGCTGCTCGCAGATTTTAAATGCTACCTCTGTTTCCTGTGTGTTCTTTCAGGTCAATTTGATAAGGTAATACAGTTAAATTGTTAAAGTGATAATGTGAAATTATTCACAGTTGTATCGTGTCTATTGTGTTATGTTTTGATATGTTATGTCTGTTGTTATATGTTTTTTTATGCTACACATGTTATGTTTTGCTATGTTGCTGTGTTGTGTCTATGTTAAATGATGTCATGGTTGAGAGAGCGATAAAACACCAGTACACCCACAGCATTCACACTTAATTCACTATCATTGGACGTTGCCTTTGTCACATCGTGCGATATTTGCATATAATGAATTTCCTGTCTATTTTTGACACAACAGCTTGACAATGTAGTACTGCACTGAAATTTTCCAATTACACTGACAACAAATGGAGGCCACTGGTGTCTCTGTCACAGGATGCCATCGCATATTGTTCAGTTTTTTGCTGAAAATAAATTATCGTTACGTTTTTTTGTTGTTGTTGGCACACTGTTGTACTGTTTTTGGCACAGTGCTCCTATTGTGTTGATTTCCAAATTACACAGTAGGCCATCCATAATAACACATGAACTCTTGCAGTGCCTGGCACTAAAATGACACTGAAATGGATCATTTCAAAGAGTTATGAGCAATAAATATCAGAGAGATGATAACATAAAATAACTTGATTTCCTTTTTCTTATGAATGAATGAATTTGACTGTCTGTCTGTCTGTCTGTCTGTCTGTCTGTCTGCCTGCCCGCCTGCCCGTCCGCCCATCCGCACGTCAGTCTGTTTCACTTCCTGTCTGTCTGTGAGCCTGCCATCTTCTGTCTGTCTGTCTTTAGGCCTGCCGGCTTCTGCTTGTTTGTCTGTCTGTCTGTCTGTAACATGGCACCATACAAGTGAGTAAGATTTCGCCAATTTAAACCGTCATCTCGTTTGTGCACTAAGCCTTTGCATGTTGACTCCTGCTCTACAACGCCCTCTGTAAGGTTGAGAAATGGTTTTGGTCTGCGCACTATTTTGTAAAGATTCCCACCATTTCCCTTGCTTGTTTCGCTGTTCTTGGCAAAAGTAAAGCAGCAGAAATGTTGCTTTACTGCTTTACTGACAAGTTAGCGTCGCATTACTGACAGGTTAGAGCAGGGCTATTCAAATGGCAGCCCTGGGGCCAGATGTGGCCCTTGGACAGCAAGGTTCTGGCCCCCCACAAGCCCCTTCAAATACAGAATCGTTTTTTGGAATTTGGAGATAAAAGTATGGGCTCCGTTATCATGCTGAAACGGGACACGGGACGTTAAATTGCAGGAAATTACCTCTAAGAAATGCAAAATTGTCTGGGGGTGGACCCCAGACCCTCCACTTCAATGAAGTCTCCTATATTTTTTTCATTGACAGTCGGCAACCATAATACATACGTATAGTTCGGCCCCTTTACAGGGAGGAATTTGAAAAAATGGCCCTTGTTGAAATATAATTGAATACCCCTGGGTTAGAGCATTTTCACGTTTAGCAACAGAAAATCTGTGTGAACCTGCTCATGTTACAAAAGAGCTTCCCTGTGGCGTTGAGGACCACGACTTTAAATGCAAAGGTGTCGCACCTGCTGAAAGCACTGGCGTGAAATAAATATGCCTTTACATGATGTCAGATGAGCACTGCTGCTTTGGAGTGAGGAGTCCGCACTCTTAAAATCCTTTATTTCTTGATGATTTTATTTCATGGCAAAATAAGGTCGAAACGTAATCTTTCCGTGGAATAAAAAAAAACAATTAAAAAAAGGATTTTAAGTGTGCGGACTCCTGACTCCAAACCTTCAGTCAACCTTTGTCCTGCACCTTTTCCTGGAATGTGCACAATTCTCACCCTCAACTGAGATGAGCAACTTGTGGGTGTGGAGGATCTCAAACCTGAGGGGCAGGCTATCTATTTGCCTGTTGGTCTAAAACTGCAACTGACTGTAGTGTACAGTATATGTCTGTGGCCATGTGTCATCAGCCTCTCTCTCTCTCTCTCTCTCTCTCTCTCTCTCTCTCTCTCTCTCTCTCTCTCTCTCTCTCTCTCTCTCTCTCTCTCTGTTTGTCTGTCTGTCTGTCTGAAATGGTATCAATGTATATCAAAGACCAGTCAGCACTGCTACCTTCTTGCGGAGGATCTTGAACATGGACGGCAGACCGCATGTGATGAACTTCTCTGTGTTGTTTCTAAAACGTCATCTTCATGTGCAGTGCAAATATTGTATACCAAATGCTAGAGGTGTGGTTGAGATGAGCATTATGTCTTGATGTTTGTGATGTTCCTGTATATTTCTTATGTGTTTTTTTATGTTTGATATGGACCATCCTGACTCTGCATTCAATAAAGTGTTCAATGCATTAGTACCTTGCTGTTGCGTAGGATCTCAAACATGAGGGGCAGGCCGTGTGTGATGAGCTCCTCGGTGTACTCGTCCTCCTGGATGCAGCTGAAGTCCTTGAGTAGGCCCTGGATGAGCGGCCGCCGCTGCTGCTGGAAGCAGGTACGCAGTGTCTCCAGCCAGGTGTGCAGCGTCCACGGGACACCTGTGGAGAGCAGCCCAGATGGGAGAGGGATGGGAGTTTACATCACATTAGCATCAATGTTTTTATATATATATACAGTGCATATAGTCTGTGTGTGTATATGTGTATGTATGTATGTAATGATAAAAAAAAAAAACTTTCATATGCTTTAGATTCATTGCGCACCAACTGAAATATTTCAGGTCTTGTATTGTTTTAATATTGATGATTTTGGCATACAGCTCATGAAAATCCAAAATTCCTATCTCAAAAAATTAGCATATAATGGAAAGGTTGGCTAAACAAGCTATTAACCTAATCATCTGAATCAACGAATGAACTCTAAACAATGGTAAAAAGCTTCCTGAGGCTTTAAAAGGTCCCAGCCTGGTTCATTACTCAAAACCGCTGTCATGGATTAGACTGCTGACCTATACAGTATACAGTGCCTTCAAAAAGTCTACACACCCCTCCTCAAATGTCAGGTTTTTGTGATGTAAAAAAATGAGAGAAAGACAAATAAATTCACAGCTTTTTCCACCTTCAATCTAAACTATTAACCTGTACAATGCAATTGAGAAACAAGCATAAAGCTTTAAATGGAAACAATAGAAAATAAAAAACTTCAATTAACATGGTTGCATAAATATACACACCCTTAAATTAATACTTAGTTGCAGCACCTTTGGCTTGTCTGGGTCATTCCAAAACCTCAATATTATTCTGGTGAAGGCATTCTTTTGTAGATTTAGGCGTGTGCTTAGAGAAATTGTCGTTCTGAAAGATTAGTTCCTCTGCATATTCACCTTTCTACCAGGGGGCCCGAAGATTTTGTGCCACTACCACGGCCCCTGTGGAAATGTTCATAATTCCCTCCTCCCTAATGAAGGCCCCAGTTACAGCTAAAGAAAAACAGCACAAAAGAACAATGCTGCCACCACCATACTTTACGTTAGGTATGGTGTTATTGCGGTGATGTTTTGTGCCAAAAATACCTTTTGGAATTATGTCCAAAATGTTCAACCTCAGTTTCACCTGACCATAACACATCTTCCCACATGTATTTGGGAGATTACAGAAGTATATTTTTGCAAAATTTACCTCACCAAGATTGATCTTTTTGGTCATAATTCAAAAGGGTATGTTTGGCGCAAAACATCATCAAAATAACACCATACCTAACATGAAGTGTGGTGGTGGCAGCATTGTTCTTTTTTGCTGTTTTTCTTCAGTTGTAACTGGGGCCTTCATTAGGGAGGAGGGAATTATGAACATTTCCACAGGGGCCGTGGTAGTGGCACAAAACCTCCGGCCTCCTGGTAGAAAGGTGAAGATGCAGAGGAGCTAATCTTTCAGAACAAAAATTTCTCCAAGCACACGCCTAAGTCTACAAAAGCATGGCTACACTAGAATAAGATTGAGGTTTTGGAATAGCCCAGAGAAGCCCAAAAGTGCTGCAACTAAGTATTAATTTAAGGGTGTGTATATTTATGCAACCATGTTAATTGAAGTTTTTTATTTTCTATTGTTTCTCTTTAAAGCTGTATGCTTTTTTCTCAATTGCATTGTACAGGTTAATAGTTTAGATTGAGTGTGTAAAAAGCTGTGAATTTATTTGTCTTTCTGTCATTTTTTTACATCACAAAAACCTGACATTTGAGGAGGGGTGTGTAGACTTTTTGAAGGCACTGTATATGCTCAACGTATACATATATATTTGATATTTTACGACTTCATTTTACAAAAGGGCAGTGAAGGAGTGACAGGAAACAAAAGGGGAGAGATGTGGGGAAGGATCAGCACTGAACCCGGTCCAAAATCGAACACGGGTCGCCGCCACAGCAGCCCAGCACCCCACCACCAGAGCCATGGCAGGGTCAGCGTCAAAGTTTTTATCATTACACATGTAGTTGGTATTTCTATTCAGGTCAGTAATTCTAATAGCTTATATTTTGTTGTTGCACATATACAAGTATTATCTTGAAATAGTGCGCAATATCCACAGGAAACCTGGAGGTGGGGGGATAGGCAAGGATAACATCATAAAGGCCATTATTCTAATAGAATATTTAACCTTAACTGTGCCACCGCCAGAGTTTCTCGTTCATGGTGTTGAAATAGTGAAATGGAAAGTAATGATCTGTCTGGAATATAGGGGCCATTCACTGGACCATTGTGCCTCAGAAAGGATACATACAGTACAGGGCAATTACTGTTAAGCACATATTATTTATGAAACTGAATACAGCAGTACCAATTAGGTTGTCATTGGCATCGTTTAAATGTAAGATGTTTTTCTCCACATGCAGGCTACAATTTCTCTCCCACACATACAGTCGAGTTATACAGTCGAGATGTTTGTGCAAACTGAAAATATCGATTAATAATTCAACTTTGCCTGAAGTCATCTACAGAACCATGTAATTAGATTGGATACAGAACACAACTCCCCCTGACAAAAAAACATCTTATTTCATCTATTAAACATACGTAGATTACATGGTATGTGTAATAGTTGTATGAGAACCGTCAGTGGGTGTCGTGCAGCACAGTTTGGTGTATGAAAAAAACACTTCCAGAACAGCATAGGTGGTAACAGCCTGTGCATGCTGGGGTGCAGTGCACACTATGACTCCCAACTGTGAGGCTCATGTTGGCATGCGGCTTTGAAAGCAATGGAGTCGGTGTGTGTGTGCGCGTGCGTGTGTGTGTGTGTGTGTGTGAGAGAGAGAGAGAGAGAGAGAGCGTGTGTGTGTGTGTGTGAGAGAGAGAGATCGTGTCTGTGTGTGTGTGTGTTTGTGTGTGTGTGTGTGTGTGTGTGTGTGTGTGTGTGTGTGTGTGTGTGTGTGTGTGTGTGTGTGTGTGTGTGTGTGTGTGTGTGTGTGTGTGTGTGTGTGTGTGTGTGTGTG
This sequence comes from Engraulis encrasicolus, assembly GCF_034702125.1. Classification (NCBI taxonomy): domain Eukaryota; kingdom Metazoa; phylum Chordata; class Actinopteri; order Clupeiformes; family Engraulidae; genus Engraulis; species Engraulis encrasicolus. The sequence continues at coordinate 37,028,317 of NC_085871.1, forward strand.
TGTGTGTGTGTGTGTGTGTGTGTGTGTATGCCCGTGTGTGTGTGCACGTCTGTGTATTCATAACCATATATTTATGTGCGTTTATGTGTGTGTTTGTGTGTGTGTATACAGTATGTAGCCTATGTAATGTATGCATATACAGTATGTTTATTTTGGTGTTCTTATTATTTACATGTGCTTCTGTGCGCACACATGTATGTACGGTATTTGTGTACAAAGTATTTCTGCAGAGTTATGCTAGTAATGTAGTAGTCCCAGAGTGTAATGACACACATGTCCAAGGTTGCTCACAGCAGGTGTCAGTAAGTGACTGGCTATCTGACTGACCCAGACTTGGGATGGCGTATGTGTCCGTTCTTTTTCTTCTTTTAAATTATTTTTTTGGGGCTTTTCAGCCTTTATTGTTTTTTGTGACACAGGATAGTGGAGAAGAGACAGGAAGCGAGCTGGGAGAGAGACGGGGAAGGACCGGCAAAGGACCCCGACCGGGAATCGAACCTGGGTCGGCCGAGTGTGCCCTACCACATGAGATGTCTACCCTACATGTACATGTGTACAGTGTGTGTTTGAGTAGTTAATAGTATGTGTGTAGGCTACAGTATGTGTGTGAGTAGCTACAGTAGTAGTTGGGTTGTAAGACGTACCCAGGCTGCGTATGTCGATGGTGATGTCCACGTGTCCGTGCTCAGCACTATGGTACATGGCCTCGCGCAGGGCCCGCAGCCTGGCCTTCCCGATGCGCATGGCCGTGCCTGGGCCTGTGCCCTCCTGCTGGGCCGCCACTGCCACCGCCGCCGCTGATGCCCGCTTCTGGGCCGTGCCCGTGTTGGAGGCAGTGGCAGGGGCAGTGCCCGTGCCCCCCAGGCACCCCGACTCGGAGCCCTCGGCCAAGATCTCCTCCAGCGACAGCACGTCGCCTTTGTCCTTGTCCGCCTGCGATAGAAGCTTCCGGAACACATTCCTGGGAGGGCCGGAGAGGAGGAGAGGAAAGGGGAGAGGAGAGGAGAGAGAGAAAAAATATCGTATTTCCTTAAATTATAGCCAGGGCTACTATTAACAAAACAAAATAATTTGGACCAGGCTTCAAATAGGGGCAGGCTACAATTTGAAGGAGTCTTAAAAAAGAGAAAAAGAAAAGGCTTTCATTTATTGACCAAAACATGTTTTAGATCAGGCTGCTAAAGAATGCAGGCTGCTATTAAAGGCCAGTCTATAAATTAATTAAGTATGTTACAGTATGTGCACTGATTTACAGAGTCAAATGGTCAAATGAGGTAAGAACATTAGGCCAAACTAGTGCAAATGATGAACAGCCCGAAGCTAGAGACCCACAGCAACAACAGAAATGCAATGAATAATCAATGGGATTGCCACGCTGGAACAGACACGAACAGCACAATTAAACATCCCGATTAAAAAGGGCCTTTCATTTCTAATTTGACTTAACAACCCAGGCTTACTCAATATTGCTGTCTATTATCACATAACATTAATCACATAGATTGATCAATAACAATAATACCACAGTACCGGCTCTTTTTACAGTCGAACAGCTCTTGCCTGTTTTAGTTGTAATATTTCGCCTGATTGAGTCATGGATTGTCAAATTGACACATCGTGTTTGTGACACCAGCATCTCCAGACACAGACAGACTGATCGTCTACAGATGATGTTTGTTATAGTCTACTGCACATCCAAAACTGAAAATAAAACTTAGATGAGCTTAACACCCTTTTTGCTCTTCTGATCTTTCACCTTTCACATTTGTCTAGTGATCTGTCTTTGCTCCAGGTTGCTTCACGGAAGCACAGTGGGGTTGTTCCATCAAGCCCATGCAATACTGAGAAGTGAATGTGTAACTGGCTGAAATCATCACCATTTCCGAGTCTGCTCCTCCATCCTTTATCGGAGTCCCCTGGAAAGTTTGGACAGACAAGCTGTGGTGAGGCAAGTATTTGTCAATTTTGTCTGGAAAAATATGTATTGTGTCTTCATCCACCCAAATCTACTGGGTATGGCGCTAAAACTGGGTTCCCCAGGTCTTGAGCCAGAAGTTCTTTGCCAGAAATCCAAATTATTGCACACAGTGTTGTGTTGTTTGCTTGCATCGACAGGGTGACCTCAGTCTAACGTATTGACTTAGCATTTGTATTGTTTGGCATTGTTTTGCAAATAATGACCAATTTTGCTTTTTTCGACTGACTGACGAAGCAAAGCCCCTCTGCCTGTTTTCAGACTACACTCGATCCCTATACACAGGGCCGCTGACAGCTTTAGCCAGGCCCAGGACAAAGTCATCTGAACGCCCCCCCCCTCCCCCCTCAATACACAATGTAATGGACACCCATTTCTGCATCCGCTCACTGGGCCCGGGACAACTAACCCCTTTGTTCCCCCCTGTCGGCTTCCTTGCCCATACAGAACCATCCATCTGCACTGCTGTCATATTTGGGCTGCTCGGGCTCGACACAATAAGCCAATTTTCGAGTCATGTTGAAATGGTAATATTTTCGGAGTGTGGCAGTGGCAGCCTCTCTCTCTCTCTCTCTCTCTCTCTCTCTCTCTCTCTCTCTCTCTCTCCCCCCCCCCCACTTGGTATAAATGATTACCTTAATAAAGCAGCTTTGGCATCAGCTGTCTCAATGCACTCAGCTTCAGGCTGCCACGCACACATGCACATGAACACACACGCACACAGACACTCGTCCATACGCGCTAACACATACACGCACGCACGCACGCACACACACACACACACACACACACACACACGCACACACATGCACATACACACATACACACACACACATACACACACACACACGCGCGCGCGCGCACACA
>NC_085871.1:37033658-37053658 GCF_034702125.1 Engraulis encrasicolus
TTGCCAGTTGACGTTAACTCTGTTTCAGTTTGGTCCCATTCAAAAGTAGTGTCAGTTCAACATCACCTTGGTTACACTGAAATAAAACAGATGCAGTCCACAAGGGTAGAAAAAGAGACCCAGAGGCCCAGAGTCAGGTCAGGTGTTTCATGCAAGGATTTCACTCTCATGCCCTCTGGGTGGCGCTATATTATTCAGTCAGGACTACAGCAATGAGGCACTAGTCTCGTTCCTTCATCCCGGCAGCCATTAGGTAGCTAAGAAATAAAACTGAATAGTACAGAGCTGTGCTCCCAGGCACTGTTTACCACTGACAAAGACAGAATGTCATATGGGTTGAATATGTTTTGAATCTGCAGTTTTGCTTTGCTTTTTTATTCATGGTATTTCTTTTTTACCTGCTACGCTTTTTCCTATTTATTGAGGCGAGGACTGTCAAACTGAATTGTGCACTGTTGTTAGGACAAATAACACTTTTCTGATGATGGTCTTGGTTTAGTATCTGAAAGCCTACCTACTGAGTGCAGAAAAGCAGACAGATTTATACACTCATGCCACATTAACCTTCATTAAGCCAGAGACAGCAATCGATCACCTGCTCTCATTTAGGCCTGGTTCATACTTGCTGTGTGACATTTTACCATCGCGTTTTTTTAACCAACCACGTGGGAATGAGTACATACCTTTTGAAGAACAATCAGGGCACTTCACTTGATACTTGAAGTACCATGTTGAGGGCAAATAGCCAACAGGGCTCACTCACATTAATATTTTGTGATAATATTCTGTTGTATCAATATTGCACAGAGGGCATGTATCTGCATTCTTTGGATCAGGTGTGTTAGTTTATCAGATACCATAAATAGTATTACATGCTCAGGGTAGAACGGCAGGCAGATGTAGTATGTATTCACGCCGCATTAACCATCATTATTCCAGACACGGCAATCGATCTCCTCTGCTCATTTACAATGATGAGCTAACCAAGAGGCAGCATAATGAGACAGCACAGAAACACTTCCAAGGAAGGGAAAAAAGGAAGGCAGGATCCCCTCCCCCCTCTACTAAGACCTTTATTGTCTCTTCAAGAGATACATTTTGCTTGGACATGAGGGTGTGATATACTGTACACCAAAACACAACACAGTAGACACTGCAACCATCCATCCAAGCACACACATACAAGTACAAAGAAGAACAACTCCAGGCTGATATAACTAATATTATGTATAGGCTACCGGTAATTAGAAGCACTCAGAGAGTGCAAACCTCCGCCAAGGTCATGGGGTCACTGACACCATGACAACTACATGCTGTGGAATCCTATGCCTACAATATAACCTAGAACCAGATCTGGAATCCACATCTGATCATCACTAAACTTTGCTGTTTGATAGAACATTTGACTCTGTTACACCCTAATGTTTTTCAAGTCTTTCTGCCTTGTATTTGTGAAGTTACAAACTGGAATGTCAAGATTCGCCCAATCCCGCAATGGTGAAGAATCCTTAATGATCCGTACACCACCAAAATGTAATCAAAATCAGTTCATAATTTGTTGAGTTATGCTGCTGACAGACAGACAGACAGACAGACAGACAGACAGACAAACAAATAAACAGACAAACAAACCAACGCGACCAAAAACATGACCTCCTTGGTGGAGGTAATAATCATGTAACTTACGTTAAAGTGACACTGTCCCATTTTTGGAAATAAGCTTATTTGCACCTCCCCTTGACTTAAATAAAGCTGGCGGCTAACTGGTCTCATAGGACTCAATGTTAACTGCTAGCTTGGAGGTAAACTTTGCACTGCCATACCCAGAGAACGGTTGAAAGTATAGGAGAACGGCAAAACCCTATCATTTAAGTCAAGGGGAGGTTCAAATAAGCTTATTTCCAAAAATGGGACAGTATCACTTTAAAAACATAGACAGACATACAGACAAATTTCCTTTGGCACCAATAAAAGAATATTGAATCTCGGCTCTTGACAGACAGACAGAGACAGACAGACTGAGATTGATGTCATCTGAACATGAAGTGTCACAGCCTGGTTGACTCAAACACAGTAAACCGCCTAATTGAGGGGATTTTGTGGTCTCTTTCTAAACAAAGCCAGAGTAATCTCTCCTATTCCATTTATTCATCATTTACATTAGAGATACTGTGAACTTATCTGGGACAGTAAGATACTTATTTGGATTAGGAATACACCTCCCTGTGCACATAAACAATAGCGAATAAACAACAGAATGAGGCAGTGTGTGGTTGTTGGTGTTTTTTTTTGTCTGTTTTAAAAAAAAATATTAATATTATTATTATTATTTTTACAAATTGCTCGTAGGATGGATGGCTTATTTTGCTGCGGAGTGGGAGACATGGGGGCAGTCACAGAATGCCAACCACATTTCAGAAGGATTAGGAGTTAAGTCGATGATGACAAAGCACAAAGCTTGCAGATGCTCACGCGGTGACTGGTCGGGACACGCTCGCCGATCTTTCACGCCTGGGGGGGAACAAGACGTCGGACGTGCTGTGAACAGGGTTGCCAGATGAGGCTGATGATTTCCAGCCCAAAAAATACTCAAAACCCAAAGCACTAAATCTCCCACCCAATTCAATTGATTTCTATGGCCAAACATTGAGCGGGTTTTTCTCCAAAATCCATTTTTTCCCGCAGACGGCCATCCTAAGCAGCCCAATTGGGCGGGAAACCGCCCAATCTGGCAACAAGTGCTGTGAATGTGTTTCTGAGCAACGTGTGCGGCAGCATGCAGCTTAGTGGCATGAACAGTGTGTCACCCACATCTCTGTCTTGGTGGCAGTGGGTGCAGGCGGAAGGGGGTGGGGGGATGGTGGGTTAGGTCTTAAGAGGGCACACGACGCAGTCTTTTGTCACCTCCTCCTCGGACGTGCCACCTAGCCTGCCATCACCACCTCCTCCACCACCTTCATCACTGTGGGCATCTTGGCAGTTGCTGCTGCCAGCTAACGGGACTAACGGTAGGGATCCGCTTCACGATGAGAGATCAATGATGACGAGGCGGAGGAGGGGGGAGGGGTGTGGTCTTATGGTGGCACACGCAGTCTTTTGTCACCTCTTTCATGCCACCCAGCCTGCAGCCACCACCACTACCTCCACCACCACCATCACCACCTCTACCACCACCACCGTCACTGTGGGCACCTTGGCATTCACTGCCAACCAGGGCTCTAAATTAACAGACAACCGGCCAAATGCTGGTGAAAAGACCAACTTACCAGCCACAGTGACATTGTGTGTGTGTTTAGCAAGGAAGATAAACATCTACTAGACTTTGACTGCTGGTGAAAAAGGGTGCTGCTGCTACCAACTAATGGTGGTGCGCTACTTTTCTCTAAGACAGTGATTTTCAACCTATGGGCCGGGGCCCATATGCCAAGTGGGCTTTGAAATCATTTTCTACAAAGTATAATCATATTGCGGTGTGTGTTGTTATTGATTTATTTGAGTTTTATTCTTTATTGGGTCAGAAGTGGGCCCTGAACATTTGTGACAATTTTGAGTGGGTCCCACGTTGGAAAAGGTTGGGAACCCCTGCTCTAAGAGACTAATGATGAGGTGGAATGGGGGTAGGGTGGGGGCTAGTGTGGGGTGAGGTCTTATGATGGCACACACACCCACTCTTTTCTCTTGTCACCTCCTCTGTGCCACTCAACCTGCCACCACCTTCATCACTGTCCGAGGAAGACCCCACTAGTGTGAAATAATTAGTTTATGTTTCAGAGCTTATTCCCAGTGTGTAGGCCAGTCTCTCACATTACCGACTGTAGTTGTCTGGCACCTAGATTACTGCTTTTGGACGTGTGCACCCAAACTTTCTAACACCTCCTCTGTGCCACCCAGCCTGCAGCCACGACCAACACTACCTTCACCACCACCACGTCACTGTGGTAATCTTGGCATTCAGTACTTGCTGCCAAATAATGGTACTGTGCTATGACAGACCAATGATGAGGTGTGTGGAATGGGGGTTCAGTGGGTGGGGTGGTGAGGGGTGTGGGGTGTGGGGTGAGGTGAGGTCTTATGGTGGCACACAGTCTTTTGCAGGAGGAGAGAAGTGCCGCACACTCTCAAGTTAAATAAACAGTTTTTAATGTGACAACGTTTCGGCCTGTCTACCGGGGCCCTCCTCAGGACACACGTGACCTGAGGAAGGCCGACAGGCCGAAACGTTGTCACATTAAAAACTGTTTATTTAACTTGAGAGTGTGCGGCACTTCTCTCCTTCTACAATTGTATTTTCTGGTTGCCAGCACCTCTGTTTCTGGTGTGCGTTTTGCACCTCCACTCGGCACACAGTCTTCTGCCTTGTAAGCTCCTCTGCCACCACTACCTTCATCCCCACTGCTGTCATCACTGTGGGCGCTTGGCATTCCCCCTCTTGCTGCCAACTACTTTGTATATGAGAGATCAATGATGACGTGACGTAATGTTGTGAAACTGGAGTGGTGCTCGTAGTGAAACGTGAGAAAGCCGATTACACCTCTTACTCGTGAGGGCTCTTTACTGTAATGTGAGAAGCCTCCACTCCCCTCTCTCCAGCTTCCATCAATATACTGTAATGGTCCACTCCAAAGTCAAAACCAACTGACATTCGAGTACATGTCTGGCCTTAATTCATTACTATTGGGCATACTGTAGACGCTTTCAGTTACTTACAGTTTCAGGCTAATTAAATCACTAGCCTCTGATGGCGGTGGATCCATAAACACTTGTGGGGCTGTTTAGAGAGCTGCTGTAAAAAGCTCCTTTGATGGGCTACTTGTGATGTGAAAGCACTAAAAAGCAGATGTACTTGTAACACACAGTACATTTTCCAGTTAATTTAACACCTGGGAGTCAAATATAACACTCATAGTGTTGACCCTACTACTGTCTAGGTGTTGAATCCATTCTGCAAAAATGTGTAGTGAAAGTAGTTTCCGTTTCTTACCGGTGCTACCCCCCACCACCACCCGCAAAAACAAACAATAAACAAACAAAATAAACATGTTCACTACATATCTATATCGCTGCATGACTATTTCGGTTGTCTCTTCATAGGAGGTCACTTGTCTCAAATGGCCTTGTGTGGTTGTATGTGTTTTGTACTGAAACAGCAGACCTTACTTTTTTTCAAATGTGTGTTTTTGGGCAGCATTAAACCTATTCTCTTACCGGTACTGCACACCAGCTGTCCATTTTATACCGGTGCTGCGCACCTGTGTGCACATGTCTACTGTTTCAACTCTGTGTGTAGCATACTGACCATGTGTGTGGAGCTCCTCAGGCTGCATGCGGCATCATAGGATGCGATCCAGGCAGTACAGTGCATCTCACTGACTACACGCTGCACTTCAACACTTGAGAGTTTTGACTCTGAAGAAGACGAAACGTAAGTCGTTATGTTTGCACCACAATAAAATACTAAAAAGTATCTGAGTGCTCCAGTCATCCCTGGCCTAGTCTTTCCGAAGTGGACCAGTGTACTCCACATTGTATACCGTCCGGGACTGGACGCACCAAGAAGGTTAGAGCGCAAGCGACTTCCCTTTTACGACTTGAGAGTCACGTTTAACACCCACTGTGTTGTCCATCCTGCAGTGCTCTGTAGGTGTTGAATGAACACTATCGACATGTACTGCATAGCCCTTGCTGATGATATGTGTTAATCCCTTCTGGCTCTCGGGCTGCTATCCAGGCAGTACTGTAGTCGCGCATCCGTGGTACGCTGCGCTTCAGGAAAAATTGCTCCCCTGCCAGGGAGAGGGTTATACAAGCAGCTCAACCTACAGGCTCATTTAGATACGGGGCAAAGGGCCAGCGGATGACACAGAATCATACTGTCACTTTCGCCGGCTTTGCAATGCAAATGTGAATGAGGCTGCTGCACGCTAAAGTACACACGTACGCACGCATACGAATAGACACACGCACACACATACACACACACACACACACACACACACACACACACACACACACACACACACACACACACACACACACACACACACAGGCACGCATGCACACACACACACACACACACCTCGAGCTGTAATTTCGCCAGTGTGCTCAGACAAGACGGCATGCTCCCCCCGAGGGGAACAAATTCATTATCTCATTGTTGGGACCAGCTTAAGTTGCCTCTTTTTTTCCATTACAGCTTTCTTTAATGGTACAATCTGGGGCCGATCCAAGATACAGAAAGATACAAAAGGGGGATGATGGGGAGAGGAGGGAGGAATGAGTCTAAATAGCGGGGTTTTCCCCTGAATGTGATACACGTCGAGGAAAATAATAACTATCAGCCAGCCCCATCCCCTTCTTCTGCATTCTCTCCTCACGCTGCTCAGTGGTATAATTAAGGTGAAATACACACCGAGGACTGCAGAGAGTCTCTAGGGAGCAGGCAGAATGTGGCAGAGCGCCATGTTTCTGAAAACCTATGTATATAATATATACTGTATATCTCTTTAATACGGTGTAAATTTCCATACACTGCAGGCCTTATATACTTTTCTATATATGTACATTTTTAAAAGTATGTTTTTATATTCTTTAGCCCTTAGAGGACGGCATATTCAGATGGGGCAGGATTTGGAAATCATCATAAAGAAGAGTCAAATCTGTCTACCATCAGTACTTCCCCATTGATGCTATTTAGAGATGTACAGGATCCAAGATCCGGTTCCGGATCCGGCAGGATAATAGGGTTTTTCAGACTATCCGGATCCGGCAGGATCTTCAGCAGTGGATCCGGTATCTGGCAGTTACCTAAAAATCAGGATCTGGGGCATCTCTACTTTTTACGTAGCCTAGGCTTTTCAGTCAGTCTTTCACAACCCCAATCGCTGCATGGAGTGAAAGCCCTTTGGAAGCGGTTGTTGAAGGCAGTGTGGCAGTAAGCCAATGAGTCTTAAAAATAGTTTGCAACAACGTAAAAGGGTCCACGTGTGCGAGTTGGCTATGTGTTTCAACCCTTTCGTAGGATCCGGTATCCGGTTCCGGATCCGGAAGGATCTTAAGCAGTGGATCCGGTATCCAGCAGGATCCTAAAAATCAGGATCCGGTGCATCTCTAATGCTACTAGTGTATTTCAACAGGGGGTCTACACCCCGGTTGCTGATTGACCAGATGTCGCAGACACCCGGTACAGGCATAACGGAGGAGGAAAATGTTTTGGACTTCAGCATAGGGTCCCCTGAATATAGCTTCATTGTATTGCAAAAGTAATTCCTAAGATTCCTTTACGAAATATGTCACATTATGCCAAGCTGCATAACATTAAAATTATGTCAGGGACCAGATCAAACGGCCTCTTGAGACATAGGTTCCCCACCGCTGCTATAGAGGCTATATATTGTATCGGGGCATTATTGTCACATGTTCATGTTCATGTCAGCATGGACCACAGTGCAATGTGGCAATTGTCCCATAGGGCAGTGGTTCCCAACCTATGGGCCGGGGCACACTGGTAGGCCCTGAAGGTATTCCAAGTGGGCCTTGAAATCATTTTCTAAAAATAATAATCATATTTTGGTGTGTGCTACTGTTGATTTATTTGAGTTTTATTCTTAATTGGGTCAGAGGTGGGCCCCGAACATTTTTGACAATTTCGAGTGGGCCCCAAGTTGAAAAAGGTTGGGAACCCCTGCCATAGGGCAAAGGGGCAGGTGCTTTGGCACCACCTCTTCCCTTATTTGTGCATGGCTCTGGTTCCGGTAGGTGTGGTGGTGGGGTGGCTCACCTGCGGCCGAGGCCAGCTGCAGCGGTGTCTCGGCATAGTTGTCCGTTCCGTCCTGCAGGGCGCCCTCCACGCTCGCTCGTGCGTCCATCAGCAGCTGCGGCGGCCATCACGGGTCGTCAGTCAGCGTGAGAAGGAACAGGACAGGACAGGACAGAAGACAGGAGAAGAGGAAGGACACAGATTTACTTTGACGGGCAGGTTACAAGGAGCCTGAGCCTTACGCTAAGGGTGACTTTTGCTCTGTTGATTGTTTCACTAGCTTCCTCTCCTACTTTCGATGAAAAACCTTTCTTTTACATTGGTGGGAGATACCTAGAGTAAGGCACTAAAATGTGGGGTTGTGAAGCTCACTCTGATGACGGCAGAGTTGTCTAATAAGTGAAATTCAGAGTTTAGAGAGGGATGTTGAATGATGAATGTGCCATCAATCTGCTAGTTATCTAAAGCTATGGGTTTCTGGCTGTCAGATGAAGAAATTGGAAAAAAAATACTGGCTTAAAAAAAAAAAAAATCAAGGCTTAAAATCAGGGTATATTAAATTTGGACGTCAGTCACTGATGCTCAAAAAGGTGTTTCAGCAGATCGTTATGGAGTGTGAATGTCATTCTTTTCAGTCTTGTGGATCACTCTCAGGTGGAAGAACTGCAGTAACTCAATTGGCCAACCTTAAGGTGAGGCGGCGAGTGGGGTTATTCAGAACCAAAAAAAAGAGTGAGAAAGAGGTATTTTCCGGAACCAATTACTGTGGCTGCCAGAGGCGATCCTAGGGTCAGATGGGGCCCCAAGCGAAAATGCAAAAGAATGAGCATTTGAACCAAAATCGCCACTACTGTGGTAAAATGTGGACTGTTATTCACTATCTAGGGGTTTGGGGGCCCCAAGTCACTGCCTGCCTTGCCTGGTGGCAAGATGCACCTCTGCTACTTTCTTTCCTTGGTGCCCGTAACCAAGCCTTTATGGGGCCCTATAAGCAAAACTTCATCCAGGGACCCCATACCACTACCTATTCAGCATCAGATGCTTCATAAGCTTAATTTACTTGCACGAGTGAGGGCTAGGAGCTAAGGACATGGATAGGCTGCCTATAGCTCATGTACCCATCGTGCACTGCACTTATTGGAGCAAAATGTCTCAAACAGAAAGCCATTAATCTGCTTTTTGCTGCTCATGGGGGCCCCTGGTAGCATGGGGGCCCTAAGCCACCGCATAGTTCGCTTATGCCTCGGGCCGGCCCTGCCCCTAGCCCTCTGAGGTCCCTGGGGGCAGTGAAAGCTGCAACCTGCTGGGCTTGACTGAGCACAGCTGGACCTCTATAACCTGGCCATCCCCAGGCCCATTGAAATTCCCCTTCTTTACTAGTCTGTTTGCTTATTTGTTTGTTTGTGTTCCTCATCAGTTCTAACATCCAGACTATCAGCAGCTTTGGGTCAGGTAGTTAGTGCTGATGTCTGGAGACGGGTGGGTGGATGTTCGAGCGGGAGACACTGTGTGCTGATTAAAGTCAATGTAGATGTTCGTTAGCACACTACAACAAGTAATCATTATCATTATGCTCCTCGTCAGGGTGTGATTGGTAGCGGGATGGAGGAATTTTTATATCTCCACTTCCTCTAAACCTACATGTTACTCCACTAATGTTGCTTGCAATATCCCCACTCATCATCATACGTAACAATAATAATCTTAATAATGAGGGAAAGTGAACACTATTAGCCTCTTTGTGCAGATGGGCCCACCAGCAAGCTCGTTCACTCTTTGCAGAAAAGACTCATGACAACATTGCTATGACATTACTGAGACACTGGGGTCGTTACAAATTTGGTGTCAAGTTATAACATAGGCTTTTTTACCGCAAAAGGGGTTCAATAACAAGAAGGTGTGAAGGTAGAACAGAACAGTAAGTCACGACGTCACTACCTGCACAACAGGGACGTGTCCATGTAACACAGCGAATGTGAGTGACGTCCCCTGCCTGGTTTCGGGGTAAACTGAGGGGTGCTTGTGTACAGTACTGGGCACCTGCAGGGGGGAGTGAGGGCACAGGGTTCAAATTCAGGGAGAGAGATCATAATTAAATCATAAATAATTAGGCCGTTGAGACCAGAGAGGGGGGAAAAAGGGGAATAGAAAGTCTGAAGAAGTTTGACTTGAGGAGTCATTATTATTATCTTTGTGGGGGAAAGAAGTAAAGCTTTGAAGGAGAATATTTAAAGAAAAAAGCAAAATGGAAGCAAGGCATGAGTGAGCTTGCGGGCAAATCAAAGAGGATATGGACACCTCTGTATTATTAGCTGACCAACATCTGGACGGAGAAGAATCAAGACCATGATGCTTTTCTATGTATTATTATTATTATTATTACTCATTTTGTTTCCTCTTGATACGGTTTGTTCCTGTACTCGAGTCATTAATCAATTCCAGACCGGTCAATATGTCTGCTAGCGTAGCGTAGCATCCAAGATCTACAGCTAGTGCTGCTTATTATGTTTCTCTCTCTCCAACTCTGAGCTACATGAACATTGTGTGGTGGTGACCCTACAGCACAGCCCCTGCAGTGCCCTCCACCAGCAGTGTCAAATGGGCTTTACAGAGGAAACAGACAGAGAAGAGAAGAAGGAGAAGAAGGCAGGACACACGGAGAGGAGAACAGGAACATCACACGATGAATGAAGAAATGACTGCAGGGATGAGTCATGAGAATATGCACCAAATATTCAGAACCTATGCTTTCATAAATGATGTAGTGTTATATTCAGTTCATACAAATATTATCTGCCAAACATTTATCTAAAAAAAATACATACTTTTGTGGGCCGTTACGCATTAAGGCATTATGGCAGTATGTTTTAAATTAGAGTACCAAGCAAGTTTTTTTTTTGGCAACATGCTATTCATGCTACAGATTTGTATGCATTGGATTTTCGAGAGATGTTGAGCCAATTTGTGTTTTTCACTCTTTTAGCACCGGTTCCAGTTTCTTATTCCATGTTTGGCTCCACAAAAACATGAGCATCTGTAAGTTTTGGTAAGACCACTTTGGATCAGGAATTGATTATATTTTTGGACGACTATGCCCTAAATATTTGGTGCCCTAATGTCAATGTTCATGTCTGCACAGACAACATGGCACATACGGTATACGGATGCACATGTCACACACGCCAAAAACAGCTAATACTGTAACAACAAAGCTTGAGGGAAGATCCATGAAACGTCATAATAAACTTCCTTTGGAATCTGGATATGTGCTTTGTATACAGTAATTGGCAGGAATAAAACCTAAAATGGGAGGAGGTACTTAGTTCCCAATCATTGTGGTACATTTACTCCAATTCTGTAAGGGGCATGAGAACAAAAACTAAGAATATCCCAAATATTCCAAGTGGAGCAAGCAACTTTCTTACTGTCCTGTTTCATGTATCTGACCCCAAAAGGGTGGGCATTACGCAAAGTGCACCTTCACAGATTCCAAAAAGGGTGCTGATCTTTGAAACAAAACATCAAACAGCAATATACATCATCCACGTTGACAACTAAAAGAGCAGAACTGGGGTCCGTTTCTCGGTTCTTGTCGTTGCTAACCGTCTTAAGACCGTCTTAAGACCGCCTTAAGACCGCCTTAAGACCGCCTTAAGGTCAGATTAGACTTCAGCAACTGCGAGCGTGAAAAGTCGCGTGGGAGTGGCCACGAACCAATTTTGTATTCATGCATCTGCGAGCTCTGCGAGGTCCGAGGTCTCGTTGCCAGCCACATTTGAAATTGCGCGATTAGGCAACTTTCACTACATTGTAGTAAGCACTGCGGTCATTATTAAGCAATGTTGCTTTCTATCCCGGTTAGCTAGGTATTTTCACACAAATTGCAAAGGCAATGCAGTGGTATCATTATTTGACATACCCAGTCTGTTTTCACGAGCAGAAAATGCAAGCATGTAAAGACAGTTGATTCTGCCGATGTGTGTTTACATTCGGTGGAGGAACGGTAGTAAAACCGCAGGCATTGTGCCACGAGTGTTCAACTGATGCATTGTTTGTTACTTAGCTTAGCTTCGTGTATTTACACACATTTACACACAAGGCATTAATAAAGTTTTTTAACAGAATACAGCTCTGCTCTCGCAAACTACTGGCATTGCGCTGCCACAAGAACAGAACAAGGAAGTAGCGAGACGACCAATCATAGTGCCTTTTTGTCTGCGTACTCCGCGTCCGTCCGACGGATAGTTAGAATTTTTTCGAGGCGCTAGACGACGGGCGCAGAGCCTCTGAGAGGGGGGCGTGGACTCGCATAGACAGAAAACGGACGGACGCAGATTCTATGCGAGCGAAGCATAAATCTAGCTTTACCATTCCCTTGGATTTAGTGGTGAACGTCGCTGTCGAGAGAGAGTTGAGTCGCTCGTACAAAGGACTTTGCTAACGACGATAGCAAAGATGCTTTCGAGAAACGGACCCCATGGCACACTGGTTTCGGAGGAGGACGCACACATCGCATAACGCCATTGACTTTCCACAAAACACACAAACACATACAAACACATTAGTTATCACATCTCATAGCTTTCCACAATGATGATATTTGTTATTAGTTGTTAACACCACCATATGACGAGATATGCATAGACTGTGGACACACATACAACCACCCACACGCACACAGACAGACGCGTTAAGGACACAGACGGACAGACAGACAGCAGCGTCAGCAATTGTACAGTACTCCTTTAAGACAGACGCCGAACAAGCCAAAGCTCCCCCCCAACCCCTTTGTCCCCGTCTCATCTGTCCGAGAGCACTGACCTGGCTGTTGATGTCGGCGCCGGCGTCCAGCAACATCTGGACCATGGCCTCGTCCCCGCGCACGCACGCATACATGAGCGGGGTCATCCCCTGGAGACAGGCAAGACACAGCACTCGTTGCACGGATGGATATCTTGCTCCCCTAGGTTGCCCAGGCAGATTCCCCTTTAACCCTGCTCCCAACTTTGGGGAGCTGAGGAATTTGGCAAGGTTGTCTTTAAACTGAATTTATATATGAGCTAAAAAAATCACATGAGCAGGGGGTCATCCCCAGAGGCGATTCTAGGGTAAGTTGGGGCCCCAAGCAAAAATTGGGAAAAATGAATATTCGCAACAAATCACCACTACTGTAGTTTAAAGTCTTTGCTGTTATTCACCATCTAGGCTTAGGGACCCCAAGCGGTTGCCTGCCTAGCCTGGTGACAAGATGCGCCTCTGGTCATCCCATGGGGACAGGCAGGCGCAGCACTCGTTGCATGGACGGACGTCTGGAGGGATTCGATTCCCCTTCACAACCCTTAAAGCTGCAAGCTCCCAACCTTGGAATTTGGTAAGTTTGTGTTTAAATATAACTCATAAAACTAAAAACTTAAAAAGAATGTTAAAGTGTAGCAGACTGTCTGGAAGTCCCTGGACTTTCTTTTCCCAAATGAGGAATCCTTCGCATTGGCCACAGATTTTGTTGTTTCGTTTCATTCCAGTGATTTTATTGAAGAAACCAATGAACTATGATAAACTAGAATGAATAAACAGTATAACACTATCCTAATAACCTTGAAAAAAATCTGAGCTGCTAATTTGCACACGTTTGGTTTGACCTATATCAACATTCATCCAACTGCTGCCCACGCAAGAACACAATAGCCATATGGCACAGCTATAGCTGGGCTGTTGTCTCATCTGCAGTCTCTATCTCGGAGGAGACTTCCATGTAAGGAGTGTGTTGTCGGAAGGAGTGGAGGAACCATATACAGTGAATGGTGTCATACACGTAAAGGGTAAAAAAAGAAAGCAGTCGTCTCGGCTTAAGGCCAGGATTGTCTTCACACATCTTTTACCTAGGCAAGACAACAAATGTATGCATGTAATTACAAAAACGAGGAGCTCCTCTGGTTATTGAATTCAGTTATGGCATTCCTATGAATACAGTGCACACAAAATCCTACTGACACCCTGGTGAGAAAAACAACCAAATGATACTATTTCATTTTTACAGAGATGACATGCCATCCTTTGCACATCCACAGTACCGGTAGGTGAAGTGATTTGAATCTGAAGATCAAATCATTTCTCCTTTCAAAAAGATAAATGGAATCCTTTTTTTTTGGTTGGTGTTCGTGCAATTGAAATATGGAACAAGCCCAGGGCACGACGATGAAATAGGGGAGGGAGCGATGCAAATGGCGCCCAGCTGTGACGGAACACCCCCCCAACACCCTCTTCCCATCTCACCAATAATACACAATATTACTAATACAAAACCTGTGATGCGTTCAGGGTTGTCAAAAACAAGGGGGAAAGTGGGAAAGTGGGACTAAGTCACCAGTGCCCTACATATGAGGAGGGGGGGGGGAACAGTGGATCATATTTTTTTTTTTACATATTAATATCATATAAAGGGGGTCCATTAGAACTGGCTGTGCATAGGGCCCAGACTTGGGTGTGCTATACGCCCCTGTCTGTGTCCTATTTGTGATTGCGCTCCAGGTTGAGACCATTGTCACGGTCACAGCCCACACAATGCAATGTGTTCATGTGTCACCTGTCAATAGGAATGAGCACATGCACTGCAGCAATGGCCAATTCTCCTGGCGGGCAGACTGAACCCCACCTCACCAACCCCTCAAGCCTTTCTGTCTGGAGTATGGGGGCTTGATCAGGGCCATTTGAAGGTATTTGGGGGCCCTAGGCAAAGAGGGACTTGAGACCCCCTGTTTCCCCCTGTCGAACTACTGGGGAGGGGCCCGGTCAAGAGAAATTTTGATGGCAACATGCATTGCACTTCTTGGGTACTTGAATATAGGGGGGGGATTGGCTTTGTCTCTTTCGGAAAGGTATCATTGAATACACGTGCATAACCAGTCGTCTAGGGATGGCCCCTTTTAAGCTGGGGGCCCTAGGCAATTTCCTAGTTTGTGTGCCTGGTTGTGACAGGCCTAGGTCTGATGCAAGTGTGCTCCAAGGTTTGTCACTGCCAGTGCCAATGTTGTTGTTTTTGTTGTTCCACAGCTGGGGCCTTGGAGTGGAGTGGAGTGGAGTGGGGGTGGGTGAAGAGGAGGAGTAGGAGTGTCCTACTTGCCAGCCAGGCGGCATTTCATAAGGGCCACATGCATATGTGTGTGAACTGTCTGTGTGTGTGTGTGTGTGTGTGTGTGTGTGTGTGTGTGTGTGTGTGTGTGTGTGTGTGTGTGTGTGTGTGTGTGTGTGTGTGTGTGTGTGTGTGTGTGTGTGTGTGTGTGTGTGTGTGTGTGTTTTGAGAGAGAGAGAGAGAGAGAGAGAGAGAGAGAGAGAGAGAGAGAAATAGGTAGAGGTGTGTGTGTGTGTGTATGGTACGTACAGTATGTATATCTATATACCGTACCTCAGTGTGGGCTGTGTGTGTGTGTGTATGTGTATATATCTTCATGTGTCTTCATGTCCGCTCTCTCTGACCTGTTCGCTCATGCTATTGATGCCGTCGGGTCCCAGCAGGTTGACGGCCTGCTTGACCAGGTCCGTCCGGCCGCAGTTGAGCATGCGGAAGCCTAGGTCCTGCAGGAACTTGGCCTCCGTGGAGGTGGCGTCCAGCTTCCGGGTGGCGCAGAAGCAGTCGTCAGCTCTGTTGGAGGAGAGTAATAAACAAACAAACAAACAAACAAACAGCAAAGAACCCCCCCGGTCCCCAAATAACCAAGTTAGACCAAGAGCAGTACGATTATGTTAACAAAATGCACTTGCAAAGAACACCAGCTAGCAGAGCTCAATGTAAATCTCTCTCCCGAAGTCTCATGCAAATAATGATACTGACTTAGCTAGAAGCTAGAAGCCTGCGTCGGTACCGCGTCTGTGTCTCATACTGGTGCTGTGAGGTCATATGTTCAAGACCAGTGTAACAGACTATCTCTTGTCCCCAAAACCAGTGGTTACCCCAGGTGTGAGAAACACAGAGATTGGTCAAAGCTAAATTCTATTCATCTAGATTAAGAGTGACATCTGTTTACGACCAATCACTGTTGGTTCTGACATCTGGATCACCAGTTGTTATGGATACCACAAAGGCTGTCACACTGAGTCTCATTTGCAGACTATGACTTCAGTTACACACTCACACAGTAACACACTCAACTCAACTGCAGCACAACTTTGTTCATATGCACTACACTTGTAATGGATGCCATTAGAGTTTGACGCAGTGCGTCCCCCCTGAAGCCTCAAACAGATATATACAGATACAGTATAGATATGTAATGCTGTAGACGTATTGTACGTATAGGCCTAGCTTTAATATAAACTTGTAAGTGAGTCTGCCTCCCATACTGACGTTAGCTACAGTATGTCACAGGTCCAGGTCTGGACTGCGCGGGACGACCCCGGTTAGATCATTTCTGACATTCACGTCAAGACGTACCATAACTGGAGGACTCTGAACTTAGGAAATGGGGATCATATTCCATGGATCCACCTTACTCTGAACTTGGAGAAGAGAAATTTGTTTTTGATGATCTGTCAAAGTGTCAAATGCATCGTAAAAAAAAACCCTTCCTCTAACGACTAAATTAGTCCACCTGCAACACTAGCTTCCTGCACGCAGACGTCCAAAAACAACCTCCTGCAGAGCAGTGGAGCTGTCTAGAGTAGAGAGAAAACCCAGCTGGAGTTTCTCCTGCTCTCCTCATAATGCTCAGTAGATATTTTAATACTGATGCTGCCGCTGCCACTGCCGCTGCTGTGAACTCAGTCTCCCGCCAGCATTCGCTCTACGTCTCCCGTCTACAAAGGGATAGCTTACAGATCATTTCAGTGGAGGAAAAATATGTTGTCTGACTCTGCGCGGTTTTAATTTACTGGATGAACTTGAACAAGTGGGCGTGCCGTGTGTGTGCACACCAATGCACGCATGCAAGCACGCACGCACGCACGCACTCACGCACACACACACACAGGGACGTAGCAGCAAATTGTGGGCCCTATATACAATCAGCTCCAATGGACCCCTCCCCAGCCATATATCTACATGAATCAGACACTGTGTGCCCCCCCTATATAAATGGGGCCCTGGTAACTCAGTCAGTAGCTCTGTGTGTGTGTGTGTGTGTGTGTGTGTGTGTGTGTGTGTGTGTGTGTGAGTGTGTGAGTGTGTGTGTGTGTGTGTGTGTGTGTGTGTGTGTGTGTGTGTGTGTGTGTGTGTGTGTGTGTGTGTGTGTGTGTGTGTGCGCGCGCGCACACAGGGTGTCCTTCGTCATGGCTCCTCGTGCGAGAGCGACAGTTTTTATATTTTATTCATGGAAGTGCACAGCGGTGATGATGAACCAATCCAGCCACACAGTTTCCATGGTGAGTCCAACTGACCCTTGAAATCAGCTATTTTGTTGTTGTGTGACTGCCAGAGCAAGTGCACCAGACGTTCAAACTGTTTTTATTATTATTCTTTTTGAAGACATGCTTCACTGGAGTAACATTTGGGATGAAATAATAATAACAATAAAAAAAAACAAATCGCAGAAAGTCTTGCGGCAAAACGCATTTTGATTGTCAACAGGGTGCAACTGTTTAAAATTGCAGTATTTTACAGTATGCATCAGACAGCCAAGGTTGTGACTGCTTGCTCAACCAAGGCAATAGGCACAAGGAAATGTGTGCACTTTCTGTTGTGTTTGATTTGTGACCTCGCTGTATCCCAGGGATGAATATTTAATTTAATAGAATATTATTGTCAGTTTCAAAGCTCTCTCTCTCTCTCTCTCTCTCTCTCTCTCTCTCTCTCTCTCTCTCTCTCTCTCTCTCTCTCTCTCTCTCTCTCTCTCTCTCTCTCTCTCTCTCTCTCTCTCTCTCCATCTGTCTGTGTGTGTTCCTTGAGTTAGTAACTTTATATACAGTCAGTAAAAAGTTTTTATCCGTATGCCATACTCAGTTACAGCTGAAAACCTTGACTTAGGTATCTGTGTGAACGGTGTACTATTGCCTCTGGTCTGTATGCAGTGTAGATCTGTGTATATTCACAGCGCACATCTGAACATACTTGAGTTGCCGTGTGTGTGTGTGTGTGTGTGTGTGTTTGTGTGTGTGTGTGTGTGTGTGTGTGTGTGTGTGTGTGTGTGTGTGTGTGTGTGTGTGTGTGTGTGTGTGTGTGTGTGTGTGTGTGTGTGTGTGTGTGTGTTGGCATGTGCCCTTGAGCCTGTGTTTCGTGTGTGTTGTGCACAGGTGTGTATGCCCTGTACAGTATATTGCATGTATGTGTGTGAGTTGCATGTTTGTCTGCAAATTAACTGCAGGTGTTAACACTTGAGCCAGATATTTGTGTTAGCTTCTCTATGTTGTATACATGTGTGTGTATTAGGGATGCACCGATACCACTTTTTTGAAAACCGATACAAGTACGAGTACATTAATGTGTGTACTTGCTGATACTGAGTACCGATACCGATACCAAAAATACTGAATCAAACCAAGATATCGCAAATCACGCCCACTCAATGCAAAAGCGTGTGCTCAAGTTGGGTCTCCTAAGGGGGCGTTGTCCCCTACTTCTTCTTCTCTTTTGGAGGTGTTTGCGCAAGACGTGCGCTACCGCCATCTACAGCGCTAAGGGGACTTCATTGATTCTCAACCTCAGGACTCCGAAGGTCTCCTAACCGAAGGTCTCCTAAGGGGGCGTTCACCCGACATAAAGTGGATACCGGAAAAGAAACAAAATGACGCTTCTTCTTACATCCACTTTCTTTGCCGATACCTTTTACCACCAAAATACAATGAAAATAAATGCATGGCCTTGTTTTTTTCCACCTGTGATATTTGTATTGTCCATTTCCATATAGATTTAAATGTTAGAAAATGTATGAGGTGGCAGTTTTTTCCATGCTGCTTTCAAGTCCACAGAACGTGACAAGATTTTGCATTGTTTTGTGTAATAGCAGTATCGTTCCTGGTATCAGGTATCAGTATTGGTACCAGTATTGGTATCGGTGCATCCCTAGTGTGTAAAGTAAGTGTACTTATCACCCGGTGAGCAGACGGAACGTCTTCTGATTGGCTGAGCAGGTGTCCTTTATTCCCCGGTAGCAGGACACCTATGATGTCATGCGGGCGTGTGGGCGTGTAATTGCTTCTTTTCTAACTTTCTGGAGAATTGCTGTTACTAATTCTATCGCATCTGGTTGTCAAGTCAAAAACCCAGTTTTCAAGTCTATGGCATTTGGTTGTCATGTCACCCCAATGTTCTGCGCGCGGTTACATGCCTCCGATAGAGGCGCGTCTCACTAGATAAGGAAGTGGTGCCCATAGCAACGTACCAAATGCAGTGGTTAATCTACTTCTCACAAAGCCTTAGATCAACATATTAATAAATTAATACTGAAATGCTGGTAAACAGGTGATAAGCGGAATAGCAGTCTTCGAGGTGTCCCGATATCAAGGGAAAATGGACTTGGCGAAACGAACAGCCCTTCGGCTGCACCGTCGGGCTGTTAGAACGCTCTGCCTCGTCCATTATTTCCTTTGATATCTGGACACCTCGTCGGCCGCTATTCCATAGGCCTACATATACCGTATGTATCTGTGTGTGTGTGTGCTTGTTCGTGTGCGTGTGCGTGTGCGTATGCGTATGTACGCGCGCGCGTGTGTGTGGTTCAGTACATTGTACAGTATATTGTATGTATTGTATGCCTGTACATTCAACTTCACATACTTGAGTTGCCGGGGTTCACAGTCCACTCCGGGCAGGAGTAGTCGGGCCGCCTGCCGCACGTCGTCACTGTCCACTGAGAAGCTGCGGCGATGCTCGGTATGGGCCACCGCCACCCGGATCCACTCCATCAGCGGCGGCAGTACCAGGAACGGCCTGCAGGGGAGACAAGGAGCCACTCAGTGACCTCTGATCATATGGCAGTAACAGCACTGTAACACGGCATGGTTATCACCAGACCTAATCGCAAGTGAGATAAGGTCCGTAGACATGCTTACTGTAAATCCTGTAGGGCAGGGGTGTCAAACTCATTTGGGTTCAGGGGCCTCATACAACCCATGTGATCTCAAGCGGGCCGAACTAGTAGAATGAAAAATCCCTTGAACCAGAGGATTATTTTTCAGTAGACCTTCTCACTTCAGTGTGCTTTAGAAGTTTGTTGAATATGTTGATTAATATTAATATGTTGAAGTGTGTTGAATTCAATTGATTTCACAATGTCAATGTCTTACACAACTGAAATAATGTATACAAATGTATCAA